>NC_064846.1:170139777-170472867 GCF_024166365.1 Elephas maximus indicus
TTGCTTTTGGGCAGGTGTTGCCCATTAGGTCTCCTCTGCCTGATTGAGCTAAGAAGCACGTTCCTCACTGTGTTATTGTTTACTTTATATGCCAGGCCAGGGGAAGTCCCACGACCATTCTGGGGAGATTTTGTGTGCAGCCAGGGAAGCGTGCCTTTCCCCCTTGATATTTCATTAGCAAATGTCTATGTGTATTTCTACATGGGACACGGACGATTCTTTAACTTCTTTGGCTTCCTCCCTTGCTTTTTCTGGAGCCCTGGTAGCACAGTGGTTAAGAGCCTGGCGGCTAACCAAGAGGTCAGAGGTTTGAACCCACCAGCCGCTCCTTGGAAACCCTATGGCGCAGTTCTACTCTGTCCAATAGGGTCGCTATGAGTCGGAATCGACTTGACGGCAACGAATGTCCTTTTTACCAGTTAAGCTAAATTATTGTTAGGGGTTAAGATGACTTCGGGGGATATTTTTGGTTTAAAAGTTAAAGATTCGGCTTCTTTTATTCTTATAGAAGATACT
Source organism: Elephas maximus indicus (assembly GCF_024166365.1). Taxonomy (NCBI): domain Eukaryota; kingdom Metazoa; phylum Chordata; class Mammalia; order Proboscidea; family Elephantidae; genus Elephas; species Elephas maximus. Next base: position 170,140,294 of record NC_064846.1, read on the forward strand.
TAGAGCACTAATTGAAGGCCAGGAAAGAGATAGAATAGGTAAATATCACCTCAGGCAAGATGTAAATAGTCAGCACCTTTGAAACTTTAGCTCATCTAATCTATTTTTTTTTCCTCCTTGGTGTTCCTGGCTTGACTTCATAACTCCTCTACCCTGTCTGCAGTCGACTTGAAATGAAGCACTTTCTCCGCGAACTCCTCGGCCTCCTTTTCAGTTACATGTCTTGGACATGTGGCATCATCCTGGCAATGAGCAGATCCTGGCGAGTGTGGGAAGTGGACAGCGAGATCGTTCCCATGGTGTCTATTGGACTTTGGGAAGTTTTTTATATTCAAAACCTTAACATCTCTGGCGTGCTGGTCAAGATGGGGCAGGTGTGTGTTATGGATGGGAGCTGGGCCCTTCCTGATGAAATCACGTATGCGCAGGAGCTGATCGTGTTAGCTAATTTGATGAAGTCAGTAGTCCTGAGTTTTGGCACAATGACCCTTTGGGTCAGTTGGATCAAATCTCCGTACCCAGAGTTTCTTCGAATGTATTACAAAATCTGCACCCACCTTCTTTTGCTCAGCTCTTGCTGTACCCTGAGTGCAGTGATCTGGAATTTCAGTGCGGATTTTTCTGGAGAAACCACCTTTGACTTTCCAGAGAGCTTTCCTGTTAAAAAAGAAGCACTGATACGGGAAAAGGGCTCCTATGTCCTCCCATTGGCAATCACAACTACCTTCCTGTCTGTTATCAGTGCCTTCAGCTTCCTGTTTGAGCGATATTTACTAACACAGATTCATGTGGAGCCCACAATTTTGGGCAGAAGTTCAAAACAAAGAGTCTTCTGAGGGCTTTTACTTTTTGGAATGGCGACGTATACTTTTCCTGAAGAAATTTCTTACATATACATAACATTGTCGCAGCCATCCACTCATTTGAAATAAACATCCTTATTTGACTTGTCAGGGTGTGTCTGAAACTGATTTTCTCCTTTTGTGCCCCTTGCTATAAACCTGTTCCTTTCTTTGAAGCCTTCACTTCCTGAGATCTGCAGGTAATCACCTTCTATATATACCTGACTCATAGTGATCCCATAGGACAGAGGACAACTGCCCCATAGGGTTTCCAAGGCTGTAACCTTCATGGAAGCAGATTGCCACATCTTTCTCCCTTGGAGCAGCTGGTGGGTTTGAACCACCGACCTTTTGGTTAGCAGCTGAGCACTTAACTACTGTGCCACCAGGGCCCCTTCTTCTGTACACACACTGTCAAAAATCAAAGGCAGGAAGGAGAGCTTTTGCTTAGGAGGCATGGAGTTTATGTAATGGGGGTGGAATGATTTGGAAAAGGATAGTGAGAATGGGTGAACCTCAAGGCTGTTGTCAACTTTGGTGAAGGGAAGGACAACATACAATACAGGGGAAGTCAGCACAACTGGACTAAACCAAACCTAAGAAGTTCCCCGAACACAACCAAATACTTTGAGGGACAGAGTCGCTGGGATTGGGGCCTGGGGCCATAGTTTCGGGGGACATGTAGGTCAATTGACATGACCAAGTTTATTAAGAAAATGTTCTACATCCCACTTTGGTGAGTGGCGTCTGGGGTCTTTAAAAGCTTTCGAGCAGCCATCTAAGATACATCTATTGGTCCTATCCCACTTGGAGCAAAGGAGAATGAAGAAAACCACAGACACAAGAAAAATATTATTCTAGAGGGCTAAGGGACCACATGACCCAGAGACTCCATCTGCCCGAGACCAGGAGAACTAGATGGTGCTTGGCTACCACCAATGACCACCTTGACAGGGAACACAACAGAGAGTCCTGGACAGAGCAGGAGAAAAATGTAGACCAGAACCCAAATTATGTAAAAAGATCAGCCTTCATGGTCTGACAGAGACTGGAGGAACCCCCCAAACTATGGTCCTAGACTCTCTGTTAACCCACAAGTGAATCCATTCCTGATGCCCACTCTTCAGACAAAGATTAGACAGGAGTATAAAACAAAAACGATACGCCTGAGGAATGTGCTTCTTAGTTCAATCAGATGTAAGAGACCAAATGGGTAGCTCCTGTCCAAAAGCAGGATAAGAAGGCAGGAAGGGACAGGAACTGGTCGAATGGACACAGGGAGCCCGGGGTGGAAAGGGGGAATGGGCTGTCACATGGTGGGGATTGCAGCTAATGTCACAAAACAATCCGTGTATACATTTTTGAATGAGAAATTAACATGCGCTGTAAGCTTTCACCTAAAGCACCAAAAAAATTACATATATAAAAAAAGGTGTATTGGCTTGGGCATCTAGTAGACTAGGTTCTGGGTTCCACCTCATTACTCCTAGTTGTTTTTACAGAAGTTAATTGACTATTCAGGATTCCCAGGTAAGCAGAAAATCAGAATGCTTTACAGATACTTCAAGTTTACTTTTTATTCTTTGCTTTTAAGTAGATTTATTTAGCCTATGGGAGATTTTTTCACTGAAAAGTCCAAATAAATTATTAGAATTATCTGTTTTCACCTATGGAATTAACAATTTATTTATCAAACTAGTTCTTAGGGCAGTCTTTACGATTCCAATTGCTCTAAATTTAGTTTACGTGCCTATAAAATAATAGGAGTAGAAGGAAGAGGAGGAAAAAGAAAAAAGGAAGAGAAGGAGGAGAAATGATAAACTCAAAGGATAAATGACAAATTGGAAATAAATATTTGCAACTGAAAGTATTAACCAAAGAGTAATATCCTTAACATATAAAAAAAGGCCTTAGAAACACCAGTCCCATAAAAAATGGACAAGGATTAAAAACAAGTGTTCACAAAAAAGGAAATACACGTGTTGAACGTGAGTAGATATTCAATCCTCCGTATTAAGAGAAGTACACATTAAAACTGTACTGAAATATTTTCAACTCTCAGAATGTCAAACGATCCTACAATCTGATGATACAGTTTTTGGTTGGGGCCAAGGGAAACCGACATTCTCAAATATTATTAGAAGAGTACAGTTGACTCCTGTGCAGGGGATTCTGGCTTTATCTATCGGCTTCACTATCTGTCGTTGGCCCTCTCAGCCAGCAACCCCACTTCTGGACTTTGTCCTACAAACACCCTTGAACAACTGTACACTTGTGCAAATGATATTTGTACAAACATTAACTCAGACATCGCGTAGAATGGTAGAAAAAGGAAAAGGAAAACTGAAAACAATCCAAGTGACCAGCAATTGGGAACTAGCTAAGTAAACTACACAATAGAATACTACTGTCACGGCTTGAATTGTGTCTCCCAAAAAATGCCTTTCAACTTGGCTAGTCCATGATTGTCAGTATTGTGTGGTTGTCTACCATTTTGTCATCTGACGTGGTTTTCCTCTGTGTTGTAAATGCTACCTTTATGGTGTTAATGAGGTGGGATTAGTCACAGTTATGTCAATGAGGCCGGGCTCAATCTGCCAGATTAGGTTGTATCTTAAGAGAAAAACAAGTAGAGAGAGAGGGGGACCTCATTACCACCAAGAAATCGGCACTGGGAGCAGAGTGTGTCCTTTGGACTCGAGGTTCCTGCACTGAGAAGCTCGTAGACCATAGGAAGATTGATGACAAGGACCTTCCTCCAGAGCTGACAGAGAGAGAAAGCCTTTCCCTGGAGCTGGCACCCTGAATTGGGATTTCTAGCCTCCTGGACTGTAAGAGCAAACCCTGGTGGTTCTACGGCTGCTAACCAAAGGGTTGGCAGTTCAAATCTGCCAGGCGCTCCTTGGAAACTCTACGGGGCAGTTCTACTCTGTCCTACAGGGTCTCTATGAGTCGGAATCGACTCGACAGCACTGGGTAGACTGTAAGAGAATAAATTTCTCCTTGTTAAAGCCAAAAAAAAAAGAATGCCTTGATGAAACAGTAAAAAATATTAATTGTATTTTTAAAAATGTAATGAATGTCACTGAATTATACAAGTAGAAATTGTTGAGATGGTGTGTATTTTGTTATGTATATTCCCACCGCAATGAAAATATAAACAACAACAACAACAAAATGAAAGGGATGAAAAAATAGTGTTGTAAAGCCAGCACGGGAAACAGTATCAGTAAACACAACCAGCTCTAAGCTGAACCAAACTTGTCGCTGCTGACTTGATGCCAAAACTCACCTATGTGCATAGGGAAATAATCATGTTTAGAGCTTAGAGATCTTTTTGTTGTTAGTTGCTGCCCAAGTTGGCTCCAACTCATGGCGACTTTCTGTACAACAGAAGGAAACGCACCCCGGTCCTGCGCCGTCTTTATGATCATTGGCATGTTTGAGTCCGTGCTTGCGGCTGTTGTGTCAATCCAGCTCATGGAGGGTTTCCCTAGTTTTCACTGACTCTCTACCGAACATGATGTCCTTTCCTAGCAACTGGTCTTTCCTGATGACGTGTCCAAAGTAAGCAAGTCGAAGGCTCGCCATCCTGGCTTCTAAGGAGCATTCTGGTTGTATTTCCTCTGAGACCGATTTGTTCGTTCTTTTGGCAATCCACGGTATATTCAAAAGTCTCCACCGACAGCAAAGTTCGAATGCGCCAATTCTACTGCCTTCCTTTTTCACTATCCAATTTTTGCATGTGTATAAGGCAACTGGATAGACCATGGCTTGGGCCAGATGCACCGTAGACATCCAGGTGACATCTTTGCTTTTTAAAACTTTAAAGAGGTCTTTTGCAGTAGATACGCCCAATGCAACTCGTTGTTCCATTTCTTGACTGCTTTAATGTCTTTAAGACATTACAATTGGTTAGGTGAGAGCACAGTTTCTTAACCTCAGAACTGTCGACACGTTCAGCTGGGATACTTGGGTGGTGGGAAGTGGGGTGGTCATACTGTGCTGTGCATTGTAGAGCAATGGCTGGGAAATGTGGATTAAGTCACAACGGGTGGCTTTAGTTGGGCCGCTATAGTCTGTGAGGTCATTCTCTTCACTCCGTAAAGCTGGGCCAGAAGAAAAGCCCCAGGGAAGAAGCCTGACAAGAAGCCCAGTCAATGCTGTAGGGAGGCAGGACAAGGGCAATGAAACAGGGATCCGTGGCTGGACTGAAGCTGCCACTCTGAGTCTTCCCATACCAGGACTGGTTTCCTGTGCTCCTCCTTGAGAACCATGACCCTTTGGATCCTTGGCAGGAATTGGTGTGAATGTCACCCTCCCGTCCTAAGCCATCGAAATACGGCTGGAGTTTTACAGCTGTAGGAGTTATTGCTCACTCAATTTTGAGACACCCTGAATAAGAGAACAGCCGTTGAATGTCCTCCTGAGGCTTTGGAGCATATGAGGAATGTTAAGACCCTTAACTGCTAATAAGAGAAACCAATTTCTGTGAGCCTAAGTCAGCGGTCCTCAGCTGGGGATGATTGTGCTCCCAGGGGACATTGGGAAGGTCTGGACACAGTTTGGATTGTCAGAGCTGGGAGAGGATGTTATTGGCATCTAGTGGGTAGAGGCCAGAGATGCTGCTGGACATCCTACAATGCATAGGATGGCCCCCACCACGAAGCAAATAATAGCAACCACTTTTAAGGGCCTTGTGGAAAGTACTTGACGCCATTTTCAAATCAAGTTAATGAAACACCGTCATCCATTTTAAAGTCCATTTGAATCTTGACACACTATGCTCAGTTCCGGCTTTAATCACTTCAACAGTCTGAATTAACAAACACCTTCCCAGAGAGGTAAATAACTCTTTTAAATCTAATAAATGAAACTCCCCGATATAGTGAAACTTCTCTTAAATGTTCCAATGTTGCATACAAAACTAGTTTTCCACAAAAATCAGATGCTTAAATAAATTACTCAGTTATACATTTTATAGTGAGTTTCGAAGCTATTATTCTTAAAAGCCAAATTATTTTCAACTTTGCCCATGTACAAAATATCAAATATGCACACATTCCTTCTTCACCCCAAATATGAATATTTCTGTTTTGGCTCTCTGTGAGGCTTCTGTACTTTTGCTAAATCCTCCTAGACTTGAAAGATGGATCCCTCTCACAGATGACAGTTAAAATAAATAAAGCCAACCTGCTGCAGTCCAGCCGACTCCAACTCATAGTGACCCTCTTGGAGAGATTAGAACTGCCCCATAGGGTTTCCAAGGACAGGCTGGTGAATTGGAACTGCCAACCTTTTGGTTAGCTGCCAAACTCTTCACCACTGAGCCTTAGGGCTCCAGTTACTCTCCTAGCAACCAAGCTGGTGAGTTTAAACCGCCCACTTAACCATGGCACCACCAGGGCTCCTTGAACAAAAAAATACCAGCCTTTATCTCTATTCAGGCAGCATTCTCCAATTGCACCACTAGATGGCAGCACAATTTCAGATGCAATACTTTCAAAAGCTTTTTTTTTTTTTAATTAATTTTTATGAAGCTTCAAGTGAACATTTACCATTCCAATCAGTCTGTCACATGTAGGTTTACATACATCTTACTCCCTTCTCCCACTTGCTCTCCCCCTATTGAGTCAGCCCTTTCAGTCTCTCGTTTCGTGCCAATTTTGCCAGCTTCCCTCTCTATCTTCCCATCCCCTCTCCAGTCAAGAGCTGCCAACACACTCTCCAGTGTCCACCTGATTTAATTAGCTCACTCTTCATCAGCATCTCTCTCCCCTCCACTGACCAGTCCCTTTCATGTCTGATGAGTTGTCTTCGGGGATGGTTCCTGTCCTGTGGCATCAGAAGTTCTGGGGAGCATTGCCTCCGGGATTCCTCTAGTCGCAGTCATAACATTAAGTATGGTCTTTTTATGAGAATTTGGGGTCTGCATCCCACTGATCTCCTGCTCTCTCAGGAGTTCTCTGTTGTGCTCCCTGTCAGGGCAGTCATCGATTGTGGCCGGGCACCAACTAGTTCTTCTGGTCTCAGGATGATGTAGGTCTCTGGTTCATGTGGCCCTTTCTGTCTCTTGGGCTCTTAGTTGTCGTGTGACCTTGGTGTTCTTTCTTTGCCTTTGCTCCAGGTGGGTTGAGACCAATTGATGTATCTTAGATGGCCGCTTGTTGGCTTTTAGGACCCCAGGCGCCACAATTCACAGTGGGATGCAGAATGTTTTCTTAATAGAATTATTTTGCCAATTGACTTAGAATTCCCCTTAAACCATGGTTCCCAAACCCCCGCCCTTGCTCCGCTGACCTTTGAAGCATTCATTTTATCCCGGAAACTTCTTTGCTTTTGGTCCAGTCGAATTGAGCTGACCTTCCATGTATTGAGCGTTGTCCTTCCCTTCACCTAAAGCAGTTCTTATCTGCTAATTAATCAGTAAAAAAACCCTCTCCCTCCCTCCCTCCCTCCCCCTCCCTCCCCCCTCCCTCCCTCCCCCCCTCGTAACCACAAAAGTATGTGTTCTTCTCAGTTTATACTATTTCTCAAGATCTTATAATAGTGGTCTTATACAATATTTGTCCTTTTGCCTCTGACTGATTTCGCTCAGCATAATGCCTTCCAGGTTTCTCCATGTTATGAAATGTTTCACAGTATCCGTCACTGTTCTTTATCGATGCATAGTATTCCATCGTGTGAATGTACCACAATTTATTTACCCATTCATCCGTTGATGGACACCTTGGTTGCTTCCAGCTTTTTGCTATTGTAAACAGAGCTGCAAGAAACATGGGTGTGCATATATCTGTTTGTGTGAAGGCTCTTATGTCTCTAGGGTATATTCCGAGGAGTGGGATTTCTGGGTTGTATGGTAGTTCTATTTCTAACTGTTTAAGATAACGCCAGCTAGATTTCCAAAGTGGTTGTACCATTTTACATTCCCACCAGGAGTGTATAAGAGTTCCAATCTCTCCGCAGCCTCTCCAACATTTATTATTTGGTGTTTTTTGGATTATTGCCAGCCTTGTTGGAGTGAGATGGAATCTCATCGTAGTTTTAATTTGCATTTCTCTAATGGCTAATGATCGAGAGCATTTTCTCATGTATCTGTCAGCTGCCTGAATATCTTCTTTAGCGAAGTGTGTGTTCATATCCTTTGCCCACTTCTTGATTGGGTTGTTTGTCTTTTTGTGGTTGAGTTTTGACAGAATCCTATAGATTTTAGAGATCAGGCGCTGGTCGGAGATGTCATAGCTGAAAATTCTTTCCCAATCTGTAGTGGTCTTTTTACTCTTTTGGAGAAGTCTTTAGATGAGCATAGGTGTTTGATTTTTAGGAGCTCCCAGTTATCTGGTTTCTCTTTGTCACTTTTGGTAATGTTTTGTATTCTGTTTATGCCTTGTATTAGGGCTCCTAAGGTTGTCCCTATTTTTTCTTCCATGATCTTTATCGTTTTAGTCTTTATGTTTAGGTCTTTGAACCACTTGGAGTTAGTTTTTGTGCATGGTGTGAGGTATGGGTCCTGTTTCATTTTTTTGCAAATGGATATCCAGTTATGCCAGCACCATTTGTTAAAAAGACTATCCTTTCCCCAATTAACTGACACTGGGCCTTTGTCAAATATCAGCTGCTCATATGTGGATGGATTTATATCTGGGTTCTCAATTCTGTTCCACTGGTCTATGTGCCTGTTGTTGTACCAATACCAGGCTGTTTTGACTACTGTGGCTGTATAATAGGTTCTGAAATCAGGTAGAGTGAGGCCTCCCACTTTCTTCTTCTATTTCAGTAATGCTTTGCTTATCCGAGGCTTCTTTCCCTTCCATATGAAGTTGGTGATTTGTTGCTCTATCACCTTAAAAAATGAGATTGGAATTTGGATCGGAAGTGCATTGTATGTATAGATGGCTTTTGGTAGAATAGACATTTTTACTATGTTAAGTCTTCCTATCCATGAGCAGGGTATGTTTTTCCACTTAAGTATGTCCTTTTGAATTTCTTGTAGTAGAGCTTTGTAGTTCTCTTTCTTTTTTTTTTTAATTAATTTTTATGAAGCTTCAAGTGAACATTTACCATTCCAATCAGTCTGTCACATGTAAGTTTACATACATCTTACTCCCTTCTCCCACTTGCTCTCCCCCTATTGAGTCAGCCCTTTCAGTCTCTCGTTTCGTGCCAATTTTGCCATCTTCCCTCTCTATCTTCCCATCCCCCCTCCAGTCAAGAGCTGCCAACACACTCTCCAGTGTCCACCTGATTTAATTAGCTCACTCTTCATCAGCATCTCTCTCCCCCCCACTGACCAGTCCTTTTCATGCCTGATGAGTTGTCTTCGGGAATGGTTCCTGTCCTGTGGCATCAGAAGTTCTGGGGAGCATTGTCTCCGGGATTCCTCTAGTCGCAGTCATACCATTAGGTATGGTCTTTTCATGAGAATTTGGGGTCTGTATCCCATTGGTCTCCTGCTCCCTCAGGAGTTGTCTGTTGTGCTCCCTGACAGGGCAGACATCGATTTCAAATGCTTTTTGCTAATTTTGGTCGCTATGAGTTGGAATCGACTCGACCGCATTGGGTTATTGGGTTTATGAGTCGGAATCCACTGGACTACAAAGGGTTTGGGGTTTTTGATGCTTACCCTGCTCTCTTTTGGAGATATTGGAGAATGCGTCATAATAGGAGAAGAGTCATTTCTAGAAACCAGATGTGTTTTTTACATATTACTAATTGAAGGTAGTGGCGCAATGGTTAAGTACTTGGGTGGTTTCATAAAAGTGGAGGTTCAAACCCGGCCAGGAGCTTTGCTAGAGGAAGACCTGGCTATCTCCTTCAGTAAAGATGACAGCCCAGGAAACTAGAGCAGGTCTACTCTGTCACACGGGGTTACTATGAGTTGAAATTGACTCCATGGCACCCAACAATAACAACAGAAACAATTTCTCAACTCAATAGAACTTGAAACTGTCAGCTTTTTATCAAAAACAACTAAATGCTACCACGCTCCCTGTTGAACATTAAACTCAAACAACAGCACATCGGAGTCACAGCGATAGCTGTGACCTGGGGTCGCTATGAGTCAGAATCCACTCGATGGCAGCAGTGGGCTAGGTGTTTTTGTTTTTTTTTTTCTTTTTGCTACTCTTGTCTGCACCAATATGTCTCTCTCTGTCTCTTTTTTTTTCCTAGAACGTTACTACACTACATAAACCTGTGATTTATCTCCACACATGAACGGCAATCGCAAAAAAGGAATATTTCGTTTTCCTGCTGCAGAAAAACGGCTGCCCTAAAGTTAACTCCTGCTAAAGTAAATAATCAAGTATAAAATTATGGTAGAAACACCACTAGGCCAACGCTTCTTAAAGTGCATGTGCATAGGACTCGCCTGGGGAGCTTGTGCAAAAGCAGAAATGGATTCGGTAGGTCAGGGGTAAGCCCAGAGATCCCCATGTTGAATTCTGACACTGACGGTACTGCTCCGTGGGGCCCAAAGAATGCGCGTCTCCCACTAACGTTGGGCACAGCGCGACCACGATGGAATTCAACCATCAGAGCTCAGTACTACCTGCGCACATAGTGCCTATGGACAGGGTTCTTTGAACCCGCCATTAATGCTCCCTACCTAAACTGCCATAGACTTAAGCTTATCTTTTATAAGGGACCTAAATCAGTTGACTAGCCCTTTCCTGTTGAGTTGACTCTAACTCGTAGGGACCCCATGTAAACAGGGAGAACTGTGCTCCATGTGGTTTTGATGACTGTAGTATTTACAACAGCAGATCTCCAGACCTTTCTTCTGCACCACAACTGGTGAGTTCCAACCATCAACCTTTTGATTAGTAGTCAAGTGCTAAGGGTGAACTCATATTCATGTGCCGGTACAACACACACACACATACAAATGGGAGAGAATGTGGCAAGGGCAGAACATTTTTTCAGATTATTCAAGAACAGAAACACTAGTTTTTTGGAGGAAGGCAAATTGAGTCGATTTAGACCTTATCAGCAGCAAGCTGGCCATGGAGGGCTGAGCAAGATTCCTGAGTGTGGGTGGAATTTATCTGGTGTTCAAAATAATCAAAACTCACTGGAATGTGAACATAAGGTTTATTCTGAGCAGTTATTCTCTATTCCTGTAGGGAGACCATTTGGACTCCAGAATGAGCAAATGGCTTGAAGAAGCTAGGTACAGTGAGGTTTATAAACAGAGGAAAACCAAAGCAAAGTGGAGTCAATTCCGACTCATAATGACCCTATTGACAGAGTAGAACTGCCCCATAGAGTTTCCAAGGACCAGCTAGAGGATTCGAACTGCCGACCTTTTGGTTAGAAGCTGTAACTTTTAGCCACTGCGCAACAGAGTTTTCTCAGGATATAACCCCTCCCCCCAAAAAACAACAACAACAACAAACTCGTTGCCGTCGAGTCAATTCCTACTCATTGAGACCCTATAGGACAGAGTAGAACTGTCCCGTAGAGTTTCCAAGGACCGCCTGGCGGATTCGAACCGCCGACCTTTTGGTCAGCAGCATTAGCACTTAACCACTAAACCACCACGGTTTCCACAGGAGATACAGTGGGGAACAAATCCAGACTGCTCTTTCCTTCCATTGTTTCTAGCCTAGGGTTTCTCTAACTCAGTGCGATGGACATTTGGGGCCACATAAGTCTCTGTTATCTGTGTTTTGTAAGAGGCTTAGCAGCCTACAATGCCTGACCTCCGAGGGTCACCACAGGCTGGCTGTGTCCCTCCGCCAAAGCTCAGCTCCTTGAGGACAGTGACAGCGCCCAGGCTCTGCTCGTTCCTGGCAAGTCAGGAATCTGTGAAGGGTCTGAGATTTCACCCCACAGGCCCGCTAACAAGATGAAACACAGAGAGATAAGGTATTAGTTTCCTAGGGCTGCCTTAACTGATTATATCTAATGGAATATTAACCGCTGTCCTGAGTCGGTTCCGAGTCATGGGACCCTATAGCCATAAAGAGGAGTGAAGCTCTGATCTAGGCTGAGCCGAGAAATCATCATTCTGAGTGAAGTAAGTTAGTCACCAAAGGACAAATACTGTATGATCTCACTTATATGAAATATCTAGAAGAGGCAAATGAGGAGACAAAACTGTAATAGTGGTGACCAGGACAGGAGGGAGGGGCAGGGGCGACACCATTTCTGAAGGAATGTGGTTCTGCTTCTGGGGACGGAAATTTGACAAGGGATACTGTTGACGGTTGCACAACATGATAAATGTCATCGGTGTCGCTGAATGAACGTGTAGAAAATGTTTAATGGGTGAATGCCGTGCTGTTACATCCATTTTTATCACAATAAAAAAAATTTTTTTAAACGCCAGTTCTGGAGGCCACGAGTCTGCAATCAAGGCGCAGACAGGGCCGCGCTCCCTCTGGAGGCTCTTGGCCTCTTCCAGCTGCTGGCGGCTCCGGATGTTCCTTGGCCTGTGGCTCCATCACTCCAATCACTGCTCCATCTTCCCCTGGCCTTCTCCTCTTCTCTATGTCTTCTCCCCGCCTGGACAGGACACTTGTCACTGGTGTGCAAAGACCCTCCTCCCAAGTAAGGCCACACGCAAACCGAAGCACTTGGCATAATAAAATGGCTGACCGAACCCAAAAACCCGTTGCCGTCGAGTCGATACCGACTCACAGCGACCCTATAGGACAAAGTAGAACTGCCCCTGAGGGTTTTCAAGAAGTGTCTGGTGGATTCGAACTGTCGACCTTTCGATTAGCAGCAGTAGCTCTTAACCACTAGGCCACCAGGGCTTCCAAAATGGCTGTGAAAGGGGCGGCGTGAGAAAGAGATCCTAGGGGCCTAAGGTCCTGGCTATGGAGCACTGTTTCTACATGGCTTGCATAGTTAGCTTTTGCATACCCCCGTGACTTTGTGATTTCTGGTTTGTTTCCTCCCTTTCCTCTCCCTTTCTCCACAGTTCTATAAAGTTTAAAATGAACCTATGTTCCTCTTGAACGAGCAGAACAAAGATCAATAAGATCTGGGAAGAGCCAACCAGACAATGGGGGCCCATCTTGTGATGAAAACCAGGATGGCATCAGAGGACCTCTAAAGAATACCACAGAAAGTCACCATGTCTGAAATGTGGCCAACATGCCCGCCCTCCAAGGGAAATGCCATTCTCCAGATTCTTCAGGCCTAAGCCCTAACCCTATAAAATCCTCTGGTTGGTTTTTTTTTGTTTTAAGCCCTAACCCTATAAAATCCTCTGGTCGGTCTCCAGCAGACAGACAGACTTTGGAGGAGCCCATCTCCCTCTGTGTCTTGTATGCTGGTATCCAATAAAGCCTTCTTGCTGGTTACCTCACCCCTGCCTCAGTATTGGCTTTGCAGCAGGCAGCTCAAATCAGTGTTTCGCAGTAACAGCTGACAGGAGGTCTCAATCAACACTCCATTTTTCCCCGGGCTCCTGCTTCTGCATTCCTGAGAATGTAACCTTGACTTTATCTCATTCATATGCATATGGCCTTGGGCCTCTGGCTCAGTGCTTTCAGAAAAGCCCAGCACCTATCAATCAGCTTGTTTAACAGGCCTGGCTCTAGCCCCAAGGTGACTTATGTCCAATAAGAGTGGAGGTCAGGAATACACTTCAGAAGCTCTTAGTAAGGGTGAGGGTCAGCATTGTGACTGTAGAAGGAGTTTACTCTAGACGTTCTAGGAAGAGGTAGCTGCTGCTGAGGTACACACCTTGTGACCATGTGACCACTGTGTTCTTCCCTTCCCCATCTTTACTATAAAAAGCCACCTCTCCCTCCATTATTCAGAGAACCTGATAGATTCCTCTCTGCCTTCTGTTTCCCCAACTGGACACTTGTATTACCTTCAATAAATCTCTTTGTTTTTACTTTAACAGAGTGAGCACTATTACTCTTAGACAGGGAAGACATATATTTTTGGGGAAGGGCCAGAATTCAACCCATTAGAGATGCTTAACCTCAAAGAGGCTTACAGCAAGGTCGGAAGGGTGGTGGAGAGAATCAAGGAAAGGGCACCCTCATCCACTCCTGGCTGAACCGTCAATTAGCGTCACCGGGAGTGCAGTGTGGTGGTGTCTAGTAGAACTGAGGAGGCTCACACTTTTGAATCAGCCTTTCCTCTTCTTTTTTTTTTTCCTCTTCTAGGTACCCAATAACCTTGGTTTCTTATATTCAACTCTTCACTAGAGACATCCCCTAGAGAGCTCATCCACAACTGCATAAATCCAAGAGCGCTGACTCTTAATCACTGGAAACAACCTAAATGCTTCAATAGGGGGGGTGTGCTGAGAAATTATATTTATCCAGTAAATTATGTTGATAAATTTTGATATCTTAGAGCCATTAAAATAAACTATTTTTTGTCTATGGCAACACTGGTGTATCTCAAAATTATAATATTAAGTGAAAAAGGTGTATGCATTTGTGATTACATTTATGTCTAGAATTTAAAAACACAGAACAATACTACGTTGTTTATGAGTACATCCTTTTGAAGTTAAAGTACGTGATCAAGTGTGGGAAGAACAGCACCAACTTCTCATACAAGGTTACCTCTGGGATAGAAGGATAGCGATTAATTGTAGGGACAGTACTTCAACTTTCCCTGTGAACTTCTATTTCACAAATAAAACTGAAGCGAAGATGGCAAAAAATCAACATGTATCACAGTTGGGTAGTGATTGAGTGTCTGATTTCTTTTTTATCTATAGAGTTTCTATATTTGAAATCTTTTGTAATTTAAAGACAGGTAAAACAGCCTAAATGGCCAGTTTATATCTGATAAACAAGGTATAATGTATACAAAGGATGGAACACCATGCAATCTTTAAAACTCATAATATCAAAGAATATCTAGGGATACAGAGAAAGTGCTCAAGATACATTTGATGTGAAAAGGAGGAAGAGAACAATATATAGTGGGGACATATCGTCTTTTAAAATGTGTAGATTCCTCCTCTTTCCCAGACCTATCATCTAGAAAAGTGAAAACACAAGCTTATTGACCTTGGCTGCATCTGAGTAGTGTGACTATAGGTGACTTGTGTTTTCGTCTCGATACCAATTTTTATAATGAATATGTACTCATTTTTATCAGAAAATAATCTAATGAATAATTTGTACAAGTAATATCAGTATAAAGTGAGCAATCAGTTGTTGTTGTGTGTCCTTGAGTCAATTCCAAGTCATACGACCCAACGTGACCCAGTTGAACTGCCCAATAGGGATGTAATCTTTCCAGGAGGGGATCACCAGGTCTTTTCTCCTGAGGAGCTGCTGGTGGATTGGAACTGCCCACTTAACCATTGCACCACCAGGGCTCCTTGAGCAGAAAACAGGAGCTTTCACCTCTATTCCTGAAGCATTCTCCTATTTCTCCACAAGATGGCAACACAATTTCAGACACAATACTTTCCGAAGGTTTTTGCCAATACACATGCTTATGCTGCCCTCTTGTGGACAAATAGAAGAATGCGTCATGATTGGAGGAGAGTCATTTCTAAAATCCAGGTGTTTTTGACATATTGGTAATTAAAGATAGGGACGAAATGGTTAAGCGCTTGGCTGGTAACCAAAAGGCGGAGGTTCAGATCCACCCGGCAGCTTCACTGGAGAAAGAGCTGGATATCCGCTTCTATAAAGATTACAGCCTAGAAACCAGAGCCCGTCTACTCTGTCACATGGGGTTACTCCACCCATCCATTGCCACTGAGTCCATTCCGATTCATAGCGACTCTATAGGACAGAGTAGAACTGCTCCACAGAGTTTCCAAGGAGCACCTGGTGGATGCAAACTGCTGACCTTTTGGTTAGCAGTCATAGCACTTAACCGCTATGCCACCAGGGTTTCCTTAGGGTTACTATGAGTTGAAATTGACTTGATGGCACCCAACAACAACAACAACAGAGACAATTTATCAGCTTCATTGAATTTAAAATTGTCAGCTTTTTATTGAAAATAAATAAAAGCTACCATGATCCCTGTCGACCATTAAACGCAAGGAACAGCAAGCACGTCAGAGCCACGGACACTGCTGTGGCCCGCACGCATGTCTGCACCAATGTGTCTCTCTCTTCTTTTCCTAGAACGTTCCCAAACTACATAAAACTTGTGATTTATCTCACCACATGCATGGCAATAAAAAAGAAGGAATATTTCCTTTACCTGCTCCAGAAAAGCGACTGCACAAAAATTAACTCGAGCTGAATAATCAAGTATAAAATTAGCGTAGAAAAACCACTAGCCCAGCGCTTCTTAAATTGCATGTGCGTAGGACTCACCTGGGGAGCTTGTCAGAAAGCAGATTTGGATTCGGTAGGTCGGGGGTAAGCCCAGAGACTCCCCATGTTGAGTGCCCACACTGACAGTACAGCTCCATGGGGCCCAGGGAACGCCTGCCTCCCACTAAGGTCGGGCACAGGGCGCCCACGGTGGAATTCAACCAATCAGAGCTCAGTACCTACTGGGCACATAGGGGGCACAGACAGGGTTGTTTGGACCTGCCATCGAAGCTCCCTACTAAACCGGCATAAATGTAAGCTTGTCTTTCATAAGGAACCTAAATCAGGTGATTAACTCTGCTCTGTCAGTTGATTCCTACTCACGGAGACCCCATAGGTTACGGAGTAGAACGGAAACTGGCTGCTGAGCCATATCTTGAACAACACCTGAGCCAATTTTTTTTTCCTTCTATCTCTCCTTTCCCTTCCCTAGCCCATCCCTGCCTCCAAGTAAGATCCTGATGTTGGCTCCCCAAAGGGTTAACTGTTAACCACTGTTTCCTCTAAGACTGTGGTAAACAAGTGATACTGATCTAAGCCCGTCAAATAAGACGAAGGATGGCGCCAGCTACCCCCTGATCTGATGGGATAATGGCAGGAAAAGATCAGCGCTTTTGAGATACGACCACGAAAACCGAACGGAAGAAAGAGAGTGCACATCCCACACGTCTAAAACTTATGGGCCCTTTTCCCTTAAAAACCCAAACGGATCGGCACTCTGGTGAGACAGAAGACTTTAGGAGGAAATCATTCCCCTGTGTCTCCGTATACCGGCATACCTAATAAAGCTCTTGCTACCCACCTGACCCGTCTCAAGAATTGGCTATTTGCGACAGGCGGATCTAACTCGCGCAATTGCGGTAACAGAACTGTGCTCTATAGGGTTTTGCTGGCTGTGATCTTTACAGAAGCAGATTGCCAGGCCTTTCTTCTGTGCCACCACTGGTGGGTTCCAACCAACCATTTTTTGGTCAGTAATCAAGTTGAAAATGTGAAATCACACTCAAGTGCGGGGGAACACACACACATCTGTAAATGGGAGAGAATGTGACAAGGGCCGAAAACTGGATTCAGATTACACAAGAACAGAAACACAAGCCTTAGGGAGGGACACAATCTGAATGGTATGAGCATTTCTCAGCTCTACACAGGCTATGGACGCCTGAGCAGGGTTCCTGACATGGGTGGAATTTCTCTGCTGTTCAAAAGAATCAAAACTCACCTGAATAGTGGAGTGTCTCATGCAAGAGAAGCCTCCTAGATGCCCAGTTTCTTGTTTTGGCTTCAGATTTGGGAACAGAGAAAGCACAGCAGCCCTGCTCTAACCTGAACTCTTTGATATGGCAAGATATGTTGCGACTCTAGTTAAGTTCAAAGCTACAGAAACTTAACAAGGTTTCCTCTATCTTATAGGACATAATCAAGTTACCTGCTTTACTTAGAGCCGTATGCTAATGATTCTCACTTCCTTTTTCTTTTTCTTTGATTGGTCTCCTTCCCACTACCCTCAAGTTCATTGTGACTCATAGAGACCCTAAAGGACAGAGTAGCACTGCCCCATAGGGCTTCCATGGGGCTCCTGGGGGATTCCAACTGGGGACATTTTGGTTAGCAGCCGAGCTCTTAGCCACTGTGCAACCGGGATTCCTTCAGAGAGATCTTACCACATTAAATAAATGAAGGAAGCGCTGCAAGGGGGGATTTAGGGTGGTCCTCAGAGCAGTTTCAGACTGTTTTAGCATTCTGTCTTAACTCTGGGTGCGTGGGTATTCACAACTGGCCGCTTTTCTCTCCTCAGCCACCAGTTCTTAAGTGTTCTAGAGGATCCTCAGCACCCTGGGACGTGTCCTGGGCTGGGCAAAAGCCCAACACCACCTGTGGTAGAAGTCAGCTGGGGGTGAGTTAGGCCTGGTGGGGCAGCGGTTTGCTCTGTCTCTCAGAGCATCTCAGCACCCTACAGATATGATCTTTTCTCTTTCATTCACCTTTCTTTTCGTTCTTTTTTTTTACTTTATGCCTCTTAATAAGTTTGACAGTTGTTACCTGAAATGTTCAAACTTTTCCTTGATGGATTTACTAGAAAAGCCCACTGAGACTGATCTTACTCTACTGTCTTTATTTTATTTTATTTTTTAATGGTTCCATAAGGGGGAGAGCTTGCACTTGGGAAAGAAAGAGAGGAAATGGATGATATAAGGGGAAGGGGGAGAGCTTGCACTAGAAAGAGAAAGGGGAATTCGCAGTGAAGGGTTAACAGGGGGAGGTAGAAGAAAAGGGTATAAAGTCCTAAGAAAATGACTGAATGGGGCACTCAGGTTCTCTCTCTCTCTGAGCAGCCCCCTTGACACTCCCTGGTCAAGTGTACTATCCCTACTAACCCTCTGCTAGCTAATAAACCTCGAATTGCTTGGCACTAATTGTTCTCAGTGTTGGAATTCTTCCCTACAGGGAAGACAAGAACCGAGGCCATATTCTCCTGTAACAGTTCTACGCTGAGGCGGCCTGTGCCCTAACGCAGATCACAGAGAGATGCAGCTTGGTGCAATTTCTGTCTGGATCTTTATGTCAATTAAGTGCTTATTAAAATGATTTAGTACCAGGAGATGCAGCCTGATAAAGTAGCTGTTTTGCATAAGGCAGATGAGTATTTCGATTTGTTGGTTTTAAACACTTACAATTTTCTTTTTTTTTTTTAACTTTTTTATTATTAAGGGTAAAGCACCTAGAAAAATGCATACTAACGTACAGCTCCATACATTAAGTGACCCTATATTAAATTATTTTTATAACTTTCCTTTTATTTACTAGTTAAGCTTTGTACTGTATATACTGACGTAAGTTCCAGAAGTCTTAAAGCATTAAGTATGAAACCCAAAATTAATAGCTGTCCAATCTCAAGGTAAGGAGCCATAGTGGTGCAAAGGTTAAGCGCTCAGCTGCTAACCTAATAGTCAACGGTAGGAACCTACCCCGTAGCTTCTCCTAAGAAAGACCTGGCCATCTGCTCCCATAAAGATTACACCCAGGAAAACCCTCCAGGGTAGTTCTCTGTCACATGTGGTTCCTGGGTCACAACCCACTGGGTGGCACCTAATAAGGACACTGCAATTTGAACATAAGGTTTATTCTGAGTGGTATTTTCATAGGCATAGGGGGAGGCCATTTGCATTCCAGAAATAGCCAAAGGCTCCAAGGAGCTGGGTACAATGGGCATTCTAAGGAGAAGAGGAGGGAGAAATAGAGAAGACCCACCATTGGCTCATCTTCACAGGATTGAGGGAACCCTGCCTTCCCCTCTTTACTGAGATCAGCTGATATCAGGTTACTTCTGGCCTGGCTACTAGTAAGTGGGCTCTCTACCCACCTGAGACCAACAGACTTTTTTTTTTTTTAATAATTTTTATTATGCTTTAAGTGAACGTTTACAAATCAAGTCAGTCTGTCACATAGAAGCTTATATACACCTTACTAAAAAAAAAAAAATTTTTTTTTTTTACACCTTACTACATACTCTCATTTACTCTCCCCCTAATGGGTCAGCACGCTCCCTCCTTCCAGTCTCTCCTTTCGTGACCGTTTTACCAGTTTCTAACCCTCTCTACCCTCCCATCTCCCCTCCAGACAGGAGATGCCAACACAGTCTCAAGTGTCCACCTGATACAAGTAGCTCACTCTTCATCAGCATCTCTCTCCTACCCATTGTCCAGTCCCTTCCATGTCTGATGAGTTGTCTTCGGGAATGGTTCCTTTCCTGGGCCAACAGAAGGTTTGGGGACCATGACCACCGGGATTCTTCTAGTCTCAGTTAGACCATTAAGTCTGGTCTTTTTATGAGAATTTGGGGTCTGCATCCCACTGTTCTCCTGCTCCCTCAGGGCATTCTTCAGTTGTAGCCGGGCACCATCTAGTTCTTCTGGTCCCAGGATGATGTAGACTCTGGTTCATGTGATCCAGGTGGGTTGAGACCAATTGAGGCATCTTAGATGGCCGCTTGTTAGCATTTAAGACCCCAGACACCACACTTCAAAGTGGGATGCAGAATCCAACAGACTTTTGATGAGATGGAAATTAGGAGATAATGCTTTGTGGACTTTTCTAGCAGGATGAGACAAATTTACATTGCTAAAGAGCAGTTTCTGGCAGGCTTTTGCAGTTGGGGTCACTTTTTCTAGTGTTGATATGTGCTTTTGTGGATAAGAAAAGCCTTAAAATCAAACTGAGATGTCTGTTATTAATTTTGTTATTCAACACTGGTAAAATTATTGGTATGTGATCATATTATTAAAGGAGCCTCAGTGGCGCAGTGCTTAAAGCAATCGACTGCTAAGGGAAAGGTCCGCAGTTGGAAACCAGCAGTGTCTCCACAGGAGGAAGGTGTGGCAGTGGGCTTCCTTAGAGATTTACAGCCTCAAAAATCCTATGGGGTCGCTGTCAGAATCCACTGGATGGCAGTAGGTTTTGGCTTTGATCCTAATATTGACATAGGGTTGTACAGATCGATTTGTAATTGGTGAATGTCTTTGTGTGTGTGTGTGTGTAAGCACACTTATTTGGACATTATACAGTCCTTCAGGAAACTCTAGTGGCATACTGGTTAAAACCTGCGGATGCTAACCAAAAGGTCAGCAGTTGGGATCCACCAGTCACTCCTTGGAAACCATATGGGGCAGTTCTACTCTGTCCTATAGGGTCACTGTGAGTCGGATTCGACTGGACAGCAACGGGTTTGGTTTGGTTTTTTGTTTATACTGTCCTTCAAAATGTTGATTATACCCTTTGTGAGTGGAGTGTGTGTGTGTGTGTGTGTTTGTGTGTGTGTGTGTGTGGGCGCACAAGTACCTGCCAAAAAGATTTTTTGTTTTACAATTTGATAGTCAATTTATTTAACTGAAAAGCTCAAATGCCTTAACCCTTTAACTTCAGCCTGCTGGCCTTATTACTCTATTTAAAGGCTAGCAAATAATAGCAAGCACTTTGAAGGGGCTTGTGGTGATTTGGGAAATAATATTGGAGTCATTATTCCCTGTTCTTCAGCGCAGAGAATGTGACCCAGCTGATGCTGGGCTCAGAAAGGCTCACAAGGACACATCAACTAGGCCCTGAGATAGACAACAGATGGGACAACCTTGGAAATGATCTTTTAGGGAGGAAAAATATCTTTTAGGGAACTTTTCCCATAAAGCCAATCAAACATTCCTATCTGTTTTCTATTAGCATTTAGTGAATAGAAAATTTGTTGGACCAGTGAGGACCCTCCTGACTGTGGGTACTGAAACCTCCACCAAAGGTTGTTAAGAAAGATGATTGAAAATGTAGGATCAGTTTCTAGGCAGTCTGTGAAAAGGTGATGTTTTCCCTGGTTTTGCCCATTTTGTAACATTAATATATGCTGACGACTCTGTAGCTGTCTTTGGACTCGGGCGGACGTGGCTGTGGCAGCGTGCTTCCCGCTTTTCCCACTCTTGTCTCTTCTATAACGTTTTCTTGGACTCGGGCAGACATTAGCTCTGGCAGCATGCTTGTCTGCTTCTCGACTTTTGTCTTTTTGAATACGTGCCGAATAAAACTTTCTTTTTGCTTTACTAAACTTTCTGATGTTTTTCCCCTACAACATTGGAAAGTATTCGAGGCCATTTGCAAATCAAGTTAATGACACACCTTCATCCACTTTAAAGTCCATTTGAATCTCTTGGTACAGGACACTCAGATGCCCCTTTAATCACTTTAGTGCTCTGAATTAACACCTCCCCACATATGTCAATAACTCTTATAAATCTAATACATGAAACTCACCAACGCAGAGGAACTTCTCTTAAAGGGTTCCAAAGCTGTATATAAAACTCGTTTTCCACAAAAATCACAGCTTAATTGTTCAATTTTACCTTTTATAGTGAATTTCAAAACTATTATTCTTAGAAGCCAAATTATTTTTAACTTTGCCCATGTGGAAAACATCAAATATGCACACATTCCTTCTTCACCCAAAATATGAATATTTCTGTTTTGGTTCTCTGTAAGGCATCTGTGGTTTTGCAAAATCCTCCTGGAGTTGAAAGATGCACCCCTATCACAGAGGACGGTTAAAATGAATGAATGAATGAATCAGTCAATCCCGTTGCAGTCCAGCCGACTCCGACTCATAGCGTCCCTACTGGATAGAATACAACTGCCGCATAGGGTTTCCAAGGACAGGCTGGTGAACTGGAACTGCCAACCTTTTGTTTAGCTGCAGAACTCTTCACCACTGAGCCTTGTGGCTCCAGTTACCCTCCTGGCAACCAAGCTGGTGAGTTTGAACCGCCCACTTAACCACTGCACCTCCAGGGCTCCTTGAACAGAAAAGAACAGCATTCATCTCCAGTCATGAAGCATTCTCCTATTTTACCACGAGATGGCAGCACAATTTCACACACCATGCTTTCCAAAGCTTTTTGCTAAAACATGGGCTTTGCTGCCCTCTTGTGGACAAATAGGAGAATGCGTCATGGTAAGAAAAGAGTCGTTTCTAAAATCCAGATGTTCTTACATATTGGTAATTAAAGATAGTGGCACAATGGTTAAGCACCTGGGTGGTTACATTAAGGTGGAGGTTCAAATCCGCCCAGCAGCTTTCCTAGGGACACACCTGGCTATCTACTTCAGTAAAGATTACAGCCCAGAAAACCAGAGCAGGCCTACTCTGTCCCATGAGGTTACTAGGAGTTCAAATTCACTTGATGACACCAAAAAATACCAACAAAAACAATTTATCAACGTAAGAAAACTCAGCTTTTTATCACAAACAAATAAATGCTACCACACTCCCTGCTGAACATTAAACTCAAACAACAGCACATCAGAGCCACAGCAATTGCTGTGACCTGGGGTCACCATGAGTGGGAATCCACTCCATGACAGTGAGTTTGGTTTTTTTTTCTTTTGGGTGTACTCTTGTCTGCACCAATACGTCTCTCTCTCTCTCCCTTGTTTTTTTTTTTTTTTTTTCCAGAATGTTACTACCTTGCATATAACTTTTGACTTTACTCACCACATGTACGGCAACCATAAAGAAGGAATATTTCATTTTCCTGCTCCAGAAAAGTGACTGCACTCAAGTTAACTGCTGCTGACGTAAAAAATCAAGTATAAAATTACGGTAGAAAAACCACTAGACCAATGCTTCTTAAACTGCATGTGGGTAGGACTCACCTGGGGAGCTTGTTAAAAAGCAGGTTTGGGGAGGCGGAGCCAAGATGGCGGACTAGGCAGACGCTGCCTCGGATCCCTCTTACAACAAAGACACGGAAAAACAAGTGAATCGATCACATACATAACAATCTACGAACCCTGAACAACAAACACAGATTTAGAGACGGAGAACGAACTAATACGGGGAAGCAGCGATTGTTTCCAGAGCCTGGAGCCAGCGTACCTGTCAGGTACGGCACAAGCACAGAGAGCTGCTCCACCCCCTGTACTAACCCCGGGAGGGGGACCAGCCAGTTCCATGGGCGGCGTGGGACGCAGCTGGTAGGAGAAGTCCCCGGGAGGCAGTGACTGGTCTTGGAGCAGAAAGAGCAGCGTCCGAGCCGGGGAACCGTCCCGCAGGGATTTGGACTGGACGCAGGTACGGCATAAACACAGAGAGTTGCTCCACCCCCCTGAACTAACCCCGGGAAGGGGACCAGCCGGGTCACGCGGGCGGCGTGGGACTCAGCCGGTAGGAGAAGTCCCCGGGAGGCAGCGACTGGTATTGGAGCGAGGAGAACAGCGTCCCAGCCGGGACACTCGGTCACGGCACAAGCACGGGGAGCTGCTCCACCCATCTGAACTAACCCCGGGAGGAGGCCCAACTGGTTCTCGGGGGCGGCACGGCCACGCGGCTGGAGGGACGAGAAGTCCCCGGGAGGCAGCGACTGATTTTGGAGTCGAGAGTGCACCGTCACAGTAGGGGAGCCTTGACGCTGGGCGTGGGGCTGGAAGCGGAGGATCTGACCTTGACTCCAGCGGGCCAGACCCCCCGGGGGCAATCTCCACACAGCCAGCACACATAGGCGACGTGCCCGTGGGAATCTCAGATATAATAGTCATTCCAAGCAAGACAAGCAACTCTGGCTATATTCTGAGGTGCTACTCTCCTATCTCTCTGTTCCCTCCCCCACCCTCCCCAGGCGGCTTCATTAACATCTGAATAGCCTGAGCCAGAGGGAGAACTCTGATAGGGATCTGACTGCATTTTTTTTTTAGCGGATTTTCTGGAAAAACTAGTTTCCCAGTGATGGCTCGAAGACAACAATCCATATCAAACCACTTAAAGAAGCAGCCCATGACAGCTTCTCCAACCCCCCAAACAAAAGAATCAAAATCTTTCCCAAATGAAGATACAATCTTGGAAATATCAGATACGGAATATAAAAAACTAATTTACAGAATGCTTAATGATATCACAAATGAAATTAGGATAACTGCAGAAAAAGCCAAGGAACACACGGATAAAACTGTTGAAGAACTCAAAAAGATTATTCAAGAACATACTGGAAAAATTAATAAGTTGCAAGAATCCATAGAGAGACACCATGTAGAAATCCAAAAGATTAACAATAAAATAACAGAATTAGACAACGCACTAGGAAGTCAGAGGAGCAGACTCGAGCAATTAGAATGCAGACTGGGACATCTGGAGGACCAGGGAATCAACACCATCATAGCTGAAAAAAAATCAGATAAAAGAATTAAAAAAAAATGAAGAAACCCTAAGAATTATGTGGGACTCTATCAAGAAGGATAACTTGCGTGTGATTGGAGTCCCAGAACAGGGAGGGGGGACAGAAAACACAGAGAAAATAGTTGAAGAACTCCTGACACAAAACTTCCCTGACATCATGAAAGACGAAAGGATATCTATCCAAGATGCTCATCGAACCCCATTTAAGATTGATACAAAAAGAAAAACACCAAGACATATTATCATCAAACTCACCAAAACCAAAGATAAACAGAAAATTTTAAAAGCAGCCAGGGAGAAAACAAAGGTTTTCTTCAAGGGAGAATCAATAAGAATAAGTTCAGACTACTCAGCAGAAACCATGCAGGCAAGAAGGGAATGGGACGACATATACAGAACACTGAAGGAGAAAAACTGCCAGCCAAGGATCATATATCCAGCAAAACTCTCTCTGAAATATGAAGGCGAAATTCAGATATTTACAGACAAACACAAGTTTAGAGAATTTGCAAAAACCAAACCAAAGCTACAAGAAATACTAAAGGATATTGTTTGGTCAGAGAACCAATAATATCAGATATCAGCACAACACAAGGTCACAAAACAGAATGTCCTGATATCAACTCAAATAGGGAAATCACAAAAACAAACAAATTAAGATTAATAAAAAAAAAAATACACATAACAGGGAATCATGCAAGTCAATAGGTAAAAGATCACAATAATCAAAAAGAGAGACTAAATACAGGAGGCATTGAACTGCCATATGGAGAGTGATACAAGGCGATATAGAACAATACAAGTTAGGTTTTTACTTAGAAAAATAGGGGTAAATAATAAGGAAACCACAAAAACGTATAACAACTCTATAACTCAAGATAAAAACCAAGAAAAACGTAACGACTCAACTAACATAATGTCAAGCACTATGAAAATGAGGATCTCACAATTTACTAAGAAAGACGCCTCAGCACAAAAAAGTATGTGGAAAAATGAAATTGTCAACAACACACATAAAAAGGCATCAAAATGACAGCACTAAAAACTTATTTATCTATAGTTACCCTGAATGTAAATGGACTAAATGCACCAATAAAGAGACAGAGAGTCACAGACTGGATAAAGAAACACGATCCATCTATATGCTGCCTACAAGAGACACACCTTAGACTTAGAGACACAAACAACCTAAAACTCAAAGGATGGAAAAAAGTATATCAAGCAAACAATAAGCAAAAAAGAAGAGGAGTAGCAATATTAATTTCTGACAAAATAGACTTTAGACTTAAATCCACCACAAAGGATAAAGAAGGACACTATATAATGATAAAAGGGGCAATTGATCAGGAAGACATAACCATATTAAATATTTATGCACCCAATGACAGGGCTGCAAGATACATAAATCAAATTTTAACAGAATTGAAAAGCGAGATAGATACCTCCACAATTATAGTAGGAGACTTCAACACACCACTTTCGGAGAAGGACAGGACATCCAGTAAGAAGCTCAACAGAGACACGGAAGATCTAATTACAACAATCAACCAACTTGACCTCATTGACTTATACAGAACTCTCCACCCAACTGCTGCAAAGTATACTTTTTTTTCTAGCGCACATGGAACATTCTCTAAAATAGACCACATATTAGGTCATAAAACAAACCTTTGCAGAGTCCAAAACATCGAAATATTACAAAGCATCTTCTCAGACCACAAGGCAATAAAACTAGAGATCAATAACAGAAAAACTAGGGAAAAGAAATCAAATACTTGGAAAATGAACAATACCCTCCTGAAAAAAGACTGGGTTATAGAAGACATCAAGGAGGGAATAAGGAAATTCATAGAAAGCAACGAGAATGAAAATACTTCCTATCAAAACCTCTGGGACACAGCAAAAGCAGTGCTCAGAGGCCAATTTATATCAATAAATGCACACATACAAAAAGAAGAGAGAGCCAAAATCAGAGAACTGTCCCTACAATTTGAACAAATAGAAAGTGAGCAACAAAAGAATCCATCAGGCACCAGAAGAAAACAAATAATAAAAATTAGAGCTGAACTAAATGAATTAGAGAACAGAAAAACAATTGAAAGAATTAACAAAGCCAAAAGCTGGTTCTTTGAAAAAATTAACAAAATTGATAAACCATTGGCTAGACTGACTAAAGAAATACAGGAAAGGAAACAAATAATGCGAATAAGAAATGAGAAGGACCACATCACAACAGAACCAAATGAAATTAAAAGAATCATTTCAGATTATTATGAAAAATTGTACTCTAACAAATCTGCAAACCTAGAAGAAATGGATGAATTCCTGGAAAAACACTACCTACCTAAACTAACATATTCAGAAGTGGAACAACTAAATAGACCCATAACAAAAAAAGAGATTGAAACGGTAATCAAAAAACTCCCAACAAAAAAAGCCCTGGCCCGGACGGCTTCACTGCAGAGTTCTACCAAACTTTCAGAGAAGAGTTAACACCACTACTACTAAAGGTATTTCAAAGCATAGAAAATGACGGAATACTACCCAACTCATTCTATGAAGCCACCATCTCCCTGATACCAAAACCAGGTAAAGACATTACAAAAAAAGAAAATTATAGACCTATATCCCTCATGAACATTGATGCAAAAATCCTCAACAAAATTCTAGCCAATAGAATCCAACAACACATCAAAAAAATAATTCACCCTGATCAAGTGGGATTTATACCAGGTATGCAAGGCTGGTTTAATATCAGAAAAACCATTAATGTAATCCATCACATAAATAAAACAAAAGACAAAAACCACATGATCTTATCAATTGATGCAGAAAAGGCATTTGACAAAGTCCAACACCCATTCATGATAAAAACTCTTACCAAAATAGGAATTGAAGGAAAATTCCTCAACATAATAAAGGGCATCTATGCAAAGCCAACAGCCAATATCACTCTAAATGGAGAGAACCTGAAAGCATTTCCCTTGAGAACAGGAACCAGACAAGGATGCCCTTTATCACGGCTCTTATTCAACATCGTGTTGGAAGTCTTAGCCAGGGCAATTAGGCTAGACAAAGAAATAAAAGGTATCCGGATTGGCAAGGAAGAAGTAAAGTTATCACTATTTGCAGATGACATGATTATATACACAGAAAACCCTAAGGAATCCTCCAGAAAACTACTGAAACTAATAGAAGAGTGTGGCAGAGTCTCAGGTTATAAAATAAACATACAAAAATCACTTGGATTCCTCTACAGCAACAAAAAGAACACCGAAGAGGAAATCACCAAATCAATACCATTCACAGTAGCCCCCAAGAAGATAAGATACTTAGGAATAAATCTTACCAAGGATGTAAAAGACCTATACAAAGAAAACTACAAAGCTCTACTACAAGAAATTCAAAAGGACATGCTTAAGTGGAAAAACATACCCTGCTCATGGATAGGAAGACTTAACATAGTAAAAATGTCTATTCTACCAAAAGCCATCTATACATTTAACGCACTTCCGATCCAAATTCCAATGTCATATTTTAAGGGGATAGAGAAACAACTCACCAATTTCATATGGAAGGGAAAGAAGCCCCGGATAAGCAAAGCACTACTGAAAAAGAAGAAGAAAGTGGGAGGCCTCACCTTACCTGACTTCAGAACCTATTATACAGCCACAGTAGTCAAAAC
This sequence comes from Elephas maximus indicus, assembly GCF_024166365.1. Classification (NCBI taxonomy): domain Eukaryota; kingdom Metazoa; phylum Chordata; class Mammalia; order Proboscidea; family Elephantidae; genus Elephas; species Elephas maximus. The sequence continues at coordinate 170,168,794 of NC_064846.1, forward strand.
AGCCTGGTATTGGTACAACAACAGACACATAGACCAATGGAACAGAATTGAGAACCCAGACATAGATCCATCCACGTATGAGCAGCTGATATTTGACAAAGGACCAGTGTCAATTAACTGGGGAAAAGATAGCCTTTTTAACAAATGGCGCTGGCATAACTGGATATCCATTTGCAAAAAAATGAAACAGGACCCATACCTCACACCATGCACAAAAACTAACTCCAAGTGGTTCAAAGACCTAAACATAAAGACTAAAACGATAAAGATCATGGAAGAAAAAATTGGGACAACCCTAGGAGCCCTAATACAAGGTATAAACAGAATACAAAACATTACCAAAAATGATGAAGAGAAACCCGATAACTGGGAGCTCCTAAAAATCAAACACCTATGCTCATCTAAAGACTTCACCAACAGAGTAAAAAGACCACCTACAGATTGGGAAAGAATTTTCAGCTATGACATCTCCGACCAGCGCCTGATCTCTAAAATCTACATGATTCTGTCAAAACTCAACCACAAAAAGACAAACAACCCAATCAAGAAGTAGGCAAAGGATATGAACACACATTTCACTAAAGAAGATATTCAGGCAGCCAACAGATACATGAGAAAATGCTCTCCATCATTAGCCATTAGAGAAATGCAAATTAAAACTACGATGAGATTCCATCTCACACCAGCAAGGCTGGCATTAATCCAAAAAACACAAAATAATAAATGTTGGAGAGGCTGTGGAGAGATTGGAACTCTCATACACTGCTGGTGGGAATGTAAAATGGTACAACCACTTTGGAAATCTATCTGGCGTTATCTTAAACAGTTAGAAATAGAACTACCATACAACCCAGAAATCCCAATCCTAGGAATATACCCTAGAGATACAAGAGCCTTCATACAAGCAGATATATGCACACCCATGCTTATTGCAGCTCTGTTTACAATAGCAAAAAGCTGGAAGCAACCAAGGTGTCCATCAACGGATGAATGGGTAAATAAATTGTGGTATATTCACACAATGGAATACTACGCATCGATAAAGAACAGTGACGAATCTCTGAAACATTTCATAACATGGAGGAACCTGGAAGGCATTATGCTGAGCGAAATTAGTCAGAGGCAAAAGGACAAATATTGTATAAGACCACTATTACAAGATCTTGAGAAATAGTAAAAACTGAGAAGAACACCTACTTTTGTGGTTACGAAGGGGGGAGAGAGGGAGGGAGGGAGAGGAATTTTTATTGATTAATCAGTAGATAAGAACTGCTTTGGGTGAAGGGAAAGACAACACTCAATACATGGAAGGTCAGCTCAATTGGACTGGACCAAAAGCAAAGAAGTTTCCGGGATAAAATGAATGCTTCAAAGGTCAGCGGAGCAAGGGCGGGGGTCTGGGGAACATGGTTTGCGGGGACTTCTAAGTCAATTGGCAAAATAATTCTATTATGAAATCATTCTGCATCCCACTTTGAAATGTGGCGTCTGGGGTCTTAAATGCTAACAAGCGGCCATCTAAGATGCAGCAATTGGTCTCAACCCACCTGGAGCAAAGGAAAATGAAGAACACCAAGGCCACACGACAACTAAGAGCCCAAGAGACAGAAAGGGCCACATGAACCAGAGACCTACATCATCCTGAGACCAGAAGAACTAGTTGGTGCCCGGCCACAATCGATGACTGCCCTGACACGGAGCACAGCAGAGGACCCCTGAGGGAGCAGGAGATCAGTGGGATGCAGACCCCAAATTCTCATAAAAAGACCAAACTTAATGGTCTGACTGAGACTGGAGGAATCCCGGCGGCCATGCTCCCCAGACCTTCTGTTGACACAGGACAGGAACCATCCCCGAAGACAACTCATCAGAAATGAAAGGGACTGGTCAGCGGGTGGGAGAGAGACGCTGATGAAGAGTGAGCTAATTATATCAGGTGGACACTTGAGATTGTGTTGGCAACTCTTGTCTGGAGGGGGGATGGGAGGATAGAGAGAGAGGGAAGCAGGCAAAATTGTCAAGAAAGGAGAGACTGAAAGGGCTGACTCAAGAGGGGGAGAGCAAGTGGGAGTAGGGAGTGAGATGTATGTAAACTTATATGTGACAGACTGATTGGATTTGTAAACGTTCACTTGAAGCTTAATAAAAGTTATTAAAAAAAAAAAAGCAGATTTGGGTTCGGTGGGTGGGGGTAAGTGCAGAGATTCTCCATTTAGAATGCGGATGCTGATGGTAGTGCTCTGTGGGGCCCAGAGAATGCTTGCCTCCCACTAACGTTGGGCACTGGGCTACCACGGTGAAATTCAGCCATCAGAGCTCAGTACTTCCTGTGCACACAGTGCCCACAGACAGGGTTGTTTGGACCCACCACGATGCTCCCTACCGAAATGGGCATAGACTTAAGCTTGTCTTTCCTAAAGAATGTAAGTCAGCCGGTGAACCCTATCCCCTTGAGTTGACTCTGACTAATGGGAGCCCCATGCATTACAGAGTAGAAATGTGCCCCATAGACTTCTGTTGGTTGTAATCCTTACAGGAGCAAATCACCAGGCCTTTCTTCTGTGCCCCCATTGGTGTGTTCCACACAACAACCTTTCTGTTTGTAGTCAAGTTCAAAGAGTGAAATTACTGAACTGTGGGTACAACACACACACACACACACGGGAGCACACCTGTAAATGAGAGAATATCAGAAGGGCAGAACATTTCATTCAGGTTATGCAACAACAGAAACAGAAGTGTTTTTGGAGGAACACAATCTGAGTCCTATCAGACCTTATTGGCTCTAAGCAGGCTGTAGAGGGCTGAGCAGGGATCCTGAGTTCAGTGGAATTTATCTGGTGTTCAAAAGAATCAAAACTCACTGGAAATTGAACAAAAGGTTTATTCTGAGCAGATATTTTATATGCATGTAGGAAGGCCATTTGGATACCAGGAAAAGCCAATGGCTCCCAGAAGCTAGGGTCAATGGGACTTATAAAGAGTAGAAGAGGGAGAAATATAGAAGACCCACTATTGGCTCATTCTAACCGGATTGCCTGAACCCTGCTACAAAAGCGGGCAGCATCGGACCTCCTCAAACTTCACAAGGGGGAAGGAGAATCAAGGCCAACAGCCCAAGTTTGATTCCTGTGAGGCGCAGGTCAGCCATGCCTCCTCTCTGCCATCTTTACCAATTCTGACACCAACCGTCCCTCCCTCAGCACTCTCTACTTCTCTGCTGAGTTCGAGAATTCATTGCAGTGGCCACACACAACTCACTGGCAATACTCACAATTATCCGGTTTTTAGGGAAGGAACAGTTTACAATTCAGGCTCAAGATCATTCAAGGATACAGTTCTTCCATCAGGACAGCCACTTCCCAGCTGTGCTTGCAGGCACGCCTCTCCCTGGCCCTAGGCTCCTGCCCAAAGGCACTCAGCTTTCTTCCTCCATGGGCCAGGAAGCCCACCTCGCTGTCTCCTGCTGCTGGGTCTCTCCTGCTGTTGTTTCTCTGCCACTGCTTCTCGCCATCTTCAGGGTTACAGCTCACTGTCTCTCTCCTGGGTCCAGGAGCTCCTCAGTACAGGGATCCCGCGTCCAAAGCATGAGCTACGCTCCTGACTATTCTTCCTTGATGATGAGGGGGCTGCTCTTTCCCACCTCTGCAGTGGCTGATTTCAAGCCCAGTAGGATGACAAAACTGACCAGACCCCTTGCTAGGCTATAATTGCCTTATCTGCTGGGTCCTCCCCAATCACCTGGGTGGGAGTGACAAGAGCATAGCGAGAAAGGCCACCTTAAGTAATTCACTGCACAGCACATACCTTCCCCTCTTTGTTGAGATCAACCAATATCAGGTGACTTCTGACCTGGTTGCTACTGATTTGGCTGTCCACCCACCTACAGCCAGGAGAGTTTTGTGAGATTTCAATTATGAGGTAAATGTGGGTTGACTATTCCTTTCTAGCAGGATAAGACAAATTTTCATCACTATTCAGCACTTTCTGACAGACTTTCCAAGTTTGCTTTAGGTTCTTCGTTATGGTTAATATTTGGTTTCATGGATAAGACAAGCCTTAAAATCAAAGTTAAGATGTCTGTTATGACGTTCCCTATTCAACATGGTAAACATTACTAGTATTTCATCATATTATTGACATAAACTTGGACAGACAGATTGGTGATTTCTGTGCATGTGTGTATCCGTGTGTGTGTGTGGAGGCACAGTTATCTAGACATTATACAGTCCTTGCTTGCTGTAAGTGAAGAAGACTTGAAGCACTTACTGATGAAGATCAAAGACTACAGCCTTCGGTATGGATTGCACCTCAACATAAAGAAAACAAAAATCCTCACAACTGGACCAATAAGCAACATCATGATAATGGGAGAAAAGATTGAGCTCTTCAAGGATTTCATCTTACTTGGATCCCCAATCAAGGCCCCTGGAAGTGTAACCGGAGAATAGCCTGGGTTCTTGTCTTGAGTGTAGGAAAGAATTCAAACACGGAGACAAATAGTGTCAAGGGAGCAGAGGTTTATTATCTAACAGAGGGTCAGCAACAAAAGTACACTTGACTAGGGAGCGTCCAGCGGGCTACTCGGATATAGAGAGAATCTTAGAGCCCTGAGAGATGTTTTCTTAGGGTTTTATACCCTTCTTGTCTCTTGTCTGTCCCTGTTAATGTTTAACAGCCAAGACAGGGACCCAATAAAGACTATTTCCTTAGCTTAAGGTTTAAGTACCAAGTCAGTGACCTTATCAAGTCAGGGACTTTATCAAATTAGGGACCCCTATAGCGATCCTTTCCTTGGCTTAAAGTTTAACTACCTAGGGACCCTTTTATGGAGAAATGACACCACCCCTTCTCTCTTCTTCTTCTCCAGTGTAAGCTCTCCCCCTCCCCCTTACAGAAGCAGCAGTCAAAAAGTCAAAAGACCTATTGCATTGGGTAAATCTGGAAAAGACCTCTTTAAAGTATTGAAAAGCAAAGAGGTCACCTTGAGGACTAAGGTGTGCCTGACTCAAGCCATTCTGTTTCAATCACCTCATATGCATGTGAAAGCTGGACAATGAATAAGGAAGACCAAAGAAGAATCCAGGCCTTTGAAACCTGATGTTGGAGAAGAATATTGACTATACCATGAACTGCCAAGAGAATGAACCAGTCTGTCTTGGAAGAAGTACAATCAGAATGCTCCTTAGAAGCAAGGATGGCAAGACTACCTCTCACAGACTTTGAATATGTCCTCAGGAGGGATCAGCCCCTGGAGAAGGACATCCTGCTTGGTAAAGTACAGGGTCAGAGAAAAAGAGGAAGACCCTCAAGGAGATGCATTGACACAGTGGCTGCAACAATGGGCTCAGCAGAGCAACGACTGTGAGAATGGCACAGGACCTGGCAGTGTTTTGTTCCCTTGTGCTCGGGTCACTATGAGTTGGAACCGGCTCGACAGCACCTAACAACAATGACAACAACAGCCCTTCAAAGTGTCCATTATAACCCTCGTAAGTGGGCTCTGCGCCTGGGTGTGCATGTGTGCATGTGCCTACCAAAGACATTCATTGTTTTACAATTTGATCTTCGATTTATTTAACTTACAAGTTCAAATGCCTTAAACTTTTTAGGTTCAGGCTACAAGGCTTATTATCCTATTTGAAGTCTAGCAAATCATAGCAACCACTTTTAAGGGGCTTGTGGAAAGTACTTGACCCCCTTTGTAAATCAAGTTGATGAAACACCACCATCCATTTTAAAGTCCATTTCAATCTCTTGGAGTGCTACACTCACTTCTCATTTTAGTGTCTTCAATAATCTCGATTTACAAACACCTTCCTGGTGTCTCAGGAAAAGACAACTTTCACTACACTCAGTGAAAACCAAATCGAACCAAACCCGTTGCCATCTCTGAGTTGATTCTGACTCTAAGCCACCCTTGATTTAGGAAATAATTTTGGAATCATTATTCCCTGTCCTTGAGCATAGACATTGTGACCCAGCTGGAGCTGAACTCACATCAACTGGGCCCTGAGGTAGAAAGAGAATCACTAAGATAATCTTGGAGGCTATCTTTTAGGGAACTTTTCACAGAAACCAGTCAAACACAACACAGGAGACTTTCCACTCTTATCTTTTTCTGTTAGCATTTAGTGCATACAAACTTTCTTGGACCAATGAAGACCCTCCTGACTGTCCTCACTGAAACCTGTACCAAATATTCTCAAGAAAGACTATTCAAAACATAGGATTGAGACAGATAGGGTTAACTGTGCTGGCAGAACAAAAGAGCTTTTAAAAGATTCCCATTTAGAAGTTCCCTAAACAGGAACCCACCCTGTCAACATGAGATAGGATTGGGGCAGTCCAGGAATTACTATCTCTTTTTTTTTCTTAGTGTTTTCCTAGTCCCCTTCACCCTTCCTTTGCAGGCTCAGCCTGGGCACAGGAAGAGAGTGTGACTGCTGTTTGACCTTCCTTAGCCCTCCGAAGATGGCAATGTAGTCCTGAAGATCAAGTGTACTTGTGCTACATCCCATAAGAAGTGATGCCAAGGGCTGCCCAGAGGACTCCATCTTGAATAGCAGCTGGTTCCATGTTAGATTGCAGATGCCAGGGTAACCTAATTAACATACACCCCATTCTGAGAAGGACCCCCCCCCTTGAAAGAAGCCCACTAAATATTCATTACTCTGTTCTCTCCACCAAACCCATATAAGCCCTTCCCTTGCTTCCCTTTTCCAGTCAGTCTTTTGGAGAGGCTTAGATCCCCACAGACTCCTTTTGCTTGACTCAAGCAAAATAAAGCTTGCTGAAGATAAAGTTTGTATTTCGTATGTACTCCTACCCCAGAATAGGCAAGGACACTTTGTGTCAGATTAGCAATTGGTAACAAGCTCACAGTTTCTAGCCAATCTGTGAAAAGGTGATGCTCTCAATGGATTTGCCCATTTCTAAGGTTGATATATAGTAATGACTCTGTAATGTTCCTTGGACTTGGGCAGACATGGCTGTGGCGGCATGCTTGTCCATTTACCCGTTCTTGCCTGTTGTTAGGTGCCGTCCAGTCGCTTCCGACTCATAGCGACCCCGTGCACAACAGAAGGGAACGCTGCCCGGTCCTGCGCCATCCTTACAATCCCTGTTATGCTTGAGCTCACTGTTGCAGCCACTGTGTCAATCCACCTTGTTGAGGGTCTTCCTCTTTTCCATTGACCCTGTACTCTGGGCCAAGCATGATGTCCTTCTCCAGGGACTGATCCTTCCTGACAACATGTCCAAAATATGTAAGACTCAGTTTCGCCATCCTTGATTCTAAGGAGCATTCTGGCCGCACTTCTTCCAAGACAGATTTGTTGGTTCTTTTGGCAGTCCATGGTATATTCAATATTCTTCCCCAACAACACAATTCAAAGGCGTCAACCCTTCTTCCCTCTTCGGTATTCATTCTCCAGCTTTCACATGCATATGATGTGACTGAAAATACCATGGCTTGCCTATTCTATAATATTTCCTTGAACTCAGCCAGAGGTGACGGGCAGCATGGTTAACCAGTTCCCACTTCTACCTTTTTGATTATATGCCCAATGGAAGTTTCTTTTTTGCTTTACTAAACCTTGTGGTGTTTCTTACCCTACAACACCCTATACTACAGAGTAGAACTGCCCCATAGGGTTTCCAAGGAGCAGCTGGTGCACTTGAACTCCCAACCTTTTGCTTACCAGCCAAACGCTTAACCACTGCACCACCAGGGCCCCGAAGTCAATGAAACAGGCTGACCACGCTATGTAATTTTAATCGGGATTTCTAGACTAACAGATAGGTTTTTCGAGGAAAACCTGTTGTTGCCTGACTAGGGTCTGTGCCCCGGAGCAGTCGAGCCAAGGAAACATACTCCAAGTCAGGAAGAATGAGAAAGTTTATCCAGGAGATGTGTACATCGCCAGAATCCTGACAGCAACATAGGCCGTCTCTATGGCGTCCCAAAAAGGAATTTTTCATTAGAGCCTATGTGGAATTTTTACAAAGGTTAGCAGTGTCTTTGTAGCTTACAGGTCCCCTGGCACGAGGAGTTCTTCATTACCAGATAGTGACAAGAATCTCTTTATCGGACTAAAGAGATATATGCTGGACTTGTCTTTATCAGGCTAAACATGTATACTTGTCAGACACTGGCCTCTCATTTCCCTGTGAGGACTTGTGAGTCACAGGTGGTCTGGGCAGAACAAAAGAAGTTATTTGCATCACATCAAACAAAGAACAAAGTCATTGGCATTAGGTCAAAACAAAGTCAATAGCAAAGGCATGGGAAGGAGGAGGCAGGCAGAGGAAGGGAAAGAACTTCTAAATTCTCCATGGGGTTACTTATGGCAAGCTCTCAATCACCCATTTTGAAAAAGGAGAGAACTTGCTGGGTACTATTAGAGTCACAGTGGTTTTCTTCTGTGGTCAAAACCAGGATGTGAAACCATATTCCCCAAGAGAGTCTTAACCAAGTGACTATCTGCACCCTTGAAAATCAATGTTCTCAGGAAGAGTGCTGTCTCGGTGCTGTTGTCAACGAGATAGTTTTGCAAGACAGACAAAAATACACGTAAGCATCTTGGCACCATGATCTAAGCATCCTATGGAACTCTCTGTAATTAGGGACTATACCATGAATAACTAGTAACCCACCAGGCTGTGATTATCACAATCTTCACTGATTTCCTGTCATTGCCCGCCCTAGGGTTTGGTACCTCTTTTTACCCCATGAGAATACTTGGATAACGAAACCGCCCCAGGACTACCTGGCTCCATTTTCAATGGCTACAGAGCTCCCCAACTGCAGCGGCTTGAAAAACTTAATAAGCCTTTCTGTTTTAACTTGAAACAGTGTTCAAGCTTTTCTCTACAACACCAGCTGATTGATAACTCTGTTAAATCTAAGAAATGAAACTTACAAATAGACTGAAACGTAAGTTCTCTTAAAATGTTCCAATGCTGTAAACTAAATCAGTTTTCCCCCCAAATCACAAGCTTACATTCATTACTCAATCATACATTTCACAGTGATTTCCGAAGCTATTGTTCTTAGAAGCCAAATCCTGTCCGACGTTGCCCGTGTATAAAACACCAGATATGCACGCACTCCTCCTTCACCCAAAATAGGAATGCTTCCATTTTGGTTTTCCGCAAGGCTTCCATCCTTTTGCCAAACCCTCCTGGAGCTGAAAGCTGCATCCCTGTAATAGATAGCAGTCACCCTCCGGGCAACCAAGCTGCTTTCTTAGTTGGTGCTGTTAGGTGCTGTCAGTCGGTTCAGACTCATAGCGGCCCTATGTACAAGAGCATGGAGCACTGCCCAGTCCTGTGCCATGCTCACAACCCTGGTTATGCTTGAGCCCATTGTTGCAGCCACTGTGTCACTCCATCTTGTTAAGGGTCTTTCTATTTTCGGTGACCCTCTACCTTACCAAGCATGCTGTCTGTCATGCATTGAATTGTGTCCCCCCAAAAATATGTGCCAACATGGTTAGGGCATGATTCCCAGTATTGTGCAGTTGTCCTCCATTTTGTGATTGTCATTTTATGTTAAGACGATTAGGGTGGGATTGTAACACCCTTACTCAGGTCACCTCCCTGGCCCAGTATAAAGGGAATATCCCTGGACTGTGGCCTGCACCACCTTGGATCTTCCAAGAGATAAAGGGAAAGGGAGGCAAGTAGAGAGTTGGGGAGCTCAGACCACCGAGAAAGCAGTGGCAGGAGCAAAGCTCATCCTTTGGATGTGGGGTTCCTGCGCAAAGGAGCTCCTAGTCTAAGGGAAGATTGTGGTCCAGAAAGACCTTCCTCCAAACCTGACAGAGAGAGAAAGGCTTCCCTTAGAGCTGACGTCCTGAATTTGAACTTTTAGCCAAATTTACGATGAGAAAATAAACATCACTGTGTTAAAGCCATCCACTTGTGGTATTTCTGTTATAGCAGCACTGGATGACTAAAAGAGTGTCCTTCTCCAGCGACTGGTCCCTCCCGACCACATGCCCAAAGTACGTGGGCCATCCTCCCTTCCGAGGTCCATTCTAGCTGAACTTCTCCCAAGACAGATTTGTCCATTCTTCTGGAGGTCCAGGAAGTTATATTGATAAATTATGATATCTTAGAACTGCTAAAATGTACTGTGTCCCTAGCGACATGGGTAGATCTCACAGTTATAGTCTTAAGTGACCAAAGAACATGCGCTTATGATTAGATTGAAAAACAGAACAATTCTAAGTTGATGAACACTACATCCCTTGGTAATAACAGGTTGCGATCAAGAATAGGAAGAATGACATCAACTTCAGATCCGAGGTGACCGTGGGGATAAAAGGACAGCGATTAATTGCAGAGTGGGTACTTCAACTTTCCCTGCAAACTAGTATTTCAGAAATACAACTGAAAGAAAGAGGGCAAAAATTCAACCTCTATCAAGATCGGGCAGTGATTAATTGGGTGGCTGATTTACTTTTTGTCAGTAGAGTTCCTATATGTGAAACCATTTACAATGTAAAGAAGGGTAAAACACCTAAAAGACAAATTTGTATCTGTCCAACCAGTTATAGTGTACCCACAGGATAGGACACCATGCCCCGTTAGAACTCATAATCACATCAACCAATGTTACAAAACAATTTGTGTATTAACTGCTCAAGGAGAAACTAATTTCCTTTGTAGACATTCACCTAAATTTTAATAAGACAAATAAATAAGTAAATGATTACAGCCAAGAAAAATTTAATATCAAAGATTATCTGGGGATATGGGGAAGACGCTCAAGATAGGTTTGATGTGAAAGGGAAGATGAGAAAACAGTTTACACTGGGGACCTGCGTCCTTTAAAATGTGTAGACTCCTCTTTCCCACAGGTGTCGTCTAGAAAAGTGAGGTTACTACCAACTTGGTCATCTTCGCTGCCTCTGAGTGTTGTGACTACAGACAACTTGTGTTTTCTTCTCTATACCAAATTTTGTAATGAATATATAATCATTTTTATCAGAAAAATCATGTCATGAACAGTATGTTTGTGCAAGTCATATCAAAATAAAGCGAGTAGTCAATTGTTACAGTGTGCCACTTGAGCGAGTCCAACTCACAGCGACCCAATGGGACAGAGTAGAACTGCCCCACAGGGCTGTAAACTTTCCAGGGGCAGATCACCAGGTTTTCTCTGCTGAGGAGCAGCTGGTGTTTTGGAACCGCCCACTTAACCATTGCACCACCAGGGCAATTGGAACAGAAAAGAACAGCGTTCATCTCCATTCATGAAGCCCTCTCCTATTTCCCCACGAGTTGGTAGCATATTTCCTAAAACAACACTGGTCAATGGTTTTTGCTAAGACACCTCCTTATGCTGCCCTCTTGTGAACAAATACAAGAATGCCTCGGATTGGGAAAAGTCGATCCTAAAATCCAGGTGTGTATTCTACACATGGATAATTAAAGATAGGGGCTCAATGGTGAAGTACTTGGCTGGTAACCTAAAGGTGGAGGTTCAAAGCCACCCAGCAGCTTCACTGGAGAAAGACTTGACTATCTGCTTCCGTAAAGATTATAGCCTATACAACCGATGACTGCCCTGACAGGGAACACAACAGAGAACCCCTGAGGGAGCAGGAGAGCAGTGGGATACAGACCCCAAATTCTCATAAAAAGACCAGACTTAATGGTCTGACTGAGACTGGAAAGACCCCGGTGGTCATGGCCCCCAGACCTTCTGTTGGCCCAGGACAGGAACCATTCCTGAAGCCATCTCTTCAGACATAGATTGGACGGGACAATGGGGTTGGAGAGGGATGCTGGTGAGGAGTGAGCTTCTTGGATCAGGTGGGGACACTTGAGACTATGTTAGCATCTCCTGCCTGGAGGGGAGATGAGAGGGTGGAGGGGGTTAGAAGCTGATGAAATGGACACGAAAAGAGAGAGAGGCAGGAGAGAGCTGGCTGTCTCATTAGGGGGAGAGTAATTGGGAGTGTGTAGCAAGGTGAATATGGGTATTTGTGTGAGAGACTGATTTGATTTCTAAACTTTCACTTAAAGCACAATAAAAATTATTAAAAAAAAAAAAAAAGATTATAGCCTGAAAAACCAGAGCATGTCTACTCCATCACATGAATTACTAAGAGTTCAAATTGACCCAATGGCACCCAGCAAGAACAGAGACAATTTATCCATGTAACTGAATTTGAAATTGTCAACTTTTTACTGAGAAAAAAAAAATGCCACCCTGTTCCCTGTCAAACATTAAACTCAAGCAAGAGCTCATCAAGGCCACAGTGATTGCTATGACCTGCACTCTTGTCTGCACCCATGTCTTTTTTGTTTTTTCCTAGAACGTTTCTCGGCACATGCACAGCAACAATAAATATGCACCGCAAAAATCAAGCAGGAATATTTCATTGACCTGCTCCAGAAAAGTGATGGAACTAAAATTAACTCGAGCTGAAGTAAATAATCAAGGATAAAATTATGATAGAAAAACCTCTAGACCAATGCTTCTTCAATCGCTATGACTCGGAATCGACTTGAACAGCACTGGGTGGGTGAGGACTCATGGGGAGCCTGTTAAAAAGCAGACTTAGATCCAGGGGTAAGCCCAGAGACTCCCCACGTTGGATGCCGACGCTGACGGTACTGCGCCGTGGGGCCCAGGAAATGCGTGCCTCCCGCTAACGTCGGGCACAGGGCGCCACGGTGGAATTCAAACAATCAGAGCTCAGTATCTACTGTGCACATAGTGGCCACAGACAGGAAAGTTTGGACCCGCCGTCGAAGCTCTCTACTAAATCGGCATAGATGCAAGCTTGTCTTTTAAAGGAACCTGAATCAGTTGGTTAACTCTTTTGTCAGTTGATTCTGACTCATGGAGACCCCTTGGTTATAGAGTAGAACTGTGTTCTCTAGGGTTTTGCTGGGGGTGAACTTTACAGAAGCAGATTGCCAGGCCTTTCTTCTGTGCCACCACTGGTGGGTTCCAACCACCAATTTTTTGGTCAGTAATCAAGATGGAAATGTGAAATCACACTCAAGTGCGGGGGAAAACACACACATCTGTAAATGGGAGAGAATGTGACAAGGGCCGAAAATTGGATTCAGATTACACAAGAACAGAAACACAAGCCTTAGGGAGGGACACAATCTGAATGGTATGAGAATTTCTCAGCTCTACACAGGCTATGGACGTCTGAGCAGGGTTCCTGACATGGGTGGAATTTCTCTGCTGTTCAAAAGAATCAAAACTCACCTGAATAGTGGAGTGTCTCATGCAAGAGAAGCCTCCTAGTTGCCCAGTTTCTTGTTTAGGCTTCAGATTTGGGAACAGAGAAAGCACAGCAGCCCTGCTCTGACCTGAACTCTTTGATATGGCAAGATATGTTGCGACTCTAGTTAAGTTCAAAGCTACAGAAACTTAAGAATGTTTCCTCTGATAGGACATAAGTAAGTTACCTGCTTTACTTAGAGCTATATGCTAATGAGTCTAACTTCCTTTTTCTTTTTCTTTGATTGGTCTCCTTCCCACTGCCCTCAAGTTCATTGTGACTCAAAGAGACCCTATAGGACAGAGTAGCACTGCCCCATAGGGCTTCCATGGGGCGGCTGGGGGAATCCAACTGGCCACATTTTGGTTAGCAGCCGAGCTCTTAGCCACTGTGCAACCGAGATTCCTCCAAAGAGATCTTACCACATTAAATAAATGAAGGAAGCGCTGCAAGGTGGGATTTAGGGTGGTCCTCAGAGCAGTTTGAGACTGTTTTAGCATTCTGTCTTAACTCTGGGTGCTGTGGGTACTTACAACTGGCCGCTTTTCTCTCCTCAGCCACCAGTTCTTAAGTGTTCTAGAGGATCCTCAGCACCCTGGGACGTATCCTGGGCTGGGCAAAAGCCCAACACCACCTGTGGTAGAAGTCAGCTGCGGGGGGGCAGCCGTTTGCTCTGTCTCTGAGAACATCTCAGCACCCTACAGATATGATCGTTTTTTCTTTCATTCACTTTTCTTTTCGTTCTTTTTTGTGGTTTTTTTTTTACTTTTTGCCTCTTAATAAGTTTGACAGTTGTTACCTGAAATGTTCACTTTTCCTTGATGGATTTACTAGAAAAGCCCACTGAGACTGATTTTACTCTACTGTCTTTATTTCATTTTTTAATGGTTCCATAAGGGGGAGAGCTTGCACTTGGGAAAGAAAGAGAGGAAATGGATGATATAAGGGGAAGGGGGAGAGCTTGCACTAGAAAGAGAAAGGGGAAATGGTCCCTAAAGGTGTCCCTGACTTGTCAGTAAAGGGTTAACAGGGGGAGGTAGAAGAAAAGGGTATAAAGTCCTAAGAAAATGACTGAATGGGGCACTCAGGTTCTCTCTCTCTCTGAGCAGCCCCCTTGACACTCCCTGGTCAAGTGTACTATCCCTACTAACCCTCTGCTAGCTAATAAACCTCGAATTGCTTGGCACTAATTGTCTCAGTGTTGGAATTCTTCCCTACAGCGAAGACAAGAACCGAGGCCGTTTTCTCCTGAAACAGTTCTACGCCGAGGCCGCCTGTGCCCTAACGCAGATCACAGAGAGATGCAGCTTGGTGCAATTTCTGGCTGGATCTTTCTGTCAATTAAGTGCTTATTAAAATGATTTAGTACCAGGAGATGCAGCCTGATAAAGTAGCTGTTTTGCACGAGGCAGATGAGTATTTAGGTTTGCTGGTTTTAAATACTTAAAATTTTCTTTTTTTTTTTAACTTTTTTATTATTAAGGGTAAAGCACCTAGAAAAATGCATACTAACGTACACCTCCATACATTAAGTGACCATATATTAAATTATTTTTATAACTTTCCTTTTATTTACTAGTTAAGCTTTGTACTGTATATACTGACGTAAGATCCAGAAGTCTGAAAGCATTAAGTATGAAACCCAAAATTAATAGCTGTCCAATCTCAGGGTAAGGAACCATGGTGGTGCAAAGGTTAGGCACTCAGCTGCTAACCTAATAGTCAACAGTAGGAACCTACCGCGTAGCTTCTCCTAAAAAAGACCTGGCCATCTGCTCCCATAAAGATTACACCCAGGAAAACCCTCCAGGGTAGTTCTCTGTCACATGTGGTTGCTGGGTCACAACCCACTCGGTGGCACCTAATAAGGACACGGCAATTTGAACATAAGGTTTCTTCTGAGCGGTTATCTCATAGGCATAGGGGGAGACCATCTGGATTCCAGACATAGCCAAAGGCTCCAAGGAGCTGGGTACGACGGGCCTTCTAAGGAGAAGAGGAGGGAGAAATAGAGAAGACCCACCATTGGCTCATCTTCACAGGATTGAGGGAACCCTGCCTTCCCCTCTTTACTGAGATCAGCTGATATCAGGTTACTTCTGGCCTGGCTACTAGTAAGTGGGCTCTCCACCCACCTGAGACCAACAGACTTTTTTTTTTTGAATAATTTTTATTGTGCTTTAAGTGAACGTTTACAAATCAAGTCAGTCTGTCACATAGAAGCTTATATACACCTTACTACATACTCTCATTTACTCTCCCCCTAATGGGTCGACACGCTCCCTCCTTCCAGTCTGTCCTTTCGTGACCATTTTACCAGTTTCTAACCCTCTCTACCCTCCCATCTCCCCTCCAGACAGGAGATGCCAACACAGTCTCGAGTGTCCACCTGATACAAGTAGCTCACCCTTCATCAGCATCTCTCTCCTACCCATTGTCCAGTCCCTTCCACGTCTGATGAGATGTCTTCGGGAATGGTTCCTTTCCTGGGCCAACAGAAGGTTTGGGGACCATGACCACCGGGATTCTTCTAGTCTCAGTCAGATCATTAAGTCTGGTCTTTTTGTGAGAATTTGGGGTCTGCATCCCACTGTTCTCCTGCTCCCTCAGGGGTTCTCTGTTGTGCTCCCTGTCAGGGCATTCGTCAGTTGTAGCCAGGCACCATCTAGTTCTTCTGGTCTCAGGATGATGTAGACTCTGGTTCATGTGATCCAGGTGGGTTGAGACCAATTGAGGCATCTTAGATGGCCGCTTGTTAGCATTTAAGACCCCAGACACCTCACTTCAAAGTGGGATGCAGAATCCAACAGACTTTTGATGAGATGGAAATTAGGAGATAATGCTTCGTGGAATTTTCTAGCAGAATGAGACAAATTGACGTTTTTTTATAGAGCAGTTTCTGGCAGGCTTTTGCAGTTGGGGTCAGTTTTTCTAGTGTTGATATGTGCTTTTGTGGATAAGAAAAGCCTTAAAATCAAACTGAGATGTGTGCTGTTAATTTTCTTATTCAACACGGGTAAATTATTGGTATTTGATCATATTATTAAAGGAGCCTCGGTGGTGCAGTGCTTAAAGCGATCGACTGCTAAGGGAAAGGTCTGCAGTTGGAAACCGCCGGTGGCTCCACAGGAGGAAGGTGTGGCAGTGGGCTTCCTTAGAGATTTACAGTCTCAAAAATCCTATGGGGTCGCTGTCAGAATCCACTGGATGGCAGTAGGTTTTGGCTTTGATCCTAATATTGACACAGGGTTGTACAGATCAATTTGTAATGGGTGAATGTCTTTGTGTGTGTGTGTGTGTGTGTGTGTGTGTAAGCACACTTATTTGGACATTATACAGTCCTTCAGGAAACCCTAGTGGCATAGTGGTCAAAAGCTTCAGATGCTAACCAAAAGGTCAGCATTTGGGATCCACCAGTCACTCCTTGGAAACCATATGGGGCAGTTCTACTCTGTCCTATAGGGTCACTGTGAGTCGAAATGGACTCGAGGGCAACGGGTTTGGTTTGGTTTTTGGTTTATACTGTCCTTCAAAATGTTGATTATACCCTTTGTGAGTGGAGTGTGTGTGTGAGTGTGTGTGTGTGGGCGCACAAGTACCTACCAAAAAGATTTGTTGTTTTACAATTTGATAGTCAATTTATTTAACTGAAAAGCTCAAATGCCTTAACCCTTTAACTTCAGCCTGCTGGCCTTATTATTCTATTTAAAGGCTACCAAATAATAGCAAGCACTTTGAAGGGGCTTGTGGTGATTTGGGAATTAATATTGGAGTCATTATTCCCTGTTCTTCAGCGTAGAGAATGTGACCCAGCTGGTGTTGGGCTCAGAAGGGCTCACAAGGACACATCAACTAGGCCCTTAGATAAACAATAGATGGGACAACCTTGGAAATGATCTTTTAGGGAGGAAAAATATCTTTTAGGGAACTTTTCCCATAAAGCCAATCAAACATTCCTATCTGTTTTCTATTAGCATTTAGTGAATAGAAAATTTGTTGGACCAGTGAGGACCCTCCTGACTGTGGGTACTGAAACCTCCACCAAAGGTTGTTAAGAAAGACGATTGAAAATGTACGATCACAGTTTCCAGGCAGGCTGTGAAAAGGTGATGTTTTCCCTGGTTTTGCCCATTTTGTAACGTTAATATATACTGACGATTCTGTAGCTGTCTTTGGACTCGGGCGGACGTGGCTGTGGCAGCGTGCTTCCCGCTTTTCCCACTTTTCTCTGTTCTGTAACTTTTCCTTGGACTGGGGCAGACATCAGCTCTGGCAGCATGCTTATCCGCTTCTCAACTTTTGTCTTTTTGAATACGTGCCGAATAAGACTTTCTTTTTGCTTTACTAAACTTTCTGATGTTCTTCCCCTAGAACATTGGAAAGTATTCGAGGCCATTTGCAAATCAAGTTAATGACACACCTTCATCCACTTTGAAGTCCAGTTGAATCTCTTGATACAGGACACTCAGATCCCGCTTTAATCACTTCAATGCTCTGAATTAACACCTCCCCACATACGTGAATAACTCTTGTAAATCTAATAAATGAAATTCAACAACACAGAGAATCTTCTCTGAAAAGGTTCCAAAGCTGTATATAAAACTCGTTTTCCACAAAAATCACAGCTTAATTGCTCAATTTTACATTTTATAGTGAATTTCAAAGCTATTATTCTTAGAAGCCTAATTATTTTCAACTTTGCCCATGTGGAAAATATCAAATATGCACACATTCCTTCTTCACCCAAAACATGAATATTTCTGTTTTGGTTCTCTGTAAGGCATGTGTGCTTTTGCAAAATCCTCCTGGAGTTGAAAGATGCACCCCTATCACAGAGGACGGTTAAAAGAAATGAATCAATCACTCAATCCCGTTGCAGTCCAGCCGACTCCGACTCAGCGTTCCTACTGGTTAGATTAGAACTGCCCCATAGGGTTTCCAAGGACAGGCTGGTGAACTGGAACTGCCAACCTTTTAGTTAGCTGCAGAACTCTTCACCACTGAGCCTTAGGACTCCAGTTACCCTCCTGGCAACCAAGCTGGTGAGTTTGAACCGCCCACTTAACCATTGCACCTCCAGGGCTCCTTGAACCAAAAATACCAGAGTTTATCTCCATTCATGAAGCATTCTCCTATTTCACCACGAGATGGCAGCACAATTTCACGCACCAGACTTTCCAAAGCTTTTTGCTAAAACATGGGCTTATGCTGCCCTCTTGTGGAAAAATAGGAGAATGCGTCATGGTAAAAAAAGTCATTTCTACAATCCAGATGTTCTTACATATTGGTAATTAAAGATAGTGGCACAATGGTTAAGCACTTGGATGGTTACATTAAGGTGGAGATTCAAATCCGCCCAGCAGCTGTCCTAGGGACACACCTGGCTATCTACTTCAGTAAAGATTAAAAAAAAAAAAGAGATTACAGCCCAGAAAAGCAGAGCAGGCCTACTCTGTCCCATGAAGTTGCTAGGAGTTCAAATTCACTTGATGACACCGAAAAATACCAACAAAAACAATTTAGCAATGTAATAGAGCTTCAAAACTCAGCTTTTTTTCCCCAAAACAAATAAATGCTACCACACTCCTGCTGAACATTAAACTCAAACAACAGCACACCAGAGCCACAGCGATTGCAGTGACCTGGGGTCGCCATGAGTGGGAATCCGCCCCATGGCAGTGGGTTTGGTTTTTTTCGGAGGGGGGGAGTACTCTTGTCTGCACCAATATGTCTCTCTCACTCTCTCTCTTCTTTTTCCAGAATGTAACTACCCTGCATATAAGTTGTGACTTAACTCACCACATGCACGGCAACCATAAAGAAGGAATATTTCATTTTCCTGCTCCAGAAAAGTGACTGCCCTCAAGTTAACTGCTGCTGACGTAAAAAATCAAGTATAAAATTACGGTAGAAAAACCACTAGACCAATGCTTTTTAAACTGCATGTGCGTGGAACTCACCTGGGGAGCTTGTTAAGAATCAGATTTGGGTTCGGTGGGTGGGGGTAAGTGCAGAGATTCTCCATTTTGAATGCGGATGCTGATGGTAGTGCTCTGTGGGGCCCAGAGAATGCTTGCCTCCCACTAACGTTGGGCACTGGGCTACCACGGTGAAATTCAGCCATCAGAGCTCAGTACTTCCTGTGCACACAGTGCCCACAGACAGGGTTGTTTGGACCCACCACGATGCTCCCTACCGAAATGGGCATAGACTTAAGCTTGTCTTTCCTAAAGAATGTAAGTCAGCCGGTGAACCCTGTCCCGTTGAGTTGATTCTGACTAATGGGAACCCCATGCATTACAGAGTAGAAATGTGCCCCATAGACTTCTGTTGGTTGTAATCTTTACAGGAGCAAATCACCAGGCCTTTCTTCTGTGCCCCCATTGGTGTGTTCCACACAACAACCTTTTTGTTTGTAGTCAAGTTCAAAGAGTGAAATTACTGAACTGTGGGCACAAAACACACACACACGGGAGCACACCTGTAAATGAGAGAATATCAGAAGGGCAGAACATTTCATTCAGGTTATGCAACAACAGAAACAGAAGTTTTTTTGGAAGAACACAATCTGAATCCTATCAGACCTTATTGGCTCTAAGCAGGCTGTAGAGGGTTGAGCAGGGATCCTGAGTTCAGTGGAATTTATCTGGTGTTCAAAAGAATCAAAACTCACCGGAAATTGAACAAAAGGTTTATTCTGAGCAGATATTTTATATGCAGGTAGGAAGGCCATTTGGATACCAGGAAAAGCCAATGGCTCCCAGAAGCTAGGGTCAATGGGACTTATAAAGAGTAGAAGAGGGAGAAATATAGAAGACCCACTATTGGCTCATTCTAACCGGATTGCCTGAACCCTGCTACAAAAGCGGGCAGCATCGGACCTCCTCAAACTTCACAAGGGGGAAGGAGAATCAAGGCCAACGGCCCAAGTTTGATTCCTGTGAGGCGCAGGTCAGCCATGCCTCCTCTCTGCCATCTTTACCAATTCTGACACCAACCGTCCCTCCCTCAGCACTCTCTACTTCTCTGCTGAGTTCGAGAATTCATTGCAGTGGCCACACACAACTCACTGGCAATACTCACAATTATCCGGTTTTTAGGGAAGGAACAGTTTACAATTCAGGCTCAAGATCATCCAAGGATACAGTTCTTCCATCAGGACAGCCACTTCCCAGCTGTGCTTGCGGGCACGCCTCTCCCTGGCCCTAGGCTCCCGCCCAAAGGCACTCAGCTTTCTTCCTCCATGGGCCAGGAAGCCCACCTCGCTGTCTCCTGCTGCTGGGTCTCTCCTGCTGTTGTTTCTCTGCCACTGCTTCTCGCCATCTTCAGGGTTACAGCTCACTGTCTCTCTCCTGGGTCCCGGAGCTCCTCAGTACAGGGATCCCGCGTCCAAAGCATGAGCTACGCTCCTGACTATTCTTCCTTGATGATGAGGGGGCTGCTCTTTCCCACCTCTGCAGTGGCTGATTTCAAGCCCAGTAGGATGACAAAACTGACCAGACCCCTTGCTAGGCTATAATTGCCTTATCTGCTGGGTCCTCCCCAATCACCTGGGTGGGAGTGACAAGAGCATAGCGAGAAAGGCCACCTTAAGTAATTCACTGCACAGCACATACCTTCCCCTCTTTGTTGAGATCAACCAATATCAGGTGACTTCTGACCTGGTTGCTACTGATTTGGCTGTCCACCCACCTACAGCCAGGAGAGTTTTGTGAGATTTCAATTATGAGGTAAATGTGGGTTGACTATTCCTTTCTAGCAGGATAAGACAAATTTTCATCACTATTCAGCACTTTCTGACAGACTTTCCAAGTTTGCTTTAGGTTCTTCGTTATGGTTAATATTTGGTTTCATGGATAAGACAAGCCTTAAAATCAAAGTTAAGATGTCTGTTATGACGTTCCCTATTCAACATGGTAAACATTACTAGTATTTCATCATATTATTGACATAAACTTGGACAGACAGATTGGTGATTTCTGTGCATGTGTGTATCCGTGTGTGTGTGTGGAGGCACAGTTATCTAGACATTATACAGTCCTTGCTTGCTGTAAGTGAAGAAGACTTGAAGCACTTACTGATGAAGATCAAAGACTACAGCCTTCGGTATGGATTGCACCTCAACATAAAGAAAACAAAAATCCTCACAACTGGACCAATAAGCAACATCATGATAATGGGAGAAAAGATTGAGCTCTTCAAGGATTTCATCTTACTTGGATCCCCAATCAAGGCCCCTGGAAGTGTAACCGGAGAATAGCCTGGGTTCTTGTCTTGAGTGTAGGAAAGAATTCAAACACGGAGACAAATAGTGTCAAGGGAGCAGAGGTTTATTATCTAACAGAGGGTCAGCAACAAAAGTACACTTGACTAGGGAGCGTCCAGCGGGCTACTCGGATATAGAGAGAATCTTAGAGCCCTGAGAGATGTTTTCTTAGGGTTTTATACCCTTCTTGTCTCTTGTCTGTCCCTGTTAATGTTTAACAGCCAAGACAGGGACCCAATAAAGACTATTTCCTTAGCTTAAGGTTTAAGTACCAAGTCAGTGACCTTATCAAGTCAGGGACTTTATCAAATTAGGGACCCCTATAGCGATCCTTTCCTTGGCTTAAAGTTTAACTACCTAGGGACCCTTTTATGGAGAAATGACACCACCCCTTCTCTCTTCTTCTTCTCCAGTGTAAGCTCTCCCCCTCCCCCTTACAGAAGCAGCAGTCAAAAAGTCAAAAGACCTATTGCATTGGGTAAATCTGGAAAAGACCTCTTTAAAGTATTGAAAAGCAAAGAGGTCACCTTGAGGACTAAGGTGTGCCTGACTCAAGCCATTCTGTTTCAATCACCTCATATGCATGTGAAAGCTGGACAATGAATAAGGAAGACCAAAGAAGAATCCAGGCCTTTGAAACCTGATGTTGGAGAAGAATATTGACTATACCATGAACTGCCAAGAGAATGAACCAGTCTGTCTTGGAAGAAGTACAATCAGAATGCTCCTTAGAAGCAAGGATGGCAAGACTACCTCTCACAGACTTTGAATATGTCCTCAGGAGGGATCAGCCCCTGGAGAAGGACATCCTGCTTGGTAAAGTACAGGGTCAGAGAAAAAGAGGAAGACCCTCAAGGAGATGCATTGACACAGTGGCTGCAACAATGGGCTCAGCAGAGCAACGACTGTGAGAATGGCACAGGACCTGGCAGTGTTTTGTTCCCTTGTGCTCGGGTCACTATGAGTTGGAACCGGCTCGACAGCACCTAACAACAATGACAACAACAGCCCTTCAAAGTGTCCATTATAACCCTCGTAAGTGGGCTCTGCGCCTGGGTGTGCATGTGTGCATGTGCCTACCAAAGACATTCATTGTTTTACAATTTGATCTTCGATTTATTTAACTTACAAGTTCAAATGCCTTAAACTTTTTAGGTTCAGGCTACAAGGCTTATTATCCTATTTGAAGTCTAGCAAATCATAGCAACCACTTTTAAGGGGCTTGTGGAAAGTACTTGACCCCCTTTGTAAATCAAGTTGATGAAACACCACCATCCATTTTAAAGTCCATTTCAATCTCTTGGAGTGCTACACTCACTTCTCATTTTAGTGTCTTCAATAATCTCGATTTACAAACACCTTCCTGGTGTCTCAGGAAAAGACAACTTTCACTACACTCAGTGAAAACCAAATCGAACCAAACCCGTTGCCATCTCTGAGTTGATTCTGACTCTAAGCCACCCTTGATTTAGGAAATAATTTTGGAATCATTATTCCCTGTCCTTGAGCATAGACATTGTGACCCAGCTGGAGCTGAACTCACATCAACTGGGCCCTGAGGTAGAAAGAGAATCACTAAGATAATCTTGGAGGCTATCTTTTAGGGAACTTTTCACAGAAACCAGTCAAACACAACACAGGAGACTTTCCACTCTTATCTTTTTCTGTTAGCATTTAGTGCATACAAACTTTCTTGGACCAATGAAGACCCTCCTGACTGTCCTCACTGAAACCTGTACCAAATATTCTCAAGAAAGACTATTCAAAACATAGGATTGAGACAGATAGGGTTAACTGTGCTGGCAGAACAAAAGAGCTTTTAAAAGATTCCCATTTAGAAGTTCCCTAAACAGGAACCCACCCTGTCAACATGAGATAGGATTGGGGCAGTCCAGGAATTACTATCTCTTTTTTTTTCTTAGTGTTTTCCTAGTCCCCTTCACCCTTCCTTTGCAGGCTCAGCCTGGGCACAGGAAGAGAGTGTGACTGCTGTTTGACCTTCCTTAGCCCTCCGAAGATGGCAATGTAGTCCTGAAGATCAAGTGTACTTGTGCTACATCCCATAAGAAGTGATGCCAAGGGCTGCCCAGAGGACTCCATCTTGAATAGCAGCTGGTTCCATGTTAGATTGCAGATGCCAGGGTAACCTAATTAACATACACCCCATTCTGAGAAGGACCCCCCCCCTTGAAAGAAGCCCACTAAATATTCATTACTCTGTTCTCTCCACCAAACCCATATAAGCCCTTCCCTTGCTTCCCTTTTCCAGTCAGTCTTTTGGAGAGGCTTAGATCCCCACAGACTCCTTTTGCTTGACTCAAGCAAAATAAAGCTTGCTGAAGATAAAGTTTGTATTTCGTATGTACTCCTACCCCAGAATAGGCAAGGACACTTTGTGTCAGATTAGCAATTGGTAACAAGCTCACAGTTTCTAGCCAATCTGTGAAAAGGTGATGCTCTCAATGGATTTGCCCATTTCTAAGGTTGATATATAGTAATGACTCTGTAATGTTCCTTGGACTTGGGCAGACATGGCTGTGGCGGCATGCTTGTCCATTTACCCGTTCTTGCCTGTTGTTAGGTGCCGTCCAGTCGCTTCCGACTCATAGCGACCCCGTGCACAACAGAAGGGAACGCTGCCCGGTCCTGCGCCATCCTTACAATCCCTGTTATGCTTGAGCTCACTGTTGCAGCCACTGTGTCAATCCACCTTGTTGAGGGTCTTCCTCTTTTCCATTGACCCTGTACTCTGGGCCAAGCATGATGTCCTTCTCCAGGGACTGATCCTTCCTGACAACATGTCCAAAATATGTAAGACTCAGTTTCGCCATCCTTGATTCTAAGGAGCATTCTGGCCGCACTTCTTCCAAGACAGATTTGTTGGTTCTTTTGGCAGTCCATGGTATATTCAATATTCTTCCCCAACAACACAATTCAAAGGCGTCAACCCTTCTTCCCTCTTCGGTATTCATTCTCCAGCTTTCACATGCATATGATGTGACTGAAAATACCATGGCTTGCCTATTCTATAATATTTCCTTGAACTCAGCCAGAGGTGACGGGCAGCATGGTTAACCAGTTCCCACTTCTACCTTTTTGATTATATGCCCAATGGAAGTTTCTTTTTTGCTTTACTAAACCTTGTGGTGTTTCTTACCCTACAACACCCTATACTACAGAGTAGAACTGCCCCATAGGGTTTCCAAGGAGCAGCTGGTGCACTTGAACTCCCAACCTTTTGCTTACCAGCCAAACGCTTAACCACTGCACCACCAGGGCCCCGAAGTCAATGAAACAGGCTGACCACGCTATGTAATTTTAATCGGGATTTCTAGACTAACAGATAGGTTTTTCGAGGAAAACCTGTTGTTGCCTGACTAGGGTCTGTGCCCCGGAGCAGTCGAGCCAAGGAAACATACTCCAAGTCAGGAAGAATGAGAAAGTTTATCCAGGAGATGTGTACATCGCCAGAATCCTGACAGCAACATAGGCCGTCTCTATGGCGTCCCAAAAAGGAATTTTTCATTAGAGCCTATGTGGAATTTTTACAAAGGTTAGCAGTGTCTTTGTAGCTTACAGGTCCCCTGGCACGAGGAGTTCTTCATTACCAGATAGTGACAAGAATCTCTTTATCGGACTAAAGAGATATATGCTGGACTTGTCTTTATCAGGCTAAACATGTATACTTGTCAGACACTGGCCTCTCATTTCCCTGTGAGGACTTGTGAGTCACAGGTGGTCTGGGCAGAACAAAAGAAGTTATTTGCATCACATCAAACAAAGAACAAAGTCATTGGCATTAGGTCAAAACAAAGTCAATAGCAAAGGCATGGGAAGGAGGAGGCAGGCAGAGGAAGGGAAAGAACTTCTAAATTCTCCATGGGGTTACTTATGGCAAGCTCTCAATCACCCATTTTGAAAAAGGAGAGAACTTGCTGGGTACTATTAGAGTCACAGTGGTTTTCTTCTGTGGTCAAAACCAGGATGTGAAACCATATTCCCCAAGAGAGTCTTAACCAAGTGACTATCTGCACCCTTGAAAATCAATGTTCTCAGGAAGAGTGCTGTCTCGGTGCTGTTGTCAACGAGATAGTTTTGCAAGACAGACAAAAATACACGTAAGCATCTTGGCACCATGATCTAAGCATCCTATGGAACTCTCTGTAATTAGGGACTATACCATGAATAACTAGTAACCCACCAGGCTGTGATTATCACAATCTTCACTGATTTCCTGTCATTGCCCGCCCTAGGGTTTGGTACCTCTTTTTACCCCATGAGAATACTTGGATAACGAAACCGCCCCAGGACTACCTGGCTCCATTTTCAATGGCTACAGAGCTCCCCAACTGCAGCGGCTTGAAAAACTTAATAAGCCTTTCTGTTTTAACTTGAAACAGTGTTCAAGCTTTTCTCTACAACACCAGCTGATTGATAACTCTGTTAAATCTAAGAAATGAAACTTACAAATAGACTGAAACGTAAGTTCTCTTAAAATGTTCCAATGCTGTAAACTAAATCAGTTTTCCCCCCAAATCACAAGCTTACATTCATTACTCAATCATACATTTCACAGTGATTTCCGAAGCTATTGTTCTTAGAAGCCAAATCCTGTCCGACGTTGCCCGTGTATAAAACACCAGATATGCACGCACTCCTCCTTCACCCAAAATAGGAATGCTTCCATTTTGGTTTTCCGCAAGGCTTCCGTCCTTTTGCCAAACCCTCCTGGAGCTGAAAGCTGCATCCCTGTAATAGATAGCAGTCACCCTCCGGGCAACCAAGCTGCTTTCTTAGTTGGTGCTGTTAGGTGCTGTCAGTCGGTTCAGACTCATAGCGGCCCTATGTACAAGAGCATGGAGCACTGCCCAGTCCTGTGCCATGCTCACAACCCTGGTTATGCTTGAGCCCATTGTTGCAGCCACTGTGTCACTCCATCTTGTTAAGGGTCTTTCTATTTTCGGTGACCCTCTACCTTACCAAGCATGCTGTCTGTCATGCATTGAATTGTGTCCCCCCAAAAATATGTGCCAACATGGTTAGGGCATGATTCCCAGTATTGTGCAGTTGTCCTCCATTTTGTGATTGTCATTTTATGTTAAGACGATTAGGGTGGGATTGTAACACCCTTACTCAGGTCACCTCCCTGGCCCAGTATAAAGGGAATATCCCTGGACTGTGGCCTGCACCACCTTGGATCTTCCAAGAGATAAAGGGAAAGGGAGGCAAGTAGAGAGTTGGGGAGCTCAGACCACCGAGAAAGCAGTGGCAGGAGCAAAGCTCATCCTTTGGATGTGGGGTTCCTGCGCAAAGGAGCTCCTAGTCTAAGGGAAGATTGTGGTCCAGAAAGACCTTCCTCCAAACCTGACAGAGAGAGAAAGGCTTCCCTTAGAGCTGACGTCCTGAATTTGAACTTTTAGCCAAATTTACGATGAGAAAATAAACATCACTGTGTTAAAGCCATCCACTTGTGGTATTTCTGTTATAGCAGCACTGGATGACTAAAAGAGTGTCCTTCTCCAGCGACTGGTCCCTCCCGACCACATGCCCAAAGTACGTGGGCCATCCTCCCTTCCGAGGTCCATTCTAGCTGAACTTCTCCCAAGACAGATTTGTCCATTCTTCTGGAGGTCCAGGAAGTTATATTGATAAATTATGATATCTTAGAACTGCTAAAATGTACTGTGTCCCTAGCGACATGGGTAGATCTCACAGTTATAGTCTTAAGTGACCAAAGAACATGCGCTTATGATTAGATTGAAAAACAGAACAATTCTAAGTTGATGAACACTACATCCCTTGGTAATAACAGGTTGCGATCAAGAATAGGAAGAATGACATCAACTTCAGATCCGAGGTGACCGTGGGGATAAAAGGACAGCGATTAATTGCAGAGTGGGTACTTCAACTTTCCCTGCAAACTAGTATTTCAGAAATACAACTGAAAGAAAGAGGGCAAAAATTCAACCTCTATCAAGATCGGGCAGTGATTAATTGGGTGGCTGATTTACTTTTTGTCAGTAGAGTTCCTATATGTGAAACCATTTACAATGTAAAGAAGGGTAAAACACCTAAAAGACAAATTTGTATCTGTCCAACCAGTTATAGTGTACCCACAGGATAGGACACCATGCCCCGTTAGAACTCATAATCACATCAACCAATGTTACAAAACAATTTGTGTATTAACTGCTCAAGGAGAAACTAATTTCCTTTGTAGACATTCACCTAAATTTTAATAAGACAAATAAATAAGTAAATGATTACAGCCAAGAAAAATTTAATATCAAAGATTATCTGGGGATATGGGGAAGACGCTCAAGATAGGTTTGATGTGAAAGGGAAGATGAGAAAACAGTTTACACTGGGGACCTGCGTCCTTTAAAATGTGTAGACTCCTCTTTCCCACAGGTGTCGTCTAGAAAAGTGAGGTTACTACCAACTTGGTCATCTTCGCTGCCTCTGAGTGTTGTGACTACAGACAACTTGTGTTTTCTTCTCTATACCAAATTTTGTAATGAATATATAATCATTTTTATCAGAAAAATCATGTCATGAACAGTATGTTTGTGCAAGTCATATCAAAATAAAGCGAGTAGTCAATTGTTACAGTGTGCCACTTGAGCGAGTCCAACTCACAGCGACCCAATGGGACAGA
The DNA here is from genome assembly GCF_024166365.1 of Elephas maximus indicus. Lineage (NCBI taxonomy): Eukaryota > Metazoa > Chordata > Mammalia > Proboscidea > Elephantidae > Elephas > Elephas maximus. Next base: position 170,196,977 of record NC_064846.1, read on the forward strand.
GTAGAACTGCCCCACAGGGCTGTAAACTTTCCAGGGGCAGATCACCAGGTTTTCTCTGCTGAGGAGCAGCTGGTGTTTTGGAACCGCCCACTTAACCATTGCACCACCAGGGCAATTGGAACAGAAAAGAACAGCGTTCATCTCCATTCATGAAGCCCTCTCCTATTTCCCCACGAGTTGGTAGCATATTTCCTAAAACAACACTGGTCAATGGTTTTTGCTAAGACACCTCCTTATGCTGCCCTCTTGTGAACAAATACAAGAATGCCTCGGATTGGGAAAAGTCGATCCTAAAATCCAGGTGTGTATTCTACACATGGATAATTAAAGATAGGGGCTCAATGGTGAAGTACTTGGCTGGTAACCTAAAGGTGGAGGTTCAAAGCCACCCAGCAGCTTCACTGGAGAAAGACTTGACTATCTGCTTCCGTAAAGATTATAGCCTATACAACCGATGACTGCCCTGACAGGGAACACAACAGAGAACCCCTGAGGGAGCAGGAGAGCAGTGGGATACAGACCCCAAATTCTCATAAAAAGACCAGACTTAATGGTCTGACTGAGACTGGAAAGACCCCGGTGGTCATGGCCCCCAGACCTTCTGTTGGCCCAGGACAGGAACCATTCCTGAAGCCATCTCTTCAGACATAGATTGGACGGGACAATGGGGTTGGAGAGGGATGCTGGTGAGGAGTGAGCTTCTTGGATCAGGTGGGGACACTTGAGACTATGTTAGCATCTCCTGCCTGGAGGGGAGATGAGAGGGTGGAGGGGGTTAGAAGCTGATGAAATGGACACGAAAAGAGAGAGAGGCAGGAGAGAGCTGGCTGTCTCATTAGGGGGAGAGTAATTGGGAGTGTGTAGCAAGGTGAATATGGGTATTTGTGTGAGAGACTGATTTGATTTCTAAACTTTCACTTAAAGCACAATAAAAATTATTAAAAAAAAAAAAAAAGATTATAGCCTGAAAAACCAGAGCATGTCTACTCCATCACATGAATTACTAAGAGTTCAAATTGACCCAATGGCACCCAGCAAGAACAGAGACAATTTATCCATGTAACTGAATTTGAAATTGTCAACTTTTTACTGAGAAAAAAAAAATGCCACCCTGTTCCCTGTCAAACATTAAACTCAAGCAAGAGCTCATCAAGGCCACAGTGATTGCTATGACCTGCACTCTTGTCTGCACCCATGTCTTTTTTGTTTTTTCCTAGAACGTTTCTCGGCACATGCACAGCAACAATAAATATGCACCGCAAAAATCAAGCAGGAATATTTCATTGACCTGCTCCAGAAAAGTGATGGAACTAAAATTAACTCGAGCTGAAGTAAATAATCAAGGATAAAATTATGATAGAAAAACCTCTAGACCAATGCTTCTTCAATCGCTATGACTCGGAATCGACTTGAACAGCACTGGGTGGGTGAGGACTCATGGGGAGCCTGTTAAAAAGCAGACTTAGATCCAGGGGTAAGCCCAGAGACTCCCCACGTTGGATGCCGACGCTGACGGTACTGCGCCGTGGGGCCCAGGAAATGCGTGCCTCCCGCTAACGTCGGGCACAGGGCGCCACGGTGGAATTCAAACAATCAGAGCTCAGTATCTACTGTGCACATAGTGGCCACAGACAGGAAAGTTTGGACCCGCCGTCGAAGCTCTCTACTAAATCGGCATAGATGCAAGCTTGTCTTTTAAAGGAACCTGAATCAGTTGGTTAACTCTTTTGTCAGTTGATTCTGACTCATGGAGACCCCTTGGTTATAGAGTAGAACTGTGTTCTCTAGGGTTTTGCTGGGGGTGAACTTTACAGAAGCAGATTGCCAGGCCTTTCTTCTGTGCCACCACTGGTGGGTTCCAACCACCAATTTTTTGGTCAGTAATCAAGATGGAAATGTGAAATCACACTCAAGTGCGGGGGAAAACACACACATCTGTAAATGGGAGAGAATGTGACAAGGGCCGAAAATTGGATTCAGATTACACAAGAACAGAAACACAAGCCTTAGGGAGGGACACAATCTGAATGGTATGAGAATTTCTCAGCTCTACACAGGCTATGGACGTCTGAGCAGGGTTCCTGACATGGGTGGAATTTCTCTGCTGTTCAAAAGAATCAAAACTCACCTGAATAGTGGAGTGTCTCATGCAAGAGAAGCCTCCTAGTTGCCCAGTTTCTTGTTTAGGCTTCAGATTTGGGAACAGAGAAAGCACAGCAGCCCTGCTCTGACCTGAACTCTTTGATATGGCAAGATATGTTGCGACTCTAGTTAAGTTCAAAGCTACAGAAACTTAAGAATGTTTCCTCTGATAGGACATAAGTAAGTTACCTGCTTTACTTAGAGCTATATGCTAATGAGTCTAACTTCCTTTTTCTTTTTCTTTGATTGGTCTCCTTCCCACTGCCCTCAAGTTCATTGTGACTCAAAGAGACCCTATAGGACAGAGTAGCACTGCCCCATAGGGCTTCCATGGGGCGGCTGGGGGAATCCAACTGGCCACATTTTGGTTAGCAGCCGAGCTCTTAGCCACTGTGCAACCGAGATTCCTCCAAAGAGATCTTACCACATTAAATAAATGAAGGAAGCGCTGCAAGGTGGGATTTAGGGTGGTCCTCAGAGCAGTTTGAGACTGTTTTAGCATTCTGTCTTAACTCTGGGTGCTGTGGGTACTTACAACTGGCCGCTTTTCTCTCCTCAGCCACCAGTTCTTAAGTGTTCTAGAGGATCCTCAGCACCCTGGGACGTATCCTGGGCTGGGCAAAAGCCCAACACCACCTGTGGTAGAAGTCAGCTGCGGGGGGGCAGCCGTTTGCTCTGTCTCTGAGAACATCTCAGCACCCTACAGATATGATCGTTTTTTCTTTCATTCACTTTTCTTTTCGTTCTTTTTTGTGGTTTTTTTTTTACTTTTTGCCTCTTAATAAGTTTGACAGTTGTTACCTGAAATGTTCACTTTTCCTTGATGGATTTACTAGAAAAGCCCACTGAGACTGATTTTACTCTACTGTCTTTATTTCATTTTTTAATGGTTCCATAAGGGGGAGAGCTTGCACTTGGGAAAGAAAGAGAGGAAATGGATGATATAAGGGGAAGGGGGAGAGCTTGCACTAGAAAGAGAAAGGGGAAATGGTCCCTAAAGGTGTCCCTGACTTGTCAGTAAAGGGTTAACAGGGGGAGGTAGAAGAAAAGGGTATAAAGTCCTAAGAAAATGACTGAATGGGGCACTCAGGTTCTCTCTCTCTCTGAGCAGCCCCCTTGACACTCCCTGGTCAAGTGTACTATCCCTACTAACCCTCTGCTAGCTAATAAACCTCGAATTGCTTGGCACTAATTGTCTCAGTGTTGGAATTCTTCCCTACAGCGAAGACAAGAACCGAGGCCGTTTTCTCCTGAAACAGTTCTACGCCGAGGCCGCCTGTGCCCTAACGCAGATCACAGAGAGATGCAGCTTGGTGCAATTTCTGGCTGGATCTTTCTGTCAATTAAGTGCTTATTAAAATGATTTAGTACCAGGAGATGCAGCCTGATAAAGTAGCTGTTTTGCACGAGGCAGATGAGTATTTAGGTTTGCTGGTTTTAAATACTTAAAATTTTCTTTTTTTTTTTAACTTTTTTATTATTAAGGGTAAAGCACCTAGAAAAATGCATACTAACGTACACCTCCATACATTAAGTGACCATATATTAAATTATTTTTATAACTTTCCTTTTATTTACTAGTTAAGCTTTGTACTGTATATACTGACGTAAGATCCAGAAGTCTGAAAGCATTAAGTATGAAACCCAAAATTAATAGCTGTCCAATCTCAGGGTAAGGAACCATGGTGGTGCAAAGGTTAGGCACTCAGCTGCTAACCTAATAGTCAACAGTAGGAACCTACCGCGTAGCTTCTCCTAAAAAAGACCTGGCCATCTGCTCCCATAAAGATTACACCCAGGAAAACCCTCCAGGGTAGTTCTCTGTCACATGTGGTTGCTGGGTCACAACCCACTGGGTGGCACCTAATAAGGACACGGCAATTTGAACATAAGGTTTCTTCTGAGCGGTTATCTCATAGGCATAGGGGGAGACCATCTGGATTCCAGACATAGCCAAAGGCTCCAAGGAGCTGGGTACGACGGGCCTTCTAAGGAGAAGAGGAGGGAGAAATAGAGAAGACCCACCATTGGCTCATCTTCACAGGATTGAGGGAACCCTGCCTTCCCCTCTTTACTGAGATCAGCTGATATCAGGTTACTTCTGGCCTGGCTACTAGTAAGTGGGCTCTCCACCCACCTGAGACCAACAGACTTTTTTTTTTTGAATAATTTTTATTGTGCTTTAAGTGAACGTTTACAAATCAAGTCAGTCTGTCACATAGAAGCTTATATACACCTTACTACATACTCTCATTTACTCTCCCCCTAATGGGTCGACACGCTCCCTCCTTCCAGTCTGTCCTTTCGTGACCATTTTACCAGTTTCTAACCCTCTCTACCCTCCCATCTCCCCTCCAGACAGGAGATGCCAACACAGTCTCGAGTGTCCACCTGATACAAGTAGCTCACCCTTCATCAGCATCTCTCTCCTACCCATTGTCCAGTCCCTTCCACGTCTGATGAGATGTCTTCGGGAATGGTTCCTTTCCTGGGCCAACAGAAGGTTTGGGGACCATGACCACCGGGATTCTTCTAGTCTCAGTCAGATCATTAAGTCTGGTCTTTTTGTGAGAATTTGGGGTCTGCATCCCACTGTTCTCCTGCTCCCTCAGGGGTTCTCTGTTGTGCTCCCTGTCAGGGCATTCGTCAGTTGTAGCCAGGCACCATCTAGTTCTTCTGGTCTCAGGATGATGTAGACTCTGGTTCATGTGATCCAGGTGGGTTGAGACCAATTGAGGCATCTTAGATGGCCGCTTGTTAGCATTTAAGACCCCAGACACCTCACTTCAAAGTGGGATGCAGAATCCAACAGACTTTTGATGAGATGGAAATTAGGAGATAATGCTTCGTGGAATTTTCTAGCAGAATGAGACAAATTGACGTTTTTTTATAGAGCAGTTTCTGGCAGGCTTTTGCAGTTGGGGTCAGTTTTTCTAGTGTTGATATGTGCTTTTGTGGATAAGAAAAGCCTTAAAATCAAACTGAGATGTGTGCTGTTAATTTTCTTATTCAACACGGGTAAATTATTGGTATTTGATCATATTATTAAAGGAGCCTCGGTGGTGCAGTGCTTAAAGCGATCGACTGCTAAGGGAAAGGTCTGCAGTTGGAAACCGCCGGTGGCTCCACAGGAGGAAGGTGTGGCAGTGGGCTTCCTTAGAGATTTACAGTCTCAAAAATCCTATGGGGTCGCTGTCAGAATCCACTGGATGGCAGTAGGTTTTGGCTTTGATCCTAATATTGACACAGGGTTGTACAGATCAATTTGTAATGGGTGAATGTCTTTGTGTGTGTGTGTGTGTGTGTGTGTGTGTAAGCACACTTATTTGGACATTATACAGTCCTTCAGGAAACCCTAGTGGCATAGTGGTCAAAAGCTTCAGATGCTAACCAAAAGGTCAGCATTTGGGATCCACCAGTCACTCCTTGGAAACCATATGGGGCAGTTCTACTCTGTCCTATAGGGTCACTGTGAGTCGAAATGGACTCGAGGGCAACGGGTTTGGTTTGGTTTTTGGTTTATACTGTCCTTCAAAATGTTGATTATACCCTTTGTGAGTGGAGTGTGTGTGTGAGTGTGTGTGTGTGGGCGCACAAGTACCTACCAAAAAGATTTGTTGTTTTACAATTTGATAGTCAATTTATTTAACTGAAAAGCTCAAATGCCTTAACCCTTTAACTTCAGCCTGCTGGCCTTATTATTCTATTTAAAGGCTACCAAATAATAGCAAGCACTTTGAAGGGGCTTGTGGTGATTTGGGAATTAATATTGGAGTCATTATTCCCTGTTCTTCAGCGTAGAGAATGTGACCCAGCTGGTGTTGGGCTCAGAAGGGCTCACAAGGACACATCAACTAGGCCCTTAGATAAACAATAGATGGGACAACCTTGGAAATGATCTTTTAGGGAGGAAAAATATCTTTTAGGGAACTTTTCCCATAAAGCCAATCAAACATTCCTATCTGTTTTCTATTAGCATTTAGTGAATAGAAAATTTGTTGGACCAGTGAGGACCCTCCTGACTGTGGGTACTGAAACCTCCACCAAAGGTTGTTAAGAAAGACGATTGAAAATGTACGATCACAGTTTCCAGGCAGGCTGTGAAAAGGTGATGTTTTCCCTGGTTTTGCCCATTTTGTAACGTTAATATATACTGACGATTCTGTAGCTGTCTTTGGACTCGGGCGGACGTGGCTGTGGCAGCGTGCTTCCCGCTTTTCCCACTTTTCTCTGTTCTGTAACTTTTCCTTGGACTGGGGCAGACATCAGCTCTGGCAGCATGCTTATCCGCTTCTCAACTTTTGTCTTTTTGAATACGTGCCGAATAAGACTTTCTTTTTGCTTTACTAAACTTTCTGATGTTCTTCCCCTAGAACATTGGAAAGTATTCGAGGCCATTTGCAAATCAAGTTAATGACACACCTTCATCCACTTTGAAGTCCAGTTGAATCTCTTGATACAGGACACTCAGATCCCGCTTTAATCACTTCAATGCTCTGAATTAACACCTCCCCACATACGTGAATAACTCTTGTAAATCTAATAAATGAAATTCAACAACACAGAGAATCTTCTCTGAAAAGGTTCCAAAGCTGTATATAAAACTCGTTTTCCACAAAAATCACAGCTTAATTGCTCAATTTTACATTTTATAGTGAATTTCAAAGCTATTATTCTTAGAAGCCTAATTATTTTCAACTTTGCCCATGTGGAAAATATCAAATATGCACACATTCCTTCTTCACCCAAAACATGAATATTTCTGTTTTGGTTCTCTGTAAGGCATGTGTGCTTTTGCAAAATCCTCCTGGAGTTGAAAGATGCACCCCTATCACAGAGGACGGTTAAAAGAAATGAATCAATCACTCAATCCCGTTGCAGTCCAGCCGACTCCGACTCAGCGTTCCTACTGGTTAGATTAGAACTGCCCCATAGGGTTTCCAAGGACAGGCTGGTGAACTGGAACTGCCAACCTTTTAGTTAGCTGCAGAACTCTTCACCACTGAGCCTTAGGACTCCAGTTACCATCCTGGCAACCAAGCTGGTGAGTTTGAACCGCCCACTTAACCATTGCACCTCCAGGGCTCCTTGAACCAAAAATACCAGAGTTTATCTCCATTCATGAAGCATTCTCCTATTTCACCACGAGATGGCAGCACAATTTCACGCACCAGACTTTCCAAAGCTTTTTGCTAAAACATGGGCTTATGCTGCCCTCTTGTGGAAAAATAGGAGAATGCGTCATGGTAAAAAAAGTCATTTCTACAATCCAGATGTTCTTACATATTGGTAATTAAAGATAGTGGCACAATGGTTAAGCACTTGGATGGTTACATTAAGGTGGAGATTCAAATCCGCCCAGCAGCTGTCCTAGGGACACACCTGGCTATCTACTTCAGTAAAGATTAAAAAAAAAAAAGAGATTACAGCCCAGAAAAGCAGAGCAGGCCTACTCTGTCCCATGAAGTTGCTAGGAGTTCAAATTCACTTGATGACACCGAAAAATACCAACAAAAACAATTTAGCAATGTAATAGAGCTTCAAAACTCAGCTTTTTTTCCCCAAAACAAATAAATGCTACCACACTCCTGCTGAACATTAAACTCAAACAACAGCACACCAGAGCCACAGCGATTGCAGTGACCTGGGGTCGCCATGAGTGGGAATCCGCCCCATGGCAGTGGGTTTGGTTTTTTTCGGAGGGGGGGAGTACTCTTGTCTGCACCAATATGTCTCTCTCACTCTCTCTCTTCTTTTTCCAGAATGTAACTACCCTGCATATAAGTTGTGACTTAACTCACCACATGCACGGCAACCATAAAGAAGGAATATTTCATTTTCCTGCTCCAGAAAAGTGACTGCCCTCAAGTTAACTGCTGCTGACGTAAAAAATCAAGTATAAAATTACGGTAGAAAAACCACTAGACCAATGCTTTTTAAACTGCATGTGCGTGGAACTCACCTGGGGAGCTTGTTAAGAATCAGATTTGGGTTCGGTGGGTGGGGGTAAGTGCAGAGATTCTCCATTTTGAATGCGGATGCTGATGGTAGTGCTCTGTGGGGCCCAGAGAATGCTTGCCTCCCACTAACGTTGGGCACTGGGCTACCACGGTGAAATTCAGCCATCAGAGCTCAGTACTTCCTGTGCACACAGTGCCCACAGACAGGGTTGTTTGGACCCACCACGATGCTCCCTACCGAAATGGGCATAGACTTAAGCTTGTCTTTCCTAAAGAATGTAAGTCAGCCGGTGAACCCTGTCCCGTTGAGTTGATTCTGACTAATGGGAACCCCATGCATTACAGAGTAGAAATGTGCCCCATAGACTTCTGTTGGTTGTAATCTTTACAGGAGCAAATCACCAGGCCTTTCTTCTGTGCCCCCATTGGTGTGTTCCACACAACAACCTTTTTGTTTGTAGTCAAGTTCAAAGAGTGAAATTACTGAACTGTGGGCACAAAACACACACACACGGGAGCACACCTGTAAATGAGAGAATATCAGAAGGGCAGAACATTTCATTCAGGTTATGCAACAACAGAAACAGAAGTTTTTTTGGAAGAACACAATCTGAATCCTATCAGACCTTATTGGCTCTAAGCAGGCTGTAGAGGGTTGAGCAGGGATCCTGAGTTCAGTGGAATTTATCTGGTGTTCAAAAGAATCAAAACTCACCGGAAATTGAACAAAAGGTTTATTCTGAGCAGATATTTTATATGCAGGTAGGAAGGCCATTTGGATACCAGGAAAAGCCAATGGCTCCCAGAAGCTAGGGTCAATGGGACTTATAAAGAGTAGAAGAGGGAGAAATATAGAAGACCCACTATTGGCTCATTCTAACCGGATTGCCTGAACCCTGCTACAAAAGCGGGCAGCATCGGACCTCCTCAAACTTCACAAGGGGGAAGGAGAATCAAGGCCAACGGCCCAAGTTTGATTCCTGTGAGGCGCAGGTCAGCCATGCCTCCTCTCTGCCATCTTTACCAATTCTGACACCAACCGTCCCTCCCTCAGCACTCTCTACTTCTCTGCTGAGTTCGAGAATTCATTGCAGTGGCCACACACAACTCACTGGCAATACTCACAATTATCCGGTTTTTAGGGAAGGAACAGTTTCCAATTCAGGCTCAAGATCATCCAAGGATACAGTTCTTCCATCAGGACAGCCACTTCCCAGCTGTGCTTGCGGGCACGCCTCTCCCTGGCCCTAGGCTCCCGCCCAAAGGCACTCAGCTTTCTTCCTCCATGGGCCAGGAAGCCCACCTCGCTGTCTCCTGCTGCTGGGTCTCTCCTGCTGTTGTTTCTCTGCCACTGCTTCTCGCCATCTTCAGGGTTACAGCTCACTGTCTCTCTCCTGGGTCCAGGAGCTCCTCAGTACAGGGATCCCGCGTCCAAAGCATGAGCTACGCTCCTGACTATTCTTCCTTGATGATGAGGGGGCTGCTCTTTCCCACCTCTGCAGTGGCTGATTTCAAGCCCAGTAGGATGACAAAACTGACCAGACCCCTTGCTAGGCTATAATTGCCTTATCTGCTGGGTCCTCCCCAATCACCTGGGTGGGAGTGACAAGAGCATAGTGAGAAAGGCCACCTTAAGTAATTCTTTGCACAGCACATACCTTCCCCTCTTTGTTGAGATCAACCAATATCAGGTGACTTCTGACCTGGTTGCTACTAATTTGGCTGTCCACCCACCTACAGCCAGGAGAGTTTTGTGAGATTTCAATTATGAGGTAAATGTGGGTTGACTATTCCTTTCTAGCAGGAGAAGACAAATTTTCATCACTATTCAGCACTTTCTGACAGACTTTCCAAGTTTGCTTTAGGTTCTTCGTTATGGTTAATATTTGGTTTCATGGATAAGACAAGCCTTAAAATCAAAGTTAAGATGTCTCTTATGACGTTTCCTACTCAACATGGTAAACAGTACTGGTATTTCATCGTATTATTGACATAAACTTGGACAGACAGATTGGTGATTTCTGTGCATGTGTGTATCCGTGTGTGTGTGTGGAGGCACAGTTATCTAGACATTATACAGTCCTTGCTTGCTGTAAGTGAAGAAGACTTGAAGCACTTACTGATGAAGATCAAAGACTACAGCCTTCAGTATGGATTGCACCTCAACATAAAGAAAACAAAAATCCTCACAACTGGACCAATAAGCAACATCATGATAATGGGAGAAAAGATTGAGCTCTTCAAGGATTTCATCTTACTTGGATCCCCAATCAAGGCCCCTGGAAGTGTAACCGGAGAATAGCCTGGGTTCTTGTCTTCAGTGTAGGAAAGAATTCAAACACGGAGACAAATAGTGTCAAGGGAGCAGAGGTTTATTATCTAACAGAGGGTCAGCAACAAAAGTACACTTGACTAGCGAGCGTCCAGCGGGCTACTCGGATATAGAGAGAATCTTAGAGCCCCGAGAGTTGTTTTCTTAGGGTTTTATACCCTTCTTGTCTCTTATCTGTCCCTGTTAATGTTTAACAGCCAAGACAGGGACCCAATAAAGACTATTTCCTTAGCTTAAGGTTTAATTACCAAGTTAGTGGCCTTATCAAGTCAGGGACTTTATCAAATTATCCTTTCCTTGGCTTAAAGTTTAACTACCTAGGGACCCTTTTATGGAGAAATCACACCACCCCTTCTCTCTTCTTCTTCTCCAGTGTAAGCTCTCCCCTGCTCCCTTACAGAAGCAGCAGTCAAGAAGTCAAAAGACCTATTGCATTGGGTAAATCTGGAAAAGACCTCTTTAAAGTATTGAAAAGCAAAGGGGTCACCTTGAGGACTAAGGTGTGCCTGACTCAAGCCATTCTGTTTCAATCACCTCATATGCATGTAAAAGCTGGACAATGAATAAGGAAGACCAAAGAAGAATGCAGGCCTTTGAAACCTGATGTTGGAGAAGAATATTGACTATACCATGAACTGCCAAAAGAAGAAACCAGTCTGTCTTGGAAGAAGTACAATCAGAATGCTCCTTAGAAGCAAGGATGGCAAGACTACCTCTCACAGACTTTGAATATGTCCTCAGGAGGGATCAGCCTCTGGAGAAGGACATCGTGCTTGGTAAAGTACAGGATCAGTGAGAAAAAGAGGAAGACCCTCAAAGAGATTCATTGACACAGTGGCTGCAACAATGGGCTCAACACAGACCAGGCAGTGTTTTGTTCCCTTGTGCTTGGGTCACTATGAGTTGGAACTGGCTCGACAGCACCTAACAAAAATGACAACAACAGCCCTTCAAAGTGTCCATTATAACCCTCGTAAGTGGGCTCTGCGCCTGGGTGTGCATGTGTGCATGTGTCTACCAAAGACATTCATTGTTTTACAATTTGATCTTCGATTTATTTAACTTACAAGTTCAAATGCCTTAAACTTTTTAGGTTCAGGCTACAAGGCTTATTATCCTATTTGAAGTCTAGCAAATCATAGCAACCACTTTTAAGGGGCTTGTGGAAAGTACTTGACCCCCTTTGCAAATCAAGTTGATGAAACACCGCCATCCATTTTAAAGTCCATTTCAATCTCTTGGAGTGCTACACTCACTTCTCATTTTAGTGTCTTCAATAATCTTGATTTACAAACACCTTCCTGGTGTCTCAGGAAAAGACAACTTTCAGTACACTCAGTGAAAACCAAATCGAACCAAACCCGTTGCCATCTCTGAGTTGATTCTGACTCTAAGCCACCCTTGATTTAGGAAATAATTTTGGAATCATTATTCCCTGTCCTTGAGCATAGACATTGTGACCCAGCTGGAGCTGAACTCACATCAACTGGGCCCTGAGGTAGAAAGAGAATCACTAAGATAATCTTGGCGGCTATCTTTTAGGGAACTTTTCACAGAAACCTGTCAAACAGAACACAGGAGACTTTCCACTCTTATCTTTTTCTGTTAGCATTTAGTGCATAGAAACTTTCTTGGACCAGTGAAGACCCTCCTGACTGTGTTCACTGAAACCTGTACCAAATATTCTTAAGAAAGACAATTCAAAACATAGGATTGAGACAGATAGGGTTAACTGTGCTGGCAGAACAAAAGAGCTTTTAAAAGATTCCCCTCTAGACTTCTATGTCAATTGGCAAAATAATTCTATTATGAAAACATTCTGCATCCCACTTTGAAATGTGGCGTCTGGGGTCTTAAAGGCTAACAAGCGGCCATCTAAGATGCATCAATTGGTCTCAACTCACCTGGAGCAAAGGAAAACGAAGAACACCAAGGTCACACGACAGCTAGGAGCCCAAGAGACAGAAAGGGCTACATGAACCAGAGACCTACATCATCCTGAGACCAGAAGAACTAGTTGGTGCCCGGCCACAATCGATGACTGCCCTGACAGGGAGCACAACAGAGAACTCCTGAGAGAACAGGAGATCAGTGGGATGCAGACCCCAAATTCTCATAAAAAGACCAGACTTAATGGTCTGACTGAGACTAGAGGAATCCCAGCGGCCATGCTCCCCAGACCTTCTGTCGGCACAGGACAGGAACCATCCCCGAAGAGAACTCATCAGACATGAAAGGGACTGGTCAGTGGGTGGGAGAGAGATGCTGATGAAGAGTGAGCTAATTATATCAGGGGGACACTTGAGAGTGCGTTTGCAGCCTTGTCTGGAGGGGGGATGGGAGGATAGAAAGAGAGGGAAGCTGGCAAAATTGTCACGAAAGGAGAGACTGAAAGGGCTGACTCAATAGGGGAAGAGCAGATAGGAGTACGGAGTAAGATGTATGTAAACTTATATGTGACAGACTGATTGGATTTGTAAACGTTCACTTGAAGCTTAATAAAAGTTAATAAAAAACAAAAAAAGATAAAAAAAAGATTCCCCTCTAGAAGTTCGGTAAACAGGAACCCACCCTGTCAACATGAGATAGGATTGGGGCAGTCCAGGAATTACTATCTCCTTTTCTTAGTGTTTTTCTAGCCCCCTTCTCCTTTGCAGGCTCAGCATGAGCAGAGGAAGAGAGTGTAACTGCTGTTTGACCTTCCTCAGCCCTCCGAAGATGGCAGTGTAGTCCTGAAGATCAAGTGCGCTTGTGCTATATCCCATAAGAAGTGATGCCAAGGGCTGCCCAGAGGACTCCATCTTGAATAGCAGCTGGTTCCATGTTAGATTGCAGATGCCAGGGCAACCTAATTAACATACACCCCCATTCTGAGAAGGGCCCGCCCCTTGAAAGAAGCCCACTAAATATTCATTACTCTGTTGTGTCCAGGGAACCCATATAAGCCCTTCCCTTTCTTCCGTTTTCCAGTCAGTCCTTTGGAGAGGCTTAGATCCCCACACACTCCTTTTGCTTGACTCAAGCAAAATAAAGCTTGCTGAAGATAAAGTTTGTCTTTCGTGAGTACTCCTACCCCAGAAAAGGCAAGGACACTTTGTGTCAGGTTAGCAATTGGTAACAAGATCTCAGTTTCTAGCCAATCTGTGAAAAGGTGATGCTTTCAATGGATTTGCCCATTTCTAAGGTTGATATATACTAATGACTCTGTAATGTTCCTCGGACTTGGGCAGACATGGCTGTGGCAGCATGCTTGTACGTTTACCCATTCTTGCCTGTTGTTGTTGTTGTTAGGTGCCGTCCAGTCGCTTCCGACTCATACCGACCCTGTGCACGACAGAAGGGAACACTGTCGGGTCCTGCGCCATCCTTACAATCCCTGTTATGCTTGAGCTCACTGTTGCAGCCACTGTGTCAATCCACCTTGTTGAGGGTCTTCTTCTTTTCCGTTGACCCTGTACTCTGTGCCAAGCAAGATGTCCTTCTCCAGGGACTGATGCTTCCTGACAACATGTCCAAAATATGTAAGACCCAGTCTCGCCATCCTTGCCTCTAAGGAGCATTCTGGCCGCACTTCTTCCAAGACAGATTTGCTGGTTCTTTTGGCAGTCCATGGTATATTCAATATTCTTCCCCAACACCACAATTCAAAGGCGTCAACCCTTCTTCCCTCTTCGGTATTCAGTGTCCAGCTTTCACATGCATATGATGTGACTGAAAATACCATGGCTTGCCTATTCTATAATATTTCCTGGAACTCAGGCAGAGGTGACTGGCAGCATGGTTAACCAGTTCCCACTTCTACCTTTTGGATTATATGCCCAATGAAAGTTTCTTTTCTGCTTTACTAAACCTTGTGCTGTTTCTTACCCTACCACACCCTATACTACAGAGTAGAACTGCCCCATAGGGTTTCCAAGGAGCAGCTGGTGCACTTGAACTCCCAACCTTTTGCTTACCAGCCAAACGCTTATCCACTGCACAACCAGGGCCCCAAAGTCAGTGAAACAGGCTGAACACGCTATGTAATTTTAATCGGGATTTCTAGACTAACAGATAGGTTTTTCGAGAAAAACCTGTTGTTGCTGGACTAGGGTCTGTGCCCCGGAGCAGTCGAGCCAAGGAAACATACTCCAAGTCAGGAAGAATGAGAAAGTTTATCCAGGAGATGTGTACATCGCCGGAATTCTGACAGCAACACAGGCCGTCTCTATGGCATCCCAAAAAGCGATTTTTCATTAGAGCCTATATGGAATTTTTACAAAGGTTAGAAGTGTCTTTGTAGCTTACAGGTCCCCTGGCACGAGGAGTTCTTCATTACCAGATAGTGACAAGAATCTCTTTATCAGACTAAAGAGATACATGCTGGACTTCTCTTTATCAGGCTAAACATGTATACTTGTCAGACACTGGCCTCTCATTTCCCTGTGAGGACTTGTGAGTCACAGGTGGTCTGGGCAGAACAAAAGAAGTTATTTGCATCACATCAAACAAAGAACAAAGTCATTGGCATTAGGTCAAAACAAAGTCAATAGCAAAGGCATGGGAAGGAGGAGGCAGGCAGGGGAAGGAAAAGAACTTCTAAATTCTTCATGGGGTTACTTATGGCAAGCTCTCAATCACCCATTTTGAAAAAGGAGAGAACTTGCTGGGTACTATTAGAGTCACAGTGGTTTTCTTCAGTGGTCAAAACCAGGACATGAAACCATATTCCCCAAGACAGTCTTAACCAAGTGACTATCTACACCCTTGAAAATAAATGTTCTGAGGAAGAGTGCTGTCTCGGTGCTGTTGTCAACGAGATAGTTTTGCAAGACAGACAAAAATACATGTAAGCGAAAATCCAGGGAGGCGGGGCCAAGATGGAGGACTAGGTAGACGCTACCTCGGATCCCTCTTGCAACAAAGACTCGGAAAAACAAGTGAATCGATCACATACATAACAATCTACGAACCCTGAAGAACAAACACAGATTTAGAGGCCAAAAACAAACAAATACGGGGAAGCAGCCACTGTTTTCGGAGCCTGGAGCCAGCGTCCCAGTCAGGTAACCTTGGCGCCAGGCTTCTGGGCCCAGGGGAGCTGAACTCAAAAATCTTGTGACGGTGCAAACAAGGGGCGCAGCCCTACTCCCCTGAACTAACCCCGGGAGGGGGCCCAGCCAGTCCGCGGAGTCGGCGCGGCGACGCGGCTGGCGGGACGAGAAGTCCCCGGGAGGCAGCGACTGATTTGGGAGCCGGGAGTGCAGCATCCCAGCAGGGGAACCTTGACGCTGGGCTTTGGACTGGCAGCGGAGGATCTGACCGCGGCTTCAGCGGGCCAGACCCCCGGGGGCAATCTCCACACAGCCAGCACACGTAGGCGACACGCCCCTCGGGAATCTCAGATAAAATAGTCATTCCAAGCAAGACAAGCAACTTTGGCTATATTCCGAGGTGCTACTCTCCTATCTCTCTGAACTCTCCCCCACACTTCCCAGGCGGCTTCATTAACATTGGAATTTCCTGAGACAGAGGGAGAACGGCTCCAGCTCCGCGGCGGCTTTGCTCCCCCACCCTTTTTTTTTTTTTTTTGGTCTTTTCCTAACCCATTCTTCCGGTCTGAGAGAAGGAACCACAAAAAACCCAGGGCCCAAAAATCCATCCCTAATTGGACTAAAAACACAGAACCACCTCCAGCCAAGCATATATGATCCAAATCTCGGACTTTCATCCTTACAGGGAACAAGGTGGCGGTTATAATCCAAAGGCAGCTCTGATAGGGATCTGACTGTGATTTTTTTAGCGGATTTTCTGGAAAAACAAGTTTCCCAGTCATGGCTTTGAGACAGCAGTCGATATCAAACCACATAAAGAAGCAGACCATGACAGCTTCTACAACCCCCCAAACAAAAGAATCAAAATCTTTCCCAAATGAAGATACAATCCTGGAATTATCAGATACAGAATATAAAAAACTAATTTACAGAATGCTTCAAGACATCACAAACGAAATAAGGCAAACTGCAGAAAAAGCCAAGGAACACACTGATAAAACAGTTGAAGAACTCAAAAAGATTATTCAAGAACATAGTGGAAAAATTAATAAGTTGCAAGAATCCATAGAGACACAGCATATAGAAATCCAAAAGACTAACAATAACATTACAGAATTAGACAATGCGATAGGAAGTCAGAGGAGCAGACTCGAGCAATTAGAATGCAGAGTGGGAAATCTGGAGGACCAGGGAATTAACACCAACATAGCTGAAAAAAAAATCAGATAAAAGAATTAAAAAAAATGAAGAAACCCTAAGAATCATGTGGGACTCTATCAAGAAGGATAACTTGCGTGTGATTGGAGTCCCAGAACAGGGAGGGAGGACAGAAAACACAGAGAAAATAGTTGAAGATCTGCGGGCAGAAAACTTCCCTGACATCATGAAAGACGAAAGGATATCTATCCAAGATGCTCATCGAACCCCATTTAAGATTGATCCAAAAAGAAAAACACCGAGACATATTATCATCCAACTTGCCAAAACCAAAGATAAAGAGAAAATTTTAAAAGCAGCCAGGGAGAAAAGAAAGGTCTCCTTCAAGGGAGAATCAATAAGAATAAGTTCAGACTACTCAGCAGAAACCATGCAGGCAAGAAGGGAATGGGACGACATATACAGAGCACTGAAGGAGAAAAACTGCCAGCCAAGGATCATATATCCAGCAAAACTCTCTCTGAAATATGAAGGCGAAATTAAGATATTTACAGATAAACACAAGTTTAGAGAATTTGCAAAAACCAAACCAAAGCTACAAGAAATACTAAAGGATATTGTTTGGTCAGAAAACCAATACTATCAGATACCAGCACAACACAAGGTCACAAAACAGAACATCCTGATATCAACTCAAATAGGGAAATCACAAAAACAAATTAAGATTAATTAAAAAAAATGCTCATAACAGGGAATCATTGAAGTCAATATGTAAAAGATCACAATAATCGAAAAGAGGGACTAAATACAGGTGGCATAGAACTGCCATATGGAGAGTGATACAAGGCGATATAGAACAATACAAGTTAGGTTTTTACTTAGAGAAATAGGGGTAAATATTAAGGTAACCACAAAGAGGTATAACAACCCCATAACTCAAGATAAAAGCCAAGAAAAATGTAACGACTCAACAAACATAAAGTCAAACACTACGAAAATGAGGATCTCACAATTTACTAAGAAAAACGTCTCAGCACAAAAAAAGTATGTGGAAAAATGAAATTGTCAACAACACACATAAAAAGGCATCAAAATGACAACACTAAACACTTATTTATCTATAATTACGCTGAATGTAAATGGACTAAATGCACCAATAAAGAGACAGAGAGTCTCGGACTGGATAAAGAAACACGATCCGTCTATATGCTACCTACAAGAGACACACCTTAGACTTAGAGACACAAACAAACTAAAACTCAAAGGATGGAAAAAAATATATCAAGCAAACAATAAGCAAAAAAGAAGAGGAGTAGCAATATTAATTTCTGACAAAATAGACTTTAGACTTAAATCCACCACAAAGGATAAAGAAGGACACTACATAATGATAAAAGGGACAATTGATCAGGAAGACATAACCATATTAAATATTTATGCACCCAATGACAGGGCTGCAAGATACATAAATCAAATTTTAACAGAACTGAAAAGTGAGATAGACACCTCCACAATTATAGTAGGAGACTTCAACACACCACTTTCGGAGAAGGACAGGACATCCAGTAAGAAGCTTAACAGAGACACGGAAGACCTAATTACAACAATCAACCAACTTGACCTCATTGACTCATACAGAACTCTCCACCCAACTGCTGCAAAGTATACTTTTTTTTCTAGCGCACATGGAACATTCTTTAGAATAGACCACATATTAGGTTATAAAACAAACCTTTGCAGAATCCAAAACATTGAAATATTACAAAGCATCTTCTCAGACCACAAGTCAATAAAACTAGAAATCAATAACAGAAAAACTAGGGAAAAGAAATCAAAAACTTGCAAACTGAACAATACCCTCCTGAAAAAAGACTGGGTTATAGAAGACATCAAGGAGGGAATAAGGAAATTCACAGAATGCAACGAGAATGAAAACACTTCCTATCAAAACCTCTGGGACACAGCAAAAGCAGTGCTCAGAGGCCAATTTATATCGATAAATGCACACATACAAAAAGAAGAAAGAGCCAAAATCAGAGAACTGTCCCTACAACTTGAACAAATAGAAAGGGAGCAACAAAAGAATCCATCGGGCACCAGAAGAAAACAAATAATAAAAATTAGAGCTGAACTAAATGAATTAGAGAACAGAAAAACAATTGAAAGAATTAACAAAGCCAAAAGCTGGTTCTTTGAAAAAATTAACAAAATTGATAAACCATTGGCTAGACTGACTAAAGAAATACGGGAAAGGAAACAAATAACCCGAAAAAGAAACGAGAAGGGCCACATCACAACAGACCCAACTGAAATTAAAAGAATCATATCAGATTATTACGAAAAATTGTACTCTAACAAATTTGCAAACCTAGAAGAAATGGATGAATTCCTGGAAAAACACTACCTACCTAAACTAACACATTCAGAAGTAGAACAACTAAATAGACCCATAACAAAAAAAGAGATTGAAACGGTAATCAAAAAACTCCCAACAAAAAAAAGCCCTGACCCGGACGGCTTCACTGCAGAGTTCTACCAAACTTTCAGAGAAGAGTTAACACCACTACTACTAAAGGTATTTCAAAGCATAGAAAATGACGGAATACTACCCAAATCATTCTATGAACCACCATCTCCCTGATACCAAAACCAGGTAAAGACATTACAAAAAAAGAAAATTACAGACCTATATCCCTCATGAACATAGATGCAAAAATCCTCAACAAAATTCTAGCCAAGAGAATTCAACAACATATCAAAAAAATAATTCACCACGATCAAGTGGGATTTATACCAGGTATGCAAGGCTGGTTTAATATCAGAAAAACCATTAATGTAATCCACCACATAAATAAAACAAAAGACAAAAACCACATGAAAAGGGCTGACTCAAGACGGGGAGAGTAAGTGGGAGTAGGGAGTGAGATGTATGTAAACTTATATGTGACAGACTGATTGGATTTGTAAACGTTCACTTGAAGCTTAATTAAAAAAAAAAAAAAAAAAAAACCACATGATCTTATCAATTGATGCAGAAAAGGCATTTGACAAAGTCCAACACACATTCGTGATAAAAACTCTCACCAAAATAGGAATTGAAGGAAAATTCCTCAACATAATAAAGGGCATCTATGCAAAGCCAACAGCCAACATCACTCTAAATGGAGAGAACCTGAAAGCATTTCCCTTGAGAACGGGAACCAGACAAGGATGCCCTTTATCACCGCTCTTATTCAACATTGCGCTAGAAGTCCTAGCCAGGGCAATTAGGCGAGAAAAAGAAATAAAGGGCATCCGGATTGGCAAGGAGGAAGTAAAATTATCTCTATTTGCAGACGACATGATCTTATACACAGAAAACCCTAAGGAATCCTCCAGGAAACTACTGAAACTAATAGAAGAGTTTGGCAGAGTCTCAGGTTATAAGATAAACATACAAAAATTACTTGGATTCCTCTACATCAACAAAAAGAACATCGAAGAGGAAATCACCAAATCAATACCATTCACAGTAGCCCCCAAGAAGATAAAATACTTAGGAATAAATCTTACCAAGGATGTAAAAGACCTATACAAAGAAAACTATAAAACTCTGCTACAAGAAATTCAAAAGGACATACTTACTTAAGTGGAAAAACATACCCTGCTCATGGATAGGAAGACTTAACATAGTAAAAATGTCTACCCTACCAAAAGCCATCTATACATATAACGCACTTCCAATCCAAATACCAATGTCATATTTTAAGGGGATAGAGAAACAAATCACTAATTTCATATGGAAGGGAAAGAACCCCCGGATAAGCAAAGCATTACTGAAAAAGAAGAAGAAAGTGGGGGGCCTCACTCTACCTGATTTCAGAACCTATTATATAGCTACAGTAGTCAAAACAGCCTGGTACTGGTACAACAACAGGCACATAGACCAATGGAACAGAATTGAGAACCCAGATATAAATCCATCCATGTATGAGCAGCTGATATTTGACAAAGGACCAGTGTCAGTCAATTGGGGAAAGGATAGTCTTTTTAACAAATGGTGCTGGCATAACTGGATATCCATTTGCAAAAGAATGAAACAGGACCCATACCTCACACCATGCACAAAAACTAACTCCAAGTGGATCAAAGACCTAAACATAAAGACTAAAACAATAAAGATCATGGAAGAAAAAATAGGGACAACCTTGGAGCCCTAATACAGGGCATAAACAGAATACAAAACATTACGAGAAATGACGAAGAGAAACCAGATAACTGGGAGCTCCTAAAAATCAAACACCTATGCTCATCTAAAGACTTCACCAAAAGAGTAAAAAGACCACCTACAGACTGGGAAAGAATTTTCAGCTATGACATCTCCGACCAGCGCCTGATCTCTAAAATCTACATGATTCTGTCAAAACTCAACCACAAAAAGACAAACAACCCAATCAAGAAGTGGGCAAAGGATATGAACACACATTTCACTAAAGAAGATTTTCAGGCAGCCAACAGACACATGAGAAAATGCTCCCGATCATTAGCCATTAGAGAAATGCAAATTAAAACTACGATGAGATTCCATCTCACACCAACTAGACTGGCATTAATCCAAAAAACACCAAATAATAAATGTTGGAGAGGCTGTGGAGAGATTGGAACTCTCATACACTGCTGGTGGGATTGTAAAATGGTACAACCACTTTGGAAATCCATCTGGCGTTATCTTAAACAGTTAGAAATAGAACTACCATACAACCCAGAAATCCCACTCCTCGGAATATACCCTAGAGACACAAGAGCCTTCACACAAACAGATATATGCACACCCATGTTTACTGCAGCTCTGTTTACAATAGCAAAAAGCTGGAAGCAACCAAGATGTCCGTCAACGGATGAATGGGTAAATAAATTGTGGTATATTCACACAATGGAATACTATGCATCGATAAAGAACAGTGACGAATCGCTGAAACATTTCATAACGTGGAGGAATCTGGAAGGCATTATGCTGAGCGAAATTAGTCAGAGGCAAAAGGACAAATATTGTATAAGACCACTATTATAAGATCTTGAGAAATAGAAAAAACGGAGAAGAACACACACTTTTGTGGTTACAAAGGGGGGAGGGAGGGAGGGAGAGGGTTTTCTATTGATCAATCAGTACATAAGAACTGCTTTGGGTGAAGGGAAAGACAACACTCAATACAAGGAAGGTCAGCCTAATTGGACTGGACTAAAAACAAAGAGGTTTCCGGAATAAAAGGAAAGCTTCAAAGGTCAGCGGAGCAGGGGCTGGGGTCTGGGGAACATGGTTTGAGGGGACTTCTAAGTCAATGGGCAAAATAATTCTATTATGAAAACATTCTGCATCCCACTTTGAAATGTGGCGTCTGGGGTCCTAAATGCCAACAAGCGGCCATCTAAGATACATCAATTGGTCTCAACCCACCTGGAGCAAAGGCAAAGGAAGAACACCAAGGTCACACGACAACTAAGAACCCAAGAGACAGAAAGGGCCACATGAACCAGAGACCTACATTATCCTGAGACCAGAAGAACTAGTTGGTGCCCGGCCACAATCGATGACTCCCCTGTCAGGGAGCACAACAGACAACTCCTGAGGGAGCAGGAGACCAATGGGATACAGACCCCAAATTCTCATAAAAAGACCATACTTAATGGTCTGACTGAGACCAGAGGAATCCCGGAGGCAATGCTCCCCAGACCTTCTGATGGCACAGGACAGGAACCATCCCCGAAGACAACTCATCAGGCATGAAAAGGACTGGTCAGCTGGGGGGAGAGAGATGCTGATGAAGAGGGAGCTAATTAAATCAGGTGGACACGGGAGAGTGTGTTGGCAACTCTTGACTGGAGGGGGGATGGGAAGAGAGAGAGAGAGGGAAGCTGGCAAAATTGGCACGAAACGAGAGACTGAAAGGGCTGACTCAATAGGGGGAGAGCAAGTGGGAGAAGGGAGTAAGATGTATGTAAACTTACATGTGACAGACCGATTGGAATGGTAAATGTTCACTTGAAGCTTCATAAAAATTAATTAAAAAAAAAAAAAGAAAGAAAACTACAAAGCTCTACTACAAGAAATTCAAAAGGACATACTTAAGTGGAAAAACATACCCTGCTCATGGATAGGAAGACTTAACATAGTAAAAATGTCTATTCTACCAAAAGCCATCTATACATACAATGCACTTCCGATCCAAATTCCAATCTCATTTTTTAAGGTGATAGAGCAACAAATCACCAACTTCATATGGAAGGGAAAGAAGCCTCGGATAAGCAAAGCATTACTGAAAAAGAAGAAGAAAGTGGGAGGCCTCACTCTACCTAATTTCAGAACCTATTATACAGCCACAGTAGTCAAAACAGCCTGGTATTGGTACAACAACAGGCACATAGACCAGTGGAACAGAATTGAGAACCCAGATATAAATCCATCCACATATGAGCAGCTGATATTTGACAAAGGCCCAGTGTCAGTTAATTGGGGAAAGGATAGTCTTTTTAACAAATGGTGCTGGCATAACTGGATATCCATTTGCAAAAAAATGAAACAGGACCCATACCTCACACCATGCACAAAAACTAACTCCAAGTGGTTCAAAGACCTAAACATAAAGACTAAAACGATAAAGATCATGGAAGAAAAAATAGGGACAACCTTAGGAGCCCTAATACAAGGCATAAACAGAATACAAAACATTACCAAAAGTGACAAAGAGAAACCAGATAACTGGGAGCTCCTAAAAATCAAACACCTATGCTCATCTAAAGACTTCTCCAAAAGAGTAAAAAGACCACCTACAGATTGGGAAAGAATTTTCAGCTATGACGTCTCCGACCAGCGCCTGATCTCTAAAATCTATAGGATTCTGTCAAAACTCAACCACAAAAAGACAAACAACCCAATCAAGAAGTGGGCAAAGGATATGAACACACACTTCGCTAAAGAAGATATTCAGGCAGCTGACAGATACATGAGAAAATGCTCTCGATCATTAGCCATTAGAGAAATGCAAATTAAAACTACGATGAGATTCCATCTCACTCCAACAAGGCTGGCAATAATCCAAAAAACACCAAATAATAAATGTTGGAGAGGCTGCGGAGAGATTGGAACTCTCATACACTGCTGGTGGGAATGTAAAATGGTACAACCACTTTGGAAATCTATCTGGCGTTATCTTAAACAGTTAGAAATAGAACTACCATACAACCCAGAAATCCCACTCCTCGGAATATACCCTAGAGACACAAGAGCCTTCACACAAACAGATATCTGCACACCCATGTTTATTGCAGCTCTGTTTACAATAGCAAAAAGCTGGAAGCAACCAAGGTGTCCATCAACGGATGAATGGGTAAATAAATTGTGGTATATTCACACAATGGAATACTACGCATCGATAAAGAACAGTGACGAATCTGTGAAACATTTCATAACATGGAGGAACCTGGAAGGCATTATGCTGAGCGAAATGAGTCAGAGGCAAAAGGACAAATATTGTATAAGACCACTATTATAAGATCTTGAGAAATAGTATAAACTGAGAAGAACACATACTTTTGTGGTTACGAGGGGGGGAGGGAGGGAGGGAGAGGGTTTTTTTACTGATTAATTAGCAGATAAGAACTGCTTTAGGTGAAGGGAAGGACAACACTCAATACATGGAAGATCAGCTCAATTCGACTGGACCAAAAGCAAAGAAGTTTCCGGGATAAAATGAAGGCTTCAAAGGTCAGCGGAGCAAGGGCGGGGTTTGGGAACCATGGTTTAAGGGGAATTCTAAGTCAATTGGCAAAATAATTCAATTATGAAAACATTCTGCATCCCACTTTGAAATGTGGCGTCTGGGGTCTGAAATGCTATCAAGCGGCCATCTGAGATACATCAATTGGTCTCAACCCACCTGGAGCAAAGGAGAATGAAGAACACCAAGGTCACACGACAACTAAGAGCCCAAGAGACAGAAAGGGCCACATGAACCAGAGACCTACATCATCCTGAGACCAGAAGAACTAGTTGGTGCCCAGCCACAATCGATGACTGCCCTGACAGGGAGCACAACAGAGAACCCCTGAGGGAGCAGGAGATCAGTGGGATGCAGACCCCAAATTCTCATCAGACCAGACTTAATGGTCTGACTGAGACTGGAAGGACCCCGGTGGTCATGGCCCCCAGACCTTCTGTTGGCCCAGGACAGGAACCATTCCTGAAGCCAACTCTTCAGACATGGATTGGACTGGACAATGGGTTGGAGAGGGATGCTGGTGAGGAGTGAGCTTCTTGGATCAGGTGGGGACACTTGAGACTATGTTGGCATCTCCTGCATGGAGGGGAGATGAGAGGGTGGAGGGGGTTAGAAGCTGATGAAATGGACACGAAAAGAGAGAGAGGCAGGAGAGAGCTGGCTGTCTCATTAGGGGGAGAGTAACTGGGAGTGTGTAGCAAGGTGAATATGGGTATTTGTGTGAGAGATTGATTTGATTTGTAAACTTTCACTTAAAGCACAATAAAAATTAATAAAAAAAAAAAAAAAAACAAGATTACAGCCTGGAAAACCAGAGCATGTCTACTCCATCACATGGGTTACTAAGAGTTCAAATTGACTCGATGGCACCCAACAACAACAGAGACAATTTATCCATGTAATTGAATTTGAAATTGTCAACTTTTTACTGAGAAAAAAAATAAATGCCACCCTGTTCCCTGTCAAACGTTAAACTCAAGCAAGAGCTCGTCGAGGCCACAGTGATTGCTATGACCTGCACTCTTGTCTGCACCCATGTCTTTTTTGTTTTTTCCTAGAACGTTTCTCAGCACATGCACAGCAACAATAAATATGCACAGCAAAAATCAAGAAGGAATATTTCATTGACCTGCTCCAGAAAAGTGATGGAACTAAAATTAACTCGAGCTGAAGTAAATAATCAAGGATAAAATTATGATAGAAAAACCTCTAGACCAATGCTTCTTCAATCGCTATGACTCGGAATTGACTTGACAGCACTGGGTGGGTGAGGACTCATGGGGAGCCTGTTAAAAAGCAGACTTAGATCCAGGGGTAAGCCCAGAGACTCCCCACGTTGGATGCCGACGCTGACGGTACCGCGCTGTGGGGCCCAGGAAATGCGTGCCTCCCGCTAACGTCGGGCACAGGGCGCCACGGTGGAATTCAAACAATCAGAGCTCAGTATCTACTGTGCACATAGTGGCCACAGACAGGAAAGTTTGGACCCGCCGTCGAAGCTCTCTACTAAATCGGCATAGATGTAAGCTTGTCTTTTATAAGGAACCTGAATCAGTTGGTTAACTCTTTTGTCAGTTGATTCTGACTCATGGAGACCCCTTGGTTATAGAGTAGAACTGTGTTCTCTAGGGTTTTGCTGGGGGTGAACTTTACAGAAGCAGATTGCCAGGCCTTTCTTCTGTGCCACCACTGGTGGGTTCCAACCAACAATTTTTTGGTCAGTAATCAAGATGAAAATGTGAAATCACACTCAAGTGCGGGGGAAAACACACACATCTGTAAATGGGAGAGAATGTGACAAGGGCCGAAAATTGGATTCAGATTACACAAGAACAGAAACACAAGCCTTAGGGAGGGACACAATCTGAATGGTATGAGAATTTCTCAGCTTTTTTTTACACAGGCTACGGACGCCGGAGCAGGGTTCCTGAGATGGGTGGAATTTCTCTGCTGTTCAAAAGAATCAAAACTCACCTGAATAGTGGAGTGTCTCATGCAAGAGAAGCCTCCTAGTTGCCCAGTTTCTTGTTTTGGCTTCAGACTTGGGAACAGAGAAAGCACAGCAGCCCT
Source organism: Elephas maximus indicus (assembly GCF_024166365.1). Taxonomy (NCBI): domain Eukaryota; kingdom Metazoa; phylum Chordata; class Mammalia; order Proboscidea; family Elephantidae; genus Elephas; species Elephas maximus. The sequence continues at coordinate 170,223,426 of NC_064846.1, forward strand.
GCTCTGACCTGAACTCTTTGATATGGCAAGATATGTTGCGACTCTAGTTAAGTTCAAAGCTACAGAAACTTAAGAATGTTTCCTCTATCTGATAGGACATAAGTAAGTTACCTGCTTTACTTAGAGCCATATGCTAATGAGTCTCACATCCTTTTTCTTTTTCTTTGATTGGTCTCCTTCCCACTGCCCTCAAGTTCATTGTGACTCATAGAGACCCTATAGGACAGAGGAGCACTGCCCCATAGGGCTTCCATGGGGCGGCTGGGGGATTCCAACTGGCGACATTTTGGTTAGCAGCCGAGCTCTTAGCCACTGTGCAACCGGGATTCCTCCAGAGACCTTACCACATTAAATAAATGAAGGAAGCGCTGCAAGGTGGGATTTAGGGTGGTCCTCACAGCAGTTTGAGACTGTTTTAGCATTCTGTCTTAACTCTGGGTGCTGTGGGTACTTACAACTGGCCGCTTTTCTCTCCTCAGCCACCAGTTCTTAAGTGTTCTAGAGGATCCTCAGCACCCTGGGACGTGTCCTGGGCTGGTCAAAAGCCCAACACCACCTGTGGTAGAAGTCAGCTGCGGGGGGGCAGCCGTTTGCTCTGTCTCTGAGAACATCTCAGCACCCTACAGATATGATCGTTTTTTCTTTCATTCACTTTTCTTTTCGTTCTTTTTTGTTGTTTTTTCTACTTTTTGCCTCTTAATAAGTTTGACAGTTGTTACCTGAAATGTTCACTTTTCCTTGATGGATTTACTAGAAAAGCCCACTGAGAGTGATCTTACTCTACTGTCTTTATTTTATTTTTTAATGGTTCCATAAGGGGGAGCGCTTGCACTTGGGAAAGAAAGAGAGGAAATGGATGATATAAGGGGAAGGGGGAGAGCTTGCACTAGAAAGAGAAAGGGGAAATGGTCCCTAAAGGGGTCCCTGACTTGTCAGTAAAGGGTTAACAGGGGGAGGTAGAAGAAAAGGGTATAAAGTCCTAAGAAAATGACTGGATGGGGCACTCAGGTTCTCTCTCTCTCTGAGCAGCCCCCTTGACACTCCCTGGTCAAGTGTACTATCCCTACTAACCCTCTGCTAGCTAATAAACCTCGAATTGCTTGGCACTAATTGTCTCAGTGTTGGAATTCTTCCCTACAGCGAAGACAAGAACCGAGGCCGTTTTCTCCTGTAACAATTCTACCCTGAGGCGGCCTGTGCCCTAACGCAGATCACAGAGAGAGGCAGCTTGGTGCAATTTCTGGCTGGATCTTTATGTCAATTAAGTGCTTATTAAAATGATTTAGTACCAGGAGATGCAGCCTGATAAAGTAGCTGTTTTGCATGAGGCAGATGAGTATTTCGATTTGTTCGTTTTAAACACTTACAATTTTCTTTTTTTTTTTAACTTTTTTATTATTAAGGGTAAAGCACCTAGAAAAATGCATACTAACATGCAGCTCCATACATTAAGTGACCATATATTAAATTATTTTTATAACTTTCCTTTTATTTACTAGTTAAGCTTTGTACTGTATATACTGACGGAAGTTCCAGAAGTCTTAAAGCAGTAAGTATGAAACCCAAGATTAATAGCTGTCCAATCTCAGGGTAAGGAGCCGTGGTGGTGCAAAGGTTAAGCGCTTGGCTGCTAACCTAATAGTCAACAGTAGGAACCTACCCCGTAGCTTCTCCTAAGAAAGACCTGGCCATCTGCTCCCATAAAGATTACACCCAGGAAAACCCTCCAGGGTAGTTCTCTGTCACATGTGGTTGCTGGGTCACAACCCACTGGGTGGCACCTAATAAAGACACTGCAATTTGAACATAAGGTTTATTCTGAGTGATTATTTCATAGGCATAGGGGGAGACCATTTGGATTCCAGACATAGCCAAAGGCTCCAAGGAGCTGGGTACAGTGGGCCTTCTAAGGAGAAGAGGAGGGAGAAATAGAGAAGACCCACCATTGGCTCATCTTCACAGGATTGAGGGAACCCTGCCTTCCCCTCTTTACTGAGATCAGCTGATATCAGGTTACTTCTGGCCTGGCTACTAGTAAGTGGGCTCTCCCCGCCCCGAGACCAACAGAGTTTTTTTTTTTTAAATAATTTTTATTGTGCTTTAAGTGAACGTTTACAAATCAAGTCAGTCTGTCACATAGAAGCTTATATACTCCTTATTACGTACTCTCATTTACTCTCCCCCTAATGGGTTGGCACGCTCCCTCCTTCCAGTCTCTCCTTTCGTGACCGTTTTACCAGTTTCTAACCCTCTCTACCCTCCCATCTCCCCTCCAGACAGGAGATGCCAACACAGTCTCAAGTGTCCACCTGATACAAGTAGCTCACTCTTCATCAGCATCTCTCTCCTACCCACTGTCCAGGCCCTTCCATCTCTGATGAGTTGTCTTCGGGAATGGTTCCTATCCTGGGCCAACAGAAGGTTTGGGGACCGTGACCACCGGGATTCTTCTAGTCTCAGTTAGACCATTAAGTCTGGTCTTTTTGTGAGAATTTGGGGTCTGCATCCCACTGTTCTCCTGCTCCCTCAGGGGTTCTCTGTTGTGCTCCCTGTCAGGGCATTCTTCAGTTGTAGCCGGGCACCATCTAGTTCTTCTGGTCTCAGGATGATGTAGACTCTGGTTCATGTGATCCAGGTGGGTTGAGACCAATTGAGGCATCTTAGATGGCCGCTTGTTAGCATTTAAGACCCCAGACACCTCACTTCAAAGTGGGATGCAGAATCCAAAAGACTTTTGATGAGATGGAAATCAGGAGATAATGCTTTGTGGACTTTTCTAGCAGGATGAGACAAATTTACATTGCTATAGAGCAGTTTCTGGCAGGCTTTTGCAGTTGGGGTCACTTTTTCTAGTGTTGATATGTGCTTTTGTGGATAAGAAAAGCCTTAAAATCAAACTGAGATGTCTGTTATTAATTTTCTTATTCAACACTGGTAAAGTAGTTGGTATTTGACCATATTATTAAAGGAGCCTCGGTGGCGTAGTGCTTAAAGCGATCGACTGCTAAGGGAAAGGTCCGCAGTTGGAAACCAGCAGTGTCTCCACAGGAGGAAGGTGTGGCAGTGCGATTCCTTAGAGATTTACAGCCTCAAAAATCCTATGGGGTCGCTGTCAGAATCCACTGGATGGCAGTAGGTTTTATCTTTGATCCTAATATTGACATAGGGTTGTACAGATCGATTTGTAATTGGTGAATGTCTTTGTGTGTGTGTGTGTGTGTGTAAGCACACTTATTTGGACATTATACAGTCCTTCAGGAAACTCTAGTGGCATAGTGGTTAAAAGCTTCAGATGCTAACCAAAAGGTCAGCATTTGGGATCCACCAGTCACTCCTTGGAAACCATATGGGGCAGTTCTACTCTGTCCTATAGGGTCACTGTGAGTCGAAATGGACTCAAGGGCAACGGGTTTGGTTTGTTTTTTGGTTTATACAGTCCTTCAAAATGTTGATTATACCCTTTGTGAGTGGAGTGTGTGTGTGTGTGTGTGTGTGTGTGTGTGGGCGCACAAGTACCTGCCAAAAAGATTTGTTGTTTTACAATTTGATAGTCAATTTATTTAACTGAAAAGCTCAAATGCCTTAACCCTTTAACTTCAGCCTGCTGGCCTTATTACTCTATTTAAAGGCTAGCAAATAATAGCAAGCACTTTGAAGGGGCTTGTGGTGATTTGGGAATTAATATTGGAGTCATTATTCCCTGTTCTTCAGCGTAGAGAATATGACCCAGCTGGTGTTGGGCTCAGAAGGGCTCACAAGGACACATCAACTAGGCCCTTAGATAAACAATAGATGGGACAACCTTGGAAATGATCTTTTAGGGAGGAAAAATATCTTTTAGGGAACTTTTCCCATAAAGCCAATCAAACATTCCTATCTGTTTTCTATTAGCATTTAGTGAATAGAAAATTTGTTGGACCAGTGAGGACCCTCCTGACTGTGGGTACTGAAACCTCCACCAAAGGTTGTTAAGAAAGACGATTGAAAATGTACGATCACAGTTTCTAGGCAGGCTGTGAAAAGGTGATGTTTTCCCTGGTTTTGCCCATTTTGTAACGTTAATATATACTGACGACTCTGTAGCTGTCTTTGGACTCGGGCGGACGTGGCTGTGGCAGCGTGCTTCCCGCTTTTCCCACTTTTCTCTGTTCTGTAACTTTTCCTTGGACTCGGGCAGACATCAGCTCTGGCAGCATGCTTGTCTGCTTCTCAACTTTTGTCTTTTTGAATACGTGCCGAATAAGACCTTCTTTTTGCTTTACTAAACTTTCTGATGTTCTTCCCCTACAACATTGGAAAGTATTCGAGGCCATTTGCAAATCAAGTTAATGACATACCTTCATCCACTTTGAAGTCCAATTGAATCTCTTGACACAGGACACTCAGATCCCGCTTTAATCACTTCAATGCTCTGAATTAACACCTCCCCACATACGTGAATATCTCTTGTAAATCTAATAAATGAAATTCACCAACACAGAGAATCTTCTCTGAAAAGGTTCCAAAGCTGTATATAAAACTAGTTTTCCACAAAAATCACAGCTTAATTGCTCAATTTTACATTTTAGAGTGAATTTGAAAGCTATTATTCTTAGAAGCCTAATTATTTTCAACTTTGCCCATGTGGAAAATATCAAATATGCACACATTCCTTCTTCACCCAAAATATGAATATTTCTCTTTTGGTTCTCTGTAAGGCATGTGTGGTTTTGCAAAATCCTCCTGGAGTTGAAAGATGCACCCCTATCACAGAGGACGGTTAAAAGAAATGAATCAATCACTCAATCCCGTTGCAGTCCAGCCGACTCCGACTCATAGCGTCCCTAGTGGATAGATTAGAACTGCCCCATAGGGTTTCCAAGGACAGGCTGGTGAACTGGAACTGCCAACCTTTTAGTTAGCTGCAGAACTCTTCACCACTGAGCCTTAGGACTCCAGTTACCATCCTGGCAACCAAGCTGGTGAGTTTGAACCGCCCACTTAACCATTGCACCTCCAGGGCTCCTTGAACCAAAAATACCAGAGTTTATCTCCATTCATGAAGCATTCTCCTATTTCACCACGAGATGGCAGCACAATTTCACGCACCAGACTTTCCAAAGCTTTTTGCTAAAACATGGGCTTATGCTGCCCTCTTGTGGAAAAACAGGAGAATGCGTCATGGTAAAAAAAAGTCATTTCTACAATCCAGATGTTCTTACATATTGATAATTAAAGATAGTGGCACAATGGTTAAGCACTTGGATGGTTACATTAAGGTGGAGATTCAAATCCGCCCAGCAGCTTTCCTAGGGACACACCTGGCTATCTTCTTCAGTAAAGATGAAAAAAAAAAAAAAAAGATTACAGCCCAGAAAACCAGAGCAGGCCTAATCTGTCCCATGAGGTTGCTAGGAGTTCAAATTCACTTGATGACACCGAAAAATACCAACAAAAACAATTTATCAATGTAATAGAGCTTGAAAACTAAGCTTTTTTTTCCCAAAACAAATAAATGCTAAAACACTGCCTGCTGAACATTAAAGTCAAACAACAGCACACCAGAGCCACAGCGATTGCAGTGACCTGGGGTCGCCATGAGTGGGAATCCGCCCCATGGCAGTGGGTTTGGTTTTTTTGGGGGGGGGAGTACTCTTGTCTGCACCAATATGTCTCTTTCACTCTCTCTCTCCTTTTTTCAGAATGTAACTACCCTGCATATAAGTTGTGACTTAACTCACCACATGTACGGCAACCATAAAGAAGGAATATTTCATTTTATTTTCCTGCTCCAGAAAAGTGACTGCACTCAAGTTAACTGCTGCTGACATAAATAATCAAGTATAAAATTACGGTAGAAAAACCACTAGACCAATGCTTCTTAAACTGCATGTGCGTAGGACTCACCTGGGGAGCTTGTTAAAAAGCAGATTTGGGTTCGGTGGGTGGTGGGTAAGTGCAGACATTCTCCATTTTGAATGCGGATGCTGATGGTAGTGCTCTGTGAGGCCCAGAGAATGCTTGCCTCCCACTAACGTTGGGCACTGGGCTACCACGGTGAAATTCAGCCATCAGAGCTCAGTACTTCCTGTGCACACAGTGCCCACAGACAGGGTTGTTTGGACCCACCACGATGCTCCCTACCGAAATGGGCATAGACTTAAGCTTGTCTTTCCTAAAGAATGTAAGTCAGCCGGTGAACCCTGTCCCGTTGAGTTGATTCTGACTAATGGGAACCCCATGCATTACAGAGTAGAAATGTGCCCCATAGACTTCTGTTGGTTGTAATCTTTACAGGAGCAAATCACCAGGCCTTTCTTCTGTGCCCCCATTGGTGTGTTCCACACACCAACCTTTTTGTTTTTAGTCAAGTTCAAAGAGTGAAATTACTGAACTGTGGGTACATACACACACACACACACGGGAGCACACCTGTAAATGAGAGAATATCAGAAGGGCAGAACATTTCATTCAGGTTATGCAAGAACAGAAACAGAAGTTTTTTTGGAGGAACACAATCTGAGTCCTATCAGACCTTATTGGCTCTAAGCAGGCTGTAGAGGGCTCAGCAGGGATCCTGAGTTCAGTGGAATTTATCTGGTGTTCAAAATAATCAAAACTCACCGGAAATTGAACAAAAGGTTTATTCTGAGCAGATATTTTATATGCATGTAGGAAGGCCATTTGGATACCAGGAAAAGCCAATGGCTCCCAGAAGCTAGGGTCAATGGGACTTATAAAGAGTAGAAGAGGGAGAAATATAGAAGACCCACTATTGGCTCATTCTAACCGGATTGCCTGAACTCTGCTACAAAAGCGGGCAGCATCGGACCTCCTCAAACTTCACAAGGGGGAAGGAGAATCAAGGCCAACGGCCCGTTTGATTCCTGTGAGGCGCAGGTCAGCCATGCCTCCTCTCTGCCATCTTTACCAATTCTGACACCAACCGTCCCTCCCTCAGCACTCTCTACTTCTCTGCTGAGTTCGAGAATTCATTGCAGTGGCCACACACAACTCACTGGCAATACTCACAATTATCGGGTTTTTAGGGAAGGAACAGTTTACAATTCAGGCTCAAGATCATTCAAGGATACAGTTCTTCCATCAGGACAGCCACTTCCCAGCTGTGCTTGCGGGCACGCCTCTCCCTGGCCCTAGGCTCCCGCCCAAAGGCACTCAGCTTTCTTCCTCCATGGGCCAGGAAGCCCACCTCGCTGTCTCCTGCTGCTGGGTCTCTCCTGCTGTTGTTTCTCTGCCACTGCTTCTCGCCATCTTCAGGGTTACAGCTCACTGTCTCTCTCCTGGGTCCAGGAGCTCCTCAGTACAGGGATCCCGCGTCCAAAGCATGAGCTACGCTCCTGACTGTTCTTCCTTGATGATGAGGGGGCTGCTCTTTCCCACCTCTGCAGTGGCTGATTTCAAGCCCAGTAGGATGACAAAACTGACCAGACCCCTTGCTAGGCTATAATTGCCTTATCTGCTGGGTCCTCCCCAATCACCTGGGTGGGAGTGACAAGAGCATAGCCAGAAAGGCCACCTTAAGTAATTCATTGCACAGCACATACCTTCCCCTCTTTGTTGAGATCAACCAATATCAGGTGACTTCTGATCTGGTTGCTACTGATTTGGCTGTCCACCCACCTACAGCCAGGAGAGTTTTGTGAGATTTCAATTATGAGGTAAATGTGGGTTGACTATTCCTTTCTAGCAGGAGAAGACAAATTTTCATCACTATTCAGCACTTTCTGGCAGACTTTCCAAGTTTGCTTTAGGTTCTTCATTATGGTTAATATTTGGTTTCATGGATAAGACAAGCCTTAAAATCAAAGTTAAGATGTCTGTTATGACATTCCCTATTCAACATGGTAAACATTACTAGTATTTCATCATATTATTGACATAAACTTGGACAGACAGATTGGTGATTTCTGTGCATGTGTGTATCCGTGTGTGTGTGTAGGCACAGTTATTTAGACATTATACAGTCCTTGCTTGCTGTAAGTGAAGAAGACTTGAAGCACTTACTGATGAAGATCAAAGACTACAGCCTTCAGTATGGATTGCACCTCAACATAAAGAAAACAAAAATCCTCACAACTGGACCAATAAGCAACATCATGATAATGGGAGAAAAGACTGAGCTCCTCAAGGATTTCATCTTAATTGGATCCCCAATCAAGGCCCCTGGAAATGTAACCGGAGAAAAGCCTCGGTTCTTGCCTTCAGTGTAGGAAAGCATTCAAACACGGAGACAAATAGTGTCAAGGGAGCAGAGGTTTATTATCTAACAGAGGGTCAGCAACAAAAGTACACTTGACTAGGGAGCGTCCAGCGGGCTACTCAGATATAGAGAGAATCTTAGAGCCCCGAGAGTTGTTTTCTAAGGGTTTTATACCCTCATTGTCTCTTGTCTGTCCCTGTTAATGTTTAACAGCCAAGACAGGAACCCTATAAAGACTATTTCCTTAGCTTAAGGTTTAAGTACCAAGTCAGTGACCTTATCAAGTAAGGGACTTTATCAAATTAGGGACCCCTATAGGGATCCTTTCCTTGGCTTAAAGTTTAACTACCTAGGGACCCTTTTATGGAGAAATGACACCACCCCTTCTCTCTTCTTCTTCTCCAGTGTAAGCTCTCCCCCTCCCCCTTACAGAAGCAGCAGTCAAGAAGTCAAAAGACCTATTGCATTGGGTAAATCTGGAAAAGACCTCTTTAAAGTATTGAAAAGCAAAGAGGTCACCTTGAGGACTAAGGTGTGCCTGACTCAAGCCATTCTGTTTCAATCACCTCATATGCATGTGAAAGCTGGGCAATCAATAAGGAAGACCAAAGAGGAATGCAGGCCTTTGAAACCTGATGTTGGAGAAGAATATTGACTATACCATGAACTGCCAAAAGAAGGAACCAGTCTGTCTTGGAAGAAGTACAATCAGAATGCTCCTTAGAAGCAAGGATGGCAAGACTACCTCTCACAGACTTTGAATATGTCCTCAGGAGGGATCAGCCCCTGGAGAAGGACATCCTGCTTGGTAAAGTACAGGATCAGCGAGAAAAAGAGGAAGACCCTCAAGGAGATGCATTGACACAGTGGCTGCAACAATGGGCTCAACACAGACCAGGCAGTGTTTTGTTCCCTTGTGCTTGGGTCACTATGAGTTGGAACTGGCTCGACAGCACCTAACAACGACAACAACAGCCCTTCAAAGTGTCCATTATAACTCTCGTAAGTGGGCTCTGCGCCTGGGTGTGCATGTGTGCATGTGTCTACCAAAGACATTCATTGTTTTACAATTTGATCTTCGATTTATTTAACTTACAAGTTCAAATGCCTTAAACTTTTTAGGTTCAGGCTACAAGGCTTATTATCCTATTTGAAGTCTAGCAAATCATAGCAACCACTTTTAAGGGGCTTGTGGAAAGTACTTGACCCCCTTTGCAAATCAAGTTGATGAAACACCGCCATCCATTTTAAAGTCCATGTCAATCTCTTGGAGTGCTACACTCACTTCTCATTTTAGTGTCTTCAATAATCTCGATTTACAAACACCTTCCTGGTGTCTCAAGAAAAGACAACTTTCAGTACACTCAGTGAAAACCAAATCGAACCAAACCCGTTGCCATCTCTGAGTTGATTCTGACTCTAAGCCACCCTTGATTTAGGAAATAATATTGGAATCATTATTCCCTGTCCTTGAGCATAGACATTGTGACCCAGCTGGAGCTGAACTCACATCAACTGGGCCCTGAGGTAGAAAGAGAATCACTAAGATAATCTTGGAGGCTATCTTTTAGGGAACATTTCACAGAAACCAGCCAAACAGAACACAGGAGACTTTCCACTCTTATCTTTTTCTGTTAGCATTTAGTGCACAGAAACTTTCTTGGACCAGTGAAGACCCTCCTGACTGTGTTCACTGAAACCTGTACCAAATATTCTTAAGAAAGACAATTCAAAACATAGGATTGAGACAGATAGGGTTAACTATACCGGCAGAACAAAAGAGCTTTTAAAAGATTCCCTTCTAGACTTCTATGTCAATTGGCAAAATAATTCAATTATGAAAACATTCTGCATCCCACTTTGAAATGTGGCGTCTGGGGTCTTAAATGCTAACAAGCGGCCATCTGAGATGCATCAATTGGTCTCAACCCACCTGGAGCAAAGGAGAATGAAGAACACCAAGGTCACACGACAACTAGGAGCCCAAGAGACAGAAAGGGCCACATGAACCAGAGACCTACATCATCCTGAGACCAGAAGAACTAGTTGGTGCCCGGCCACAATCGATGACTGCCCTGACGGGGAGCACAACAGAGAACTCCTGAGAGACCAGGAGATCAGTGGGATGCAGACCCCAAATTCTCATAAAAAGACCATACTTAATGGTCTGACTGAGACCAGAGGAATCCCGGAGGCAATGCTCCCCAGACCTTCTGATGGCACAGGACAGGAACCATCCCCGAAGACAACTCATCAGGCATGAAAAGGACTGGTCAGCTGGGGGGAGAGAGATGCTGATGAAGAGGGAGCTAATTAAATCAGGTGGACACGGGAGAGTGTGTTGGCAACTCTTGACTGGAGGGGGGATGGGAAGATAGAGAGAGAGGGAAGCTGGCAAAATTGGCACGAAACGAGAGACTGAAAGGGCTGACTCAATAGGGGGAGAGCAAGTGGGAGAAGGGAGTAAGATGTATGTAAACTTACATGTGACAGACCCATTGGAATGGTAAATGTTCACTTGAAGCTTCCTAAAAATTAATTAAAAAAAAAAAGAAAGAAAGAAAACTACAAAGCTCTACTACAAGAAATTCAAAAGGACATACTTAAGTGGAAAAACATACCCTGCTCATGGATAGGAAGACTTAACATAGTAAAAATGTCTATTCTACCAAAAGCCATCTATACATACAGTGCACTTCCGATCCAAATTCCAATCTCATTTTTTAAGGTGATAGAGCAACAAATCACCAACTTCATATGGAAGGGAAAGAAGCCTCGGATAAGCAAAGCATTACTGAAAAAGAAGAAGAAAGTGGGAGGCCTCACTCTACCTAATTTCAGAACCTATTATACAGCCACAGTAGTCAAAACAGCCTGGTATTGGTGCAACAACAGGCACATAGACCAGTGGAACAGAATTGAGAACCCAGATATAAATCCATCCACATATCAGCAGCTGATATTTGACAAAGGCCCAGTGTCAGTTAATTGGGGAAAGGATAGTCTTTTTAACAAATGGTGCTGGCATAACTGGATATCCATTTGCAAAAAAATGAAACAGGACCCATACCTCACACCATGCACAAAAACTAACTCCAAGTGGTTCAAAGACCTAAACATAAAGACTAAAACGATAAAGATCATGGAAGAAAAAATAGGGACAACCTTAGGAGCCCTAATACAAGGCATAAACAGAATACAAAACATTACCAAAAGTGACGAAGAGAAACCAGATAACTGGGAGCTCCTAAAAATCAAACACCTATGCTCATCTAAAGACTTCACCAAAAGAGTAAAAAGACCACCTACACACTGGGAAAGAATTTCCAGCTATGACGTCTCCGACCAGCGCCTGATCTCTAAAATCTATAGGATTCTGTCAAAACTCAACCACAAAAAGACAAACAACCCAATCAAGAAGTGGGCAAAGGATATGAACACACACTTCGCTAAAGAAGATATTCAGGCAGCTGACAGATACATGAGAAAATGCTCTCGATCATTAGCCATTAGAGAAATGCAAATTAAAACTACGATGAGATTCCCTCTCACTCCAACAAGGCTGGCAATAATCCAAAAAACACCAAATAATAAATGTTGGAGAGGCTGCGGAGAGATTGGAACTCTTATACACTGCTGGTGGGAATGTAAAATGGTACAACCACTTTGGAAATCTATCTGGCGTTATCTTAAACAGTTAGAAATAGAACTACCATACAACCCAGAAATCCCACTCCTCGGAATATACCCTAGAGACACAAGAGCCTTCACACAAACAGATATCTGCACACCCGTGTTTATTGCAGCTCTGTTTACAATAGCAAAAAGCTGGAAGCAACCAAGGTGTCCATCAACGGATGAATGGGTAAATAAATTGTGGTATATTCACACAATGGAATACTACGCATCGATAAAGAACAGTGACGAATACTGTGAAACATTTCATAACATGGAGGAACCTGGAAGGCATTATGCTGAGCGAAATCAGTCAGAGGCAAAAGGACAAATATTGTATAAGACCGCTCTTATAAGATCTTGAGAAATAGTACAAACTGAGAAGAACACATACTTTTGTGGTTACCGGAGGGGGGAGGGAGGGAGGAAGGGAGGGAGGGAGGGAGGGAGAGGGTTTTTTTACTGATTAATTAGCAGATAAGAACTGCTTTAGGTGAAGGGAAGGACAACACTCAATACATGGAAGGTCAGCTCAATTCGACTGGACCAAAAGCAAAGAATTTTCCGGGATAAAATGAAGGCTTCAAAGGTCAGCGGAGCAAGGGCGGGGGTTTGGGAACCATGGTTTAAGGGGAATTCTAAGTCAATTGGCAAAATAATTCAATTATGAAAACATTCTGCATCCCACTTTGAAATGTGGCGTCTGGGGTCTTAAATGCTAACAAGCGGCCATCTGAGATGCATCAATTGGTCTCAACCCACCTGGAGCAAAGGAGAATGAAGAACACCAAGGTCACGCGACAACTAGGAGCCCAAGAGACAGAAAGGGCCACGTGAACCAGAGACCTACATCATCCTGAGACCAGAAGAACTAGTTGGTGCCCGGCCACAATCGATGACTGCCCTGACAGGGAGCACAACAGAGAACTCCTGAGAGACCAGGAGATCAGTGGGATGCAGACCCCAAATTCTCATAAAAAGACCATACTTAATGGTCTGACTGAGACCAGAGGAATCCCGGAGGCAATGCTCCCCAGACCTTCTGATGGCACAGGACAGGAACCATCCCCGAAGACAACTCATCAGGCATGAAAAGGACTGGTCAGCTGGGGGGAGAGAGATGCTGATGAAGAGGGAGCTAATTAAATCAGGTGGACACGGGAGAGTGTGTTGGCAACTCTTGACTGGAGGGGGGATGGGAAGAGAGAGAGAGAGGGAAGCTGGCAAAATTGGCACGAAACGAGAGACTGAAAGGGCTGACTCAATAGGGGGAGAGCAAGTGGGAGAAGGGAGTAAGATGTATGTAAACTTACATGTGACAGACCGATTGGAATGGTAAATGTTCACTTGAAGCTTCCTAAAAATTAATTAAAAAAAAAAAGAAAGAAAGAAAACTACAAAGCTCTACTACAAGAAATTCAAAAGGACATCCTTAAGTGGAAAAACATACCCTGCTCATGGATAGGAAGACTTAACATAGTAAAAATGTCTATTCTACCAAAAGCCATCTATACATACAATGCACTTCCGATCCAAATTCCAATCTCATTTTTTAAGGTGATAGAGCAACAAATCACCAACTTCATATGGAAGGGAAAGAAGCCTCGGATAAGCAAAGCATTACCGAAAAAGAAGAAGAAAGTGGGAGGCCTCACTCTACCTAATTTCAGAACCTATTATACAGCCACAGTAGTCAAAACAGCCTGGTATTGGTACAACAACAGGCACATAGACCAGTGGAACAGAATTGAGAACCCAGATATAAATCCATCCACATATGAGCAGCTGATATTTGACAAAGGCCCAGTGTCAGTTAATTGGGGAAAGGATAGTCTTTTTAACAAATGGTGCTGGCATAACTGGATATCCATTTGCAAAAAAATGAAACAGGACCCATACCTCACACCATGCACAAAAACTAACTCCAAGTGGTTCAAAGACCTAAACATAAAGACTAAAACGATAAAGATCATGGAAGAAAAAATAGGGACAACCTTAGGAGCCCTAATACAAGGCATAAACAGAATACAAAACATTACCAAAAGTGACGAAGAGAAACCAGATAACTGGGAGCTCCTAAAAATCAAACACCTATGCTCAGCTAAAGACTTCACCAACAGAGTAAAAAGACCACCTACAGACTGGGAAAGAATTTTCAGCTATGACATCTCCGACCAGCGCCTGATCTCTAAAATCTATAGGATTCTGTCAAAACTCAACCACAAAAAGACAAACAACCCAATCAAGAAGTGGGCAAAGGATATGAACACACACTTCGCTAAAGAAGATATTCAGGCAGCTGACAGATACATGAGAAAATGCTCTCGATCATTAGCCATTAGAGAAATGCAAATTAAAACTACGATGAGATTCCATCTCACTCCAACAAGGCTGGCAATAATCCAAAAAACACCAAATAATAAATGTTGGAGAGGCTGCGGAGAGATTGGAACTCTTATACACTGCTGGTGGGAATGTAAAATGGTACAAGCACTTTGGAAATCTAGCTGGCGTTATCTTAAACAGTTAGAAATAGAACTACCATACAACCCAGAAATCCCACTCCTCGGAATATACCCTAGAGACACAAGAGCCTTCACACAAACAGATATATGCACACCCATGTTTATGGCAGCTCTGTTTACAATAGCAAAAAGCTGGAAGCAACCAAGGTGTCCATCAACGGATGAATGGGTAAATAAATTGTGGTATATTCACACAATGGAATACTACGCATCGATAAAGAACAGTGACGAATACTGTGAAACATTTCATAACATGGAGGAACCTGGAAGGCATTATGCTGAGCGAAATCAGTCAGAGGCAAAAGGACAAATATTGTATAAGACCGCTCTTATACGATCTTGAGAAATAGTACAAACTGAGAAGAACACATACTTTTGTGGTTACGAGGGGGGGAGGGAGGGAGGGAGGAAGGCAGGGAGGGAGAGGGTTTTTTTACTGATTAATTAGCAGATAAGAACTGCTTTAGGTGAAGGGAAGGACAACACTCAATACATGGAAGGTCAGCTCAATTCGACTGGACCAAAAGCAAAGAAGTTTCCGGGATAAAATGAATGCTTCAAAGGTCAGCGGAGCAAGGGCGGGGGTTTGGGAACCATGGTTTAAGGGGAATTCTAAGTCAATTGGCAAAATAATTCAATTATGAAAACATTCTGCATCCCACTTTGAAATGTGGCGTCTGGGGTCTTAAATGCTAACAAGCGGCCATCTGAGATGCATCAATTGGTCTCAACCCACCTGGAGCAAAGGAGAATGAAGAACACCAAGGTCACGCGACAACTAGGAGCCCAAGAGACAGAAAGGGCCACGTGAACCAGAGACCTACATCATCCTGAGACCAGAAGAACTAGTTGGTGCCCGGCCACAATCGATGACTGCCCTGACAGGGAGCACAACAGAGAACTCCTGAGAGACCAGGAGATCAGTGGGATGCAGACCCCAAATTCTCATAAAAAGACCATACTTAATGGTCTGACTGAGACCAGAGGAATCCCGGAGGCAATGCTCCCCAGACCTTCTGATGGCACAGGACAGGAACCATCCCCGAAGACAACTCATCAGGCATGAAAAGGACTGGTCAGCTGGGGGGAGAGAGATGCTGATGAAGAGGGAGCTAATTAAATCAGGTGGACACGGGAGAGTGTGTTGGCAACTCTTGACTGGAGGGGGGATGGGAAGATAGAGAGAGAGGGAAGCTGGCAAAATTGGCACGAAACGAGAGACTGAAAGGGCTGACTCAATAGGGGGAGAGCAAGTGGGAGAAGGGAGTAAGATGTATGTAAACTTACATGTGACAGACCGATTGGAATGGTAAATGTTCACTTGAAGCTTCCTAAAAATTAATTAAAAAAAAAAAGAAAGAAAGAAAACTACAAAGCTCTACTACAAGAAATTCAAAAGGACATCCTTAAGTGGAAAAACATACCCTGCTCATGGATAGGAAGACTTAACATAGTAAAAATGTCTATTCTACCAAAAGCCATCTATACATACAATGCACTTCCGATCCAAATTCCAATCTCATTTTTTAAGGTGATAGAGCAACAAATCACCAACTTCATATGGAAGGGAAAGAAGCCTCGGATAAGCAAAGCATTACCGAAAAAGAAGAAGAAAGTGGGAGGCCTCACTCTACCTAATTTCAGAACCTATTATACAGCCACAGTAGTCAAAACAGCCTGGTATTGGTACAACAACAGGCACATAGACCAGTGGAACAGAATTGAGAACCCACATATAAATCCATCCACATATGAGCAGCTGATATTTGACAAAGGCCCAGTGTCAGTTAAT
The DNA here is from genome assembly GCF_024166365.1 of Elephas maximus indicus. Classification (NCBI taxonomy): domain Eukaryota; kingdom Metazoa; phylum Chordata; class Mammalia; order Proboscidea; family Elephantidae; genus Elephas; species Elephas maximus. The sequence goes on from NC_064846.1 coordinate 170,239,618, forward strand.
TGGGGAAAGGATAGTCTTTTTAACAAATGGTGCTGGCATAACTGGATATCCATTTGCAAAAAAATGAAACAGGACCCATACCTCACACCATGCACAAAAACTAACTCCAAGTGGTTCAAAGACCTAAACATAAAGACTAAAACGATAAAGATCATGGAAGAAAAAATAGGGACAACCTTAGGAGCCCTAATACAAGGCATAAACAGAATACAAAACATTACCAAAAGTGACGAAGAGAAACCAGATAACTGGGAGCTCCTAAAAATCAAACACCTATGCTCAGCTAAAGACTTCACCAACAGAGTAAAAAGACCACCTACAGACTGGGAAAGAATTTTCAGCTATGACATCTCCGACCAGCGCCTGATCTCTAAAATCTATAGGATTCTGTCAAAACTCAACCACAAAAAGACAAACAACCCAATCAAGAAGTGGGCAAAGGATATGAACACACACTTCGCTAAAGAAGATATTCAGGCAGCTGACAGATACATGAGAAAATGCTCTCGATCATTAGCCATTAGAGAAATGCAAATTAAAACTACGATGAGATTCCATCTCACTCCAACAAGGCTGGCAATAATCCAAAAAACACCAAATAATAAATGTTGGAGAGGCTGCAGAGAGATTGGAACTCTTATACACTGCTGGTGGGAATGTAAAATGGTACAAGCACTTTGGAAATCTAGCTGGCGTTATCTTAAACAGTTAGAAATAGAACTACCATACAACCCAGAAATCCCACTCCTCGGAATATACCCTAGAGACACAAGAGCCTTCACACAAACAGATATATGCACACCCATGTTTATGGCAGCTCTGTTTACAATAGCAAAAAGCTGGAAGCAACCAAGGTGTCCATCAACGGATGAATGGGTAAATAAATTGTGGTATATTCACACAATGGAATACTACGCATCGATAAAGAACAGTGACGAATACTGTGAAACATTTCATAACATGGAGGAACCTGGAAGGCATTATGCTGAGCGAAATCAGTCAGAGGCAAAAGGACAAATATTGTATAAGACCGCTCTTATACGATCTTGAGAAATAGTACAAACTGAGAAGAACACATACTTTTGTGGTTACGAGGGGGGGAGGGAGGGAGGGAGGAAGGCAGGGAGGGAGAGGGTTTTTTTACTGATTAATTAGCAGATAAGAACTGCTTTAGGTGAAGGGAAGGACAACACTCAATACATGGAAGGTCAGCTCAATTCGACTGGACCAAAAGCAAAGAAGTTTCCGGGATAAAATGAATGCTTCAAAGGTCAGCGGAGCAAGGGCGGGGGTTTGGGAACCATGGTTTAAGGGGAATTCTAAGTCAATTGGCAAAATAATTCAATTATGAAAACATTCTGCATCCCACTTTGAAATGTGGCGTCTGGGGTCTTAAATGCTAACAAGCGGCCATCTGAGATGCATCAATTGGTCTCAACCCACCTGGAGCAAAGGAGAATGAAGAACACCAAGGTCACGCGACAACTAGGAGCCCAAGAGACAGAAAGGGCCACGTGAACCAGAGACCTACATCATCCTGAGACCAGAAGAACTAGTTGGTGCCCGGCCACAATCGATGACTGCCCTGACAGGGAGCACAACAGAGAACTCCTGAGAGACCAGGAGATCAGTGGGATGCAGACCCCAAATTCTCATAAAAAGACCATACTTAATGGTCTGACTGAGACCAGAGGAATCCCGGAGGCAATGCTCCCCAGACCTTCTGATGGCACAGGACAGGAACCATCCCCGAAGACAACTCATCAGGCATGAAAAGGACTGGTCAGCTGGGGGGAGAGAGATGCTGATGAAGAGGGAGCTAATTAAATCAGGTGGACACGGGAGAGTGTGTTGGCAACTCTTGACTGGAGGGGGGATGGGAAGATAGAGAGAGAGGGAAGCTGGCAAAATTGGCACGAAACGAGAGACTGAAAGGGCTGACTCAATAGGGGGAGAGCAAGTGGGAGAAGGGAGTAAGATGTATGTAAACTTACATGTGACAGACCGATTGGAATGGTAAATGTTCACTTGAAGCTTCCTAAAAATTAATTAAAAAAAAAAAAGAAAGAAAGAAAACTACAAAGCTCTACTACAAGAAATTCAAAAGGACATCCTTAAGTGGAAAAACATACCCTGCTCATGGATAGGAAGACTTAACATAGTAAAAATGTCTATTCTACCAAAAGCCATCTATACATACAATGCACTTCCGATCCAAATTCCAATCTCATTTTTTAAGGTGATAGAGCAACAAATCACCAACTTCATATGGAAGGGAAAGAAGCCTCGGATAAGCAAAGCATTACCGAAAAAGAAGAAGAAAGTGGGAGGCCTCACTCTACCTAATTTCAGAACCTATTATACAGCCACAGTAGTCAAAACAGCCTGGTATTGGTACAACAACAGGCACATAGACCAGTGGAACAGAATTGAGAACCCACATATAAATCCATCCACATATGAGCAGCTGATATTTGACAAAGGCCCAGTGTCAGTTAATTGGGGAAAGGATAGTCTTTTTAACAAATGGTGCTGGCATAACTGGATATCCATTTGCAAAAAAATGAAACAGGACCCATACCTCACACCATGCACAAAAACTAACTCCAAGTGGTTCAAAGACCTAAACATAAAGACTAAAACGATAAAGATCATGGAAGAAAAAATAGGGACAACCTTAGGAGCCCTAATACAAGGCATAAACAGAATACAAAACATTACCAAAAGTGACGAAGAGAAACCAGATAACTGGGAGCTCCTAAAAATCAAACACCTATGCTCAGCTAAAGACTTCACCAACAGAGTAAAAAGACCACCTACAGACTGGGAAAGAATTTTCAGCTATGACATCTCCGACCAGCGCCTGATCTCTAAAATCTATAGGATTCTGTCAAAACTCAACCACAAAAAGACAAACAACCCAATCAAGAAGTGGGCAAAGGATATGAACACACACTTCGCTAAAGAAGATATTCAGGCAGCTGACAGATACATGAGAAAATGCTCTCGATCATTAGCCATTAGAGAAATGCAAATTAAAACTACGATGAGATTCCATCTCACTCCAACAAGGCTGGCAATAATCCAAAAAACACCAAATAATAAATGTTGGAGAGGCTGCGGAGAGATTGGAACTCTTATACACTGCTGGTGGGAATGTAAAATGGTACAACCACTTTGGAAATCTAGCTGGCGTTATCTTAAACAGTTAGAAATAGAACTACCATACAACCCAGAAATCCCACTCCTCGGAATATACCCTAGAGACACAAGAGCCTTCACACAAACAGATATATGCACACCCATGTTTATGGCAGCTCTGTTTACAATAGCAAAAAGCTGGAAGCAACCAAGGTGTCCATCAACGGATGAATGGGTAAATAAATTGTGGTATATTCACACAATGGAATACTACGCATCGATAAAGAACAGTGACGAATACTGTGAAACATTTCATAACATGGAGGAACCTGGAAGGCATTATGCTGAGCGAAATCAGTCAGAGGCAAAAGGACAAATATTGTATAAGACCGCTCTTATACGATCTTGAGAAATAGTACAAACTGAGAAGAACACATACTTTTGTGGTTACGAGGGGGGGAGGGAGGGAGGGAGGAAGGCAGGGAGGGAGAGGGTTTTTTTACTGATTAATTAGCAGATAAGAACTGCTTTAGGTGAAGGGAAGGACAACACTCAATACATGGAAGGTCAGCTCAATTCGACTGGACCAAAAGCAAAGAAGTTTCCGGGATAAAATGAATGCTTCAAAGGTCAGCGGAGCAAGGGCGGGGGTTTGGGAACCATGGTTTAAGGGGAATTCTAAGTCAATTGGCAAAATAATTCAATTATGAAAACATTCTGCATCCCACTTTGAAATGTGGCGTCTGGGGTCTTAAATGCTAACAAGCGGCCATCTGAGATGCATCAATTGGTCTCAACCCACCTGGAGCAAAGGAGAATGAAGAACACCAAGGTCACGCGACAACTAGGAGCCCAAGAGACAGAAAGGGCCACGTGAACCAGAGACCTACATCATCCTGAGACCAGAAGAACTAGTTGGTGCCCGGCCACAATCGATGACTGCCCTGACAGGGAGCACAACAGAGAACTCCTGAGAGACCAGGAGATCAGTGGGATGCAGACCCCAAATTCTCATAAAAAGACCATACTTAATGGTCTGACTGAGACCAGAGGAATCCCGGAGGCAATGCTCCCCAGACCTTCTGATGGCACAGGACAGGAACCATCCCCGAAGACAACTCATCAGGCATGAAAAGGACTGGTCAGCTGGGGGGAGAGAGATGCTGATGAAGAGGGAGCTAATTAAATCAGGTGGACACGGGAGAGTGTGTTGGCAACTCTTGACTGGAGGGGGGATGGGAAGATAGAGAGAGAGGGAAGCTGGCAAAATTGGCACGAAACGAGAGACTGAAAGGGCTGACTCAATAGGGGGAGAGCAAGTGGGAGAAGGGAGTAAGATGTATGTAAACTTACATGTGACAGACCGATTGGAATGGTAAATGTTCACTTGAAGCTTCCTAAAAATTAATTAAAAAAAAAAAGAAAGAAAGAAAACTACAAAGCTCTACTACAAGAAATTCAAAAGGACATCCTTAAGTGGAAAAACATACCCTGCTCATGGATAGGAAGACTTAACATAGTAAAAATGTCTATTCTACCAAAAGCCATCTATACATACAATGCACTTCCGATCCAAATTCCAATCTCATTTTTTAAGGTGATAGAGCAACAAATCACCAACTTCATATGGAAGGGAAAGAAGCCTCGGATAAGCAAAGCATTACCGAAAAAGAAGAAGAAAGTGGGAGGCCTCACTCTACCTAATTTCAGAACCTATTATACAGCCACAGTAGTCAAAACAGCCTGGTATTGGTACAACAACAGGCACATAGACCAGTGGAACAGAATTGAGAACCCAGATATAAATCCATCCACATATGAGCAGCTGATATTTGACAAAGGCCCAGTGTCAGTTAATTGGGGAAAGGATAGTCTTTTTAACAAATGGTGCTGGCATAACTGGATATCCATTTGCAAAAAAATGAAACAGGACCCATACCTCACACCATGCACAAAAACTAACTCCAAGTGGTTCAAAGACCTAAACATAAAGACTAAAACGATAAAGATCATGGAAGAAAAAATAGGGACAACCTTAGGAGCCCTAATACAAGGCATAAACAGAATACAAAACATTACCAAAAGTGACGAAGAGAAACCAGATAACTGGGAGCTCCTAAAAATCAAACACCTATGCTCAGCTAAAGACTTCACCAACAGAGTAAAAAGACCACCTACAGACTGGGAAAGAATTTTCAGCTATGACATCTCCGACCAGCGCCTGATCTCTAAAATCTATAGGATTCTGTCAAAACTCAACCACAAAAAGACAAACAACCCAATCAAGAAGTGGGCAAAGGATATGAACACACACTTCGCTAAAGAAGATATTCAGGCAGCTGACAGATACATGAGAAAATGCTCTCGATCATTAGCCATTAGAGAAATGCAAATTAAAACTACGATGAGATTCCATCTCACTCCAACAAGGCTGGCAATAATCCAAAAAACACCAAATAATAAATGTTGGAGAGGCTGCGGAGAGATTGGAACTCTTATACACTGCTGGTGGGAATGTAAAATGGTACAAGCACTTTGGAAATCTAGCTGGCGTTATCTTAAACAGTTAGAAATAGAACTACCATACAACCCAGAAATCCCACTCCTCGGAATATACCCTAGAGACACAAGAGCCTTCACACAAACAGATATATGCACACCCATGTTTATGGCAGCTCTGTTTACAATAGCAAAAAGCTGGAAGCAACCAAGGTGTCCATCAACGGATGAATGGGTAAATAAATTGTGGTATATTCACACAATGGAATACTACGCATCGATAAAGAACAGTGACGAATACTGTGAAACATTTCATAACATGGAGGAACCTGGAAGGCATTATGCTGAGCGAAATCAGTCAGAGGCAAAAGGACAAATATTGTATAAGACCGCTCTTATACGATCTTGAGAAATAGTACAAACTGAGAAGAACACATACTTTTGTGGTTACGAGGGGGGGAGGGAGGGAGGGAGGAAGGCAGGGAGGGAGAGGGTTTTTTTTACTGATTAATTAGCAGATAAGAACTGCTTTAGGTGAAGGGAAGGACAACACTCAATACATGGAAGGTCAGCTCAATTCGACTGGACCAAAAGCAAAGAAGTTTCCGGGATAAAATGAATGCTTCAAAGGTCAGCGGAGCAAGGGCGGGGGTTTGGGAACCATGGTTTAAGGGGAATTCTAAGTCAATTGGCAAAATAATTCAATTATGAAAACATTCTGCATCCCACTTTGAAATGTGGCGTCTGGGGTCTTAAATGCTAACAAGCGGCCATCTGAGATGCATCAATTGGTCTCAACCCACCTGGAGCAAAGGAGAATGAAGAACACCAAGGTCACGCGACAACTAGGAGCCCAAGAGACAGAAAGGGCCACGTGAACCAGAGACCTACATCATCCTGAGACCAGAAGAACTAGTTGGTGCCCGGCCACAATCGATGACTGCCCTGACAGGGAGCACAACAGAGAACTCCTGAGAGACCAGGAGATCAGTGGGATGCAGACCCCAAATTCTCATAAAAAGACCATACTTAATGGTCTGACTGAGACCAGAGGAATCCCGGAGGCAATGCTCCCCAGACCTTCTGATGGCACAGGACAGGAACCATCCCCGAAGACAACTCATCAGGCATGAAAAGGACTGGTCAGCTGGGGGGAGAGAGATGCTGATGAAGAGGGAGCTAATTAAATCAGGTGGACACGGGAGAGTGTGTTGGCAACTCTTGACTGGAGGGGGGATGGGAAGATAGAGAGAGAGGGAAGCTGGCAAAATTGGCACGAAACGAGAGACTGAAAGGGCTGACTCAATAGGGGGAGAGCAAGTGGGAGAAGGGAGTAAGATGTATGTAAACTTACATGTGACAGACCGATTGGAATGGTAAATGTTCACTTGAAGCTTCCTAAAAATTAATTAAAAAAAAAAAGAAAGAAAGAAAACTACAAAGCTCTACTACAAGAAATTCAAAAGGACATCCTTAAGTGGAAAAACATACCCTGCTCATGGATAGGAAGACTTAACATAGTAAAAATGTCTATTCTACCAAAAGCCATCTATACATACAATGCACTTCCGATCCAAATTCCAATCTCATTTTTTAAGGTGATAGAGCAACAAATCACCAACTTCATATGGAAGGGAAAGAAGCCTCGGATAAGCAAAGCATTACCGAAAAAGAAGAAGAAAGTGGGAGGCCTCACTCTACCTAATTTCAGAACCTATTATACAGCCACAGTAGTCAAAACAGCCTGGTATTGGTACAACAACAGGCACATAGACCAGTGGAACAGAATTGAGAACCCAGATATAAATCCATCCACATATGAGCAGCTGATATTTGACAAAGGCCCAGTGTCAGTTAATTGGGGAAAGGATAGTCTTTTTAACAAATGGTGCTGGCATAACTGGATATCCATTTGCAAAAAAATGAAACAGGACCCATACCTCACACCATGCACAAAAACTAACTCCAAGTGGTTCAAAGACCTAAACATAAAGACTAAAACGATAAAGATCATGGAAGAAAAAATAGGGACAACCTTAGGAGCCCTAATACAAGGCATAAACAGAATACAAAACATTACCAAAAGTGACGAAGAGAAACCAGATAACTGGGAGCTCCTAAAAATCAAACACCTATGCTCAGCTAAAGACTTCACCAACAGAGTAAAAAGACCACCTACAGACTGGGAAAGAATTTTCAGCTATGACATCTCCGACCAGCGCCTGATCTCTAAAATCTATAGGATTCTGTCAAAACTCAACCACAAAAAGACAAACAACCCAATCAAGAAGTGGGCAAAGGATATGAACACACACTTCGCTAAAGAAGATATTCAGGCAGCTGACAGATACATGAGAAAATGCTCTCGATCATTAGCCATTAGAGAAATGCAAATTAAAACTACGATGAGATTCCATCTCACTCCAACAAGGCTGGCAATAATCCAAAAAACACCAAATAATAAATGTTGGAGAGGCTGCGGAGAGATTGGAACTCTTATACACTGCTGGTGGGAATGTAAAATGGTACAACCACTCTGGAAATCTAGCTGGCGTTATCTTAAACAGTTAGAAATAGAACTACCATACAACCCAGAAATCCCACTCCTCGGAATATACCCTAGAGACACAAGAGCCTTCACACAAACAGATATATGCACACCCATGTTTATGGCAGCTCTGTTTACAATAGCAAAAAGCTGGAAGCAACCAAGGTGTCCATCAACGGATGAATGGGTAAATAAATTGTGGTATATTCACACAATGGAATACTACGCATCGATAAAGAACAGTGACGAATACTGTGAAACATTTCATAACATGGAGGAACCTGGAAGGCATTATGCTGAGCGAAATCAGTCAGAGGCAAAAGGACAAATATTGTATAAGACCGCTCTTATACGATCTTGAGAAATAGTACAAACTGAGAAGAACACATACTTTTGTGGTTACGAGGGGGGGAGGGAGGGAGGGAGGAAGGCAGGGAGGGAGAGGGTTTTTTTACTGATTAATTAGCAGATAAGAACTGCTTTAGGTGAAGGGAAGGACAACACTCAATACATGGAAGGTCAGCTCAATTCGACTGGACCAAAAGCAAAGAAGTTTCCGGGATAAAATGAATGCTTCAAAGGTCAGCGGAGCAAGGGCGGGGGTTTGGGAACCATGGTTTAAGGGGAATTCTAAGTCAATTGGCAAAATAATTCAATTATGAAAACATTCTGCATCCCACTTTGAAATGTGGCGTCTGGGGTCTTAAATGCTAACAAGCGGCCATCTGAGATGCATCAATTGGTCTCAACCCACCTGGAGCAAAGGAGAATGAAGAACACCAAGGTCACGCGACAACTAGGAGCCCAAGAGACAGAAAGGGCCACGTGAACCAGAGACCTACATCATCCTGAGACCAGAAGAACTAGTTGGTGCCCGGCCACAATCGATGACTGCCCTGACAGGGAGCACAACAGAGAACTCCTGAGAGACCAGGAGATCAGTGGGATGCAGACCCCAAATTCTCATAAAAAGACCATACTTAATGGTCTGACTGAGACCAGAGGAATCCCGGAGGCAATGCTCCCCAGACCTTCTGATGGCACAGGACAGGAACCATCCCCGAAGACAACTCATCAGGCATGAAAAGGACTGGTCAGCTGGGGGGAGAGAGATGCTGATGAAGAGGGAGCTAATTAAATCAGGTGGACACGGGAGAGTGTGTTGGCAACTCTTGACTGGAGGGGGGATGGGAAGATAGAGAGAGAGGGAAGCTGGCAAAATTGGCACGAAACGAGAGACTGAAAGGGCTGACTCAATAGGGGGAGAGCAAGTGGGAGAAGGGAGTAAGATGTATGTAAACTTACATGTGACAGACCGATTGGAATGGTAAATGTTCACTTGAAGCTTCCTAAAAATTAATTAAAAAAAAAAAGAAAGAAAGAAAACTACAAAGCTCTACTACAAGAAATTCAAAAGGACATCCTTAAGTGGAAAAACATACCCTGCTCATGGATAGGAAGACTTAACATAGTAAAAATGTCTATTCTACCAAAAGCCATCTATACATACAATGCACTTCCGATCCAAATTCCAATCTCATTTTTTAAGGTGATAGAGCAACAAATCACCAACTTCATAAGGAAGGGAAAGAAGCCTCGGATAAGCAAAGCATTACCGAAAAAGAAGAAGAAAGTGGGAGGCCTCACTCTACCTAATTTCAGAACCTATTATACAGCCACAGTAGTCAAAACAGCCTGGTATTGGTACAACAACAGGCACATAGACCAGTGGAACAGAATTGAGAACCCAGATATAAATCCATCCACATATGAGCAGCTGATATTTGACAAAGGCCCAGTGTCAGTTAATTGGGGAAAGGATAGTCTTTTTAACAAATGGTGCTGGCATAACTGGATATCCATTTGCAAAAAAATGAAACAGGACCCATACCTCACACCATGCACAAAAACTAACTCCAAGTGGTTCAAAGACCTAAACATAAAGACTAAAACGATAAAGATCATGGAAGAAAAAATAGGGACAACCTTAGGAGCCCTAATACAAGGCATAAACAGAATACAAAACATTACCAAAAGTGACGAAGAGAAACCAGATAACTGGGAGCTCCTAAAAATCAAACACCTATGCTCAGCTAAAGACTTCACCAACAGAGTAAAAAGACCACCTACAGACTGGGAAAGAATTTTCAGCTATGACATCTCCGACCAGCGCCTGATCTCTAAAATCTATAGGATTCTGTCAAAACTCAACCACAAAAAGACAAACAACCCAATCAAGAAGTGGGCAAAGGATATGAACACACACTTCGCTAAAGAAGATATTCAGGCAGCTGACAGATACATGAGAAAATGCTCTCGATCATTAGCCATTAGAGAAATGCAAATTAAAACTACGATGAGATTCCATCTCACTCCAACAAGGCTGGCAATAATCCAAAAAACACCAAATAATAAATGTTGGAGAGGCTGCGGAGAGATTGGAACTCTTATACACTGCTGGTGGGAATGTAAAATGGTACAACCACTTTGGAAATCTAGCTGGCGTTATCTTAAACAGTTAGAAATAGAACTACCATACAACCCAGAAATCCCACTCCTCGGAATATACCCTAGAGACACAAGAGCCTTCACACAAACAGATATATGCACACCCATGTTTATGGCAGCTCTGTTTACAATAGCAAAAAGCTGGAAGCAACCAAGGTGTCCATCAACGGATGAATGGGTAAATAAATTGTGGTATATTCACACAATGGAATACTACGCATCGATAAAGAACAGTGACGAATACTGTGAAACATTTCATAACATGGAGGAACCTGGAAGGCATTATGCTGAGCGAAATCAGTCAGAGGCAAAAGGACAAATATTGTATAAGACCGCTCTTATACGATCTTGAGAAATAGTACAAACTGAGAAGAACACATACTTTTGTGGTTACGAGGGGGGGAGGGAGGGAGGGAGGAAGGCAGGGAGGGAGAGGGTTTTTTTACTGATTAATTAGCAGATAAGAACTGCTTTAGGTGAAGGGAAGGACAACACTCAATACATGGAAGGTCAGCTCAATTCGACTGGACCAAAAGCAAAGAAGTTTCCGGGATAAAATGAATGCTTCAAAGGTCAGCGGAGCAAGGGCGGGGGTTTGGGAACCATGGTTTAAGGGGAATTCTAAGTCAATTGGCAAAATAATTCAATTATGAAAACATTCTGCATCCCACTTTGAAATGTGGCGTCTGGGGTCTTAAATGCTAACAAGCGGCCATCTGAGATGCATCAATTGGTCTCAACCCACCTGGAGCAAAGGAGAATGAAGAACACCAAGGTCACGCGACAACTAGGAGCCCAAGAGACAGAAAGGGCCACGTGAACCAGAGACCTACATCATCCTGAGACCAGAAGAACTAGTTGGTGCCCGGCCACAATCGATGACTGCCCTGACAGGGAGCACAACAGAGAACTCCTGAGAGACCAGGAGATCAGTGGGATGCAGACCCCAAATTCTCATAAAAAGACCATACTTAATGGTCTGACTGAGACCAGAGGAATCCCGGAGGCAATGCTCCCCAGACCTTCTGATGGCACAGGACAGGAACCATCCCCGAAGACAACTCATCAGGCATGAAAAGGACTGGTCAGCTGGGGGGAGAGAGATGCTGATGAAGAGGGAGCTAATTAAATCAGGTGGACACGGGAGAGTGTGTTGGCAACTCTTGACTGGAGGGGGGATGGGAAGAGAGAGAGAGAGGGAAGCTGGCAAAATTGGCACGAAACGAGAGACTGAAAGGGCTGACTCAATAGGGGGAGAGCAAGTGGGAGAAGGGAGTAAGATGTATGTAAACTTACATGTGACAGACCGATTGGAATGGTAAATGTTCACTTGAAGCTTCCTAAAAATTAATTAAAAAAAAAAAGAAAGAAAGAAAACTACAAAGCTCTACTACAAGAAATTCAAAAGGACATCCTTAAGTGGAAAAACATACCCTGCTCATGGATAGGAAGACTTAACATAGTAAAAATGTCTATTCTACCAAAAGCCATCTATACATACAATGCACTTCCGATCCAAATTCCAATCTCATTTTTTAAGGTGATAGAGCAACAAATCACCAACTTCATATGGAAGGGAAAGAAGCCTCGGATAAGCAAAGCATTACCGAAAAAGAAGAAGAAAGTGGGAGGCCTCACTCTACCTAATTTCAGAACCTATTATACAGCCACAGTAGTCAAAACAGCCTGGTATTGGTACAACAACAGGCACATAGACCAGTGGAACAGAATTGAGAACCCAGATATAAATCCATCCACATATGAGCAGCTGATATTTGACAAAGGCCCAGTGTCAGTTAATTGGGGAAAGGATAGTCTTTTTAACAAATGGTGCTGGCATAACTGGATATCCATTTGCAAAAAAATGAAACAGGACCCATACCTCACACCATGCACAAAAACTAACTCCAAGTGGTTCAAAGACCTAAACATAAAGACTAAAACGATAAAGATCATGGAAGAAAAAATAGGGACAACCTTAGGAGCCCTAATACAAGGCATAAACAGAATACAAAACATTACCAAAAGTGACGAAGAGAAACCAGATAACTGGGAGCTCCTAAAAATCAAACACCTATGCTCAGCTAAAGACTTCACCAACAGAGTAAAAAGACCACCTACAGACTGGGAAAGAATTTTCAGCTATGACATCTCCGACCAGCGCCTGATCTCTAAAATCTATAGGATTCTGTCAAAACTCAACCACAAAAAGACAAACAACCCAATCAAGAAGTGGGCAAAGGATATGAACACACACTTCGCTAAAGAAGATATTCAGGCAGCTGACAGATACATGAGAAAATGCTCTCGATCATTAGCCATTAGAGAAATGCAAATTAAAACTACGATGAGATTCCATCTCACTCCAACAAGGCTGGCAATAATCCAAAAAACACCAAATAATAAATGTTGGAGAGGCTGCGGAGAGATTGGAACTCTTATACACTGCTGGTGGGAATGTAAAATGGTACAAGCACTTTGGAAATCTAGCTGGCGTTATCTTAAACAGTTAGAAATAGAACTACCATACAACCCAGAAATCCCACTCCTCGGAATATACCCTAGAGACACAAGAGCCTTCACACAAACAGATATATGCACACCCATGTTTATGGCAGCTCTGTTTACAATAGCAAAAAGCTGGAAGCAACCAAGGTGTCCATCAACGGATGAATGGGTAAATAAATTGTGGTATATTCACACAATGGAATACTACGCATCGATAAAGAACAGTGACGAATACTGTGAAACATTTCATAACATGGAGGAACCTGGAAGGCATTATGCTGAGCGAAATCAGTCAGAGGCAAAAGGACAAATATTGTATAAGACCGCTCTTATACGATCTTGAGAAATAGTACAAACTGAGAAGAACACATACTTTTGTGGTTACGAGGGGGGGAGGGAGGGAGGGAGGAAGGCAGGGAGGGAGAGGGTTTTTTTACTGATTAATTAGCAGATAAGAACTGCTTTAGGTGAAGGGAAGGACAACACTCAATACATGGAAGGTCAGCTCAATTCGACTGGACCAAAAGCAAAGAAGTTTCCGGGATAAAATGAATGCTTCAAAGGTCAGCGGAGCAAGGGCGGGGGTTTGGGAACCATGGTTTAAGGGGAATTCTAAGTCAATTGGCAAAATAATTCAATTATGAAAACATTCTGCATCCCACTTTGAAATGTGGCGTCTGGGGTCTTAAATGCTAACAAGCGGCCATCTGAGATGCATCAATTGGTCTCAACCCACCTGGAGCAAAGGAGAATGAAGAACACCAAGGTCACGCGACAACTAGGAGCCCAAGAGACAGAAAGGGCCACGTGAACCAGAGACCTACATCATCCTGAGACCAGAAGAACTAGTTGGTGCCCGGCCACAATCGATGACTGCCCTGACAGGGAGCACAACAGAGAACTCCTGAGAGACCAGGAGATCAGTGGGATGCAGACCCCAAATTCTCATAAAAAGACCATACTTAATGGTCTGACTGAGACCAGAGGAATCCCGGAGGCAATGCTCCCCAGACCTTCTGATGGCACAGGACAGGAACCATCCCCGAAGACAACTCATCAGGCATGAAAAGGACTGGTCAGCTGGGGGGAGAGAGATGCTGATGAAGAGGGAGCTAATTAAATCAGGTGGACACGGGAGAGTGTGTTGGCAACTCTTGACTGGAGGGGGGATGGGAAGATAGAGAGAGAGGGAAGCTGGCAAAATTGGCACGAAACGAGAGACTGAAAGGGCTGACTCAATAGGGGGAGAGCAAGTGGGAGAAGGGAGTAAGATGTATGTAAACTTACATGTGACAGACCGATTGGAATGGTAAATGTTCACTTGAAGCTTCCTAAAAATTAATTAAAAAAAAAAAGAAAGAAAGAAAACTACAAAGCTCTACTACAAGAAATTCAAAAGGACATCCTTAAGTGGAAAAACATACCCTGCTCATGGATAGGAAGACTTAACATAGTAAAAATGTCTATTCTACCAAAAGCCATCTATACATACAATGCACTTCCGATCCAAATTCCAATCTCATTTTTTAAGGTGATAGAGCAACAAATCACCAACTTCATATGGAAGGGAAAGAAGCCTCGGATAAGCAAAGCATTACCGAAAAAGAAGAAGAAAGTGGGAGGCCTCACTCTACCTAATTTCAGAACCTATTATACAGCCACAGTAGTCAAAACAGCCTGGTATTGGTACAACAACAGGCACATAGACCAGTGGAACAGAATTGAGAACCCAGATATAAATCCATCCACATATGAGCAGCTGATATTTGACAAAGGCCCAGTGTCAGTTAATTGGGGAAAGGATAGTCTTTTTAACAAATGGTGCTGGCATAACTGGATATCCATTTGCAAAAAAATGAAACAGGACCCATACCTCACACCATGCACAAAAACTAACTCCAAGTGGTTCAAAGACCTAAACATAAAGACTAAAACGATAAAGATCATGGAAGAAAAAATAGGGACAACCTTAGGAGCCCTAATACAAGGCATAAACAGAATACAAAACATTACCAAAAGTGACGAAGAGAAACCAGATAACTGGGAGCTCCTAAAAATCAAACACCTATGCTCAGCTAAAGACTTCACCAACAGAGTAAAAAGACCACCTACAGACTGGGAAAGAATTTTCAGCTATGACATCTCCGACCAGCGCCTGATCTCTAAAATCTATAGGATTCTGTCAAAACTCAACCACAAAAAGACAAACAACCCAATCAAGAAGTGGGCAAAGGATATGAACACACACTTCGCTAAAGAAGATATTCAGGCAGCTGACAGATACATGAGAAAATGCTCTCGATCATTAGCCATTAGAGAAATGCAAATTAAAACTACGATGAGATTCCATCTCACTCCAACAAGGCTGGCAATAATCCAAAAAACACCAAATAATAAATGTTGGAGAGGCTGCGGAGAGATTGGAACTCTTATACACTGCTGGTGGGAATGTAAAATGGTACAACCACTCTGGAAATCTAGCTGGCGTTATCTTAAACAGTTAGAAATAGAACTACCATACAACCCAGAAATCCCACTCCTCGGAATATACCCTAGAGACACAAGAGCCTTCACACAAACAGATATATGCACACCCATGTTTATGGCAGCTCTGTTTACAATAGCAAAAAGCTGGAAGCAACCAAGGTGTCCATCAACGGATGAATGGGTAAATAAATTGTGGTATATTCACACAATGGAATACTACGCATCGATAAAGAACAGTGACGAATACTGTGAAACATTTCATAACATGGAGGAACCTGGAAGGCATTATGCTGAGCGAAATCAGTCAGAGGCAAAAGGACAAATATTGTATAAGACCGCTCTTATACGATCTTGAGAAATAGTACAAACTGAGAAGAACACATACTTTTGTGGTTACGAGGGGGGGAGGGAGGGAGGGAGGAAGGCAGGGAGGGAGAGGGTTTTTTTACTGATTAATTAGCAGATAAGAACTGCTTTAGGTGAAGGGAAGGACAACACTCAATACATGGAAGGTCAGCTCAATTCGACTGGACCAAAAGCAAAGAAGTTTCCGGGATAAAATGAATGCTTCAAAGGTCAGCGGAGCAAGGGCGGGGGTTTGGGAACCATGGTTTAAGGGGAATTCTAAGTCAATTGGCAAAATAATTCAATTATGAAAACATTCTGCATCCCACTTTGAAATGTGGCGTCTGGGGTCTTAAATGCTAACAAGCGGCCATCTGAGATGCATCAATTGGTCTCAACCCACCTGGAGCAAAGGAGAATGAAGAACACCAAGGTCACGCGACAACTAGGAGCCCAAGAGACAGAAAGGGCCACGTGAACCAGAGACCTACATCATCCTGAGACCAGAAGAACTAGTTGGTGCCCGGCCACAATCGATGACTGCCCTGACAGGGAGCACAACAGAGAACTCCTGAGAGACCAGGAGATCAGTGGGATGCAGACCCCAAATTCTCATAAAAAGACCATACTTAATGGTCTGACTGAGACCAGAGGAATCCCGGAGGCAATGCTCCCCAGACCTTCTGATGGCACAGGACAGGAACCATCCCCGAAGACAACTCATCAGGCATGAAAAGGACTGGTCAGCTGGGGGGAGAGAGATGCTGATGAAGAGGGAGCTAATTAAATCAGGTGGACACGGGAGAGTGTGTTGGCAACTCTTGACTGGAGGGGGGATGGGAAGATAGAGAGAGAGGGAAGCTGGCAAAATTGGCACGAAACGAGAGACTGAAAGGGCTGACTCAATAGGGGGAGAGCAAGTGGGAGAAGGGAGTAAGATGTATGTAAACTTACATGTGACAGACCGATTGGAATGGTAAATGTTCACTTGAAGCTTCCTAAAAATTAATTAAAAAAAAAAAGAAAGAAAGAAAACTACAAAGCTCTACTACAAGAAATTCAAAAGGACATCCTTAAGTGGAAAAACATACCCTGCTCATGGATAGGAAGACTTAACATAGTAAAAATGTCTATTCTACCAAAAGCCATCTATACATACAATGCACTTCCGATCCAAATTCCAATCTCATTTTTTAAGGTGATAGAGCAACAAATCACCAACTTCATAAGGAAGGGAAAGAAGCCTCGGATAAGCAAAGCATTACCGAAAAAGAAGAAGAAAGTGGGAGGCCTCACTCTACCTAATTTCAGAACCTATTATACAGCCACAGTAGTCAAAACAGCCTGGTATTGGTACAACAACAGGCACATAGACCAGTGGAACAGAATTGAGAACCCAGATATAAATCCATCCACATATGAGCAGCTGATATTTGACAAAGGCCCAGTGTCAGTTAATTGGGGAAAGGATAGTCTTTTTAACAAATGGTGCTGGCATAACTGGATATCCATTTGCAAAAAAATGAAACAGGACCCATACCTCACACCATGCACAAAAACTAACTCCAAGTGGTTCAAAGACCTAAACATAAAGACTAAAACGATAAAGATCATGGAAGAAAAAATAGGGACAACCTTAGGAGCCCTAATACAAGGCATAAACAGAATACAAAACATTACCAAAAGTGACGAAGAGAAACCAGATAACTGGGAGCTCCTAAAAATCAAACACCTATGCTCAGCTAAAGACTTCACCAACAGAGTAAAAAGACCACCTACAGACTGGGAAAGAATTTTCAGCTATGACATCTCCGACCAGCGCCTGATCTCTAAAATCTATAGGATTCTGTCAAAACTCAACCACAAAAAGACAAACAACCCAATCAAGAAGTGGGCAAAGGATATGAACACACACTTCGCTAAAGAAGATATTCAGGCAGCTGACAGATACATGAGAAAATGCTCTCGATCATTAGCCATTAGAGAAATGCAAATTAAAACTACGATGAGATTCCATCTCACTCCAACAAGGCTGGCAATAATCCAAAAAACACCAAATAATAAATGTTGGAGAGGCTGCGGAGAGATTGGAACTCTTATACACTGCTGGTGGGAATGTAAAATGGTACAAGCACTTTGGAAATCTAGCTGGCGTTATCTTAAACAGTTAGAAATAGAACTACCATACAACCCAGAAATCCCACTCCTCGGAATATACCCTAGAGACACAAGAGCCTTCACACAAACAGATATATGCACACCCATGTTTATGGCAGCTCTGTTTACAATAGCAAAAAGCTGGAAGCAACCAAGGTGTCCATCAACGGATGAATGGGTAAATAAATTGTGGTATATTCACACAATGGAATACTACGCATCGATAAAGAACAGTGACGAATACTGTGAAACATTTCATAACATGGAGGAACCTGGAAGGCATTATGCTGAGCGAAATCAGTCAGAGGCAAAAGGACAAATATTGTATAAGACCGCTCTTATACGATCTTGAGAAATAGTACAAACTGAGAAGAACACATACTTTTGTGGTTACGAGGGGGGGAGGGAGGGAGGGAGGAAGGCAGGGAGGGAGAGGGTTTTTTTACTGATTAATTAGCAGATAAGAACTGCTTTAGGTGAAGGGAAGGACAACACTCAATACATGGAAGGTCAGCTCAATTCGACTGGACCAAAAGCAAAGAAGTTTCCGGGATAAAATGAATGCTTCAAAGGTCAGCGGAGCAAGGGCGGGGGTTTGGGAACCATGGTTTAAGGGGAATTCTAAGTCAATTGGCAAAATAATTCAATTATGAAAACATTCTGCATCCCACTTTGAAATGTGGCGTCTGGGGTCTTAAATGCTAACAAGCGGCCATCTGAGATGCATCAATTGGTCTCAACCCACCTGGAGCAAAGGAGAATGAAGAACACCAAGGTCACGCGACAACTAGGAGCCCAAGAGACAGAAAGGGCCACGTGAACCAGAGACCTACATCATCCTGAGACCAGAAGAACTAGTTGGTGCCCGGCCACAATCGATGACTGCCCTGACAGGGAGCACAACAGAGAACTCCTGAGAGACCAGGAGATCAGTGGGATGCAGACCCCAAATTCTCATAAAAAGACCATACTTAATGGTCTGACTGAGACCAGAGGAATCCCGGAGGCAATGCTCCCCAGACCTTCTGATGGCACAGGACAGGAACCATCCCCGAAGACAACTCATCAGGCATGAAAAGGACTGGTCAGCTGGGGGGAGAGAGATGCTGATGAAGAGGGAGCTAATTAAATCAGGTGGACACGGGAGAGTGTGTTGGCAACTCTTGACTGGAGGGGGGATGGGAAGAGAGAGAGAGAGGGAAGCTGGCAAAATTGGCACGAAACGAGAGACTGAAAGGGCTGACTCAATAGGGGGAGAGCAAGTGGGAGAAGGGAGTAAGATGTATGTAAACTTACATGTGACAGACCGATTGGAATGGTAAATGTTCACTTGAAGCTTCCTAAAAATTAATTAAAAAAAAAAAGAAAGAAAGAAAACTACAAAGCTCTACTACAAGAAATTCAAAAGGACATCCTTAAGTGGAAAAACATACCCTGCTCATGGATAGGAAGACTTAACATAGTAAAAATGTCTATTCTACCAAAAGCCATCTATACATACAATGCACTTCCGATCCAAATTCCAATCTCATTTTTTAAGGTGATAGAGCAACAAATCACCAACTTCATATGGAAGGGAAAGAAGCCTCGGATAAGCAAAGCATTACCGAAAAAGAAGAAGAAAGTGGGAGGCCTCACTCTACCTAATTTCAGAACCTATTATACAGCCACAGTAGTCAAAACAGCCTGGTATTGGTACAACAACAGGCACATAGACCAGTGGAACAGAATTGAGAACCCAGATATAAATCCATCCACATATGAGCAGCTGATATTTGACAAAGGCCCAGTGTCAGTTAATTGGGGAAAGGATAGTCTTTTTAACAAATGGTGCTGGCATAACTGGATATCCATTTGCAAAAAAATGAAACAGGACCCATACCTCACACCATGCACAAAAACTAACTCCAAGTGGTTCAAAGACCTAAACATAAAGACTAAAACGATAAAGATCATGGAAGAAAAAATAGGGACAACCTTAGGAGCCCTAATACAAGGCATAAACAGAATACAAAACATTACCAAAAGTGACGAAGAGAAACCAGATAACTGGGAGCTCCTAAAAATCAAACACCTATGCTCAGCTAAAGACTTCACCAACAGAGTAAAAAGACCACCTACAGACTGGGAAAGAATTTTCAGCTATGACATCTCCGACCAGCGCCTGATCTCTAAAATCTATAGGATTCTGTCAAAACTCAACCACAAAAAGACAAACAACCCAATCAAGAAGTGGGCAAAGGATATGAACACACACTTCGCTAAAGAAGATATTCAGGCAGCTGACAGATACATGAGAAAATGCTCTCGATCATTAGCCATTAGAGAAATGCAAATTAAAACTACGATGAGATTCCATCTCACTCCAACAAGGCTGGCAATAATCCAAAAAACACCAAATAATAAATGTTGGAGAGGCTGCGGAGAGATTGGAACTCTTATACACTGCTGGTGGGAATGTAAAATGGTACAAGCACTTTGGAAATCTAGCTGGCGTTATCTTAAACAGTTAGAAATAGAACTACCATACAACCCAGAAATCCCACTCCTCGGAATATACCCTAGAGACACAAGAGCCTTCACACAAACAGATATATGCACACCCATGTTTATGGCAGCTCTGTTTACAATAGCAAAAAGCTGGAAGCAACCAAGGTGTCCATCAACGGATGAATGGGTAAATAAATTGTGGTATATTCACACAATGGAATACTACGCATCGATAAAGAACAGTGACGAATACTGTGAAACATTTCATAACATGGAGGAACCTGGAAGGCATTATGCTGAGCGAAATCAGTCAGAGGCAAAAGGACAAATATTGTATAAGACCGCTCTTATACGATCTTGAGAAATAGTACAAACTGAGAAGAACACATACTTTTGTGGTTACGAGGGGGGGAGGGAGGGAGGGAGGAAGGCAGGGAGGGAGAGGGTTTTTTTACTGATTAATTAGCAGATAAGAACTGCTTTAGGTGAAGGGAAGGACAACACTCAATACATGGAAGGTCAGCTCAATTCGACTGGACCAAAAGCAAAGAAGTTTCCGGGATAAAATGAATGCTTCAAAGGTCAGCGGAGCAAGGGCGGGGGTTTGGGAACCATGGTTTAAGGGGAATTCTAAGTCAATTGGCAAAATAATTCAATTATGAAAACATTCTGCATCCCACTTTGAAATGTGGCGTCTGGGGTCTTAAATGCTAACAAGCGGCCATCTGAGATGCATCAATTGGTCTCAACCCACCTGGAGCAAAGGAGAATGAAGAACACCAAGGTCACGCGACAACTAGGAGCCCAAGAGACAGAAAGGGCCACGTGAACCAGAGACCTACATCATCCTGAGACCAGAAGAACTAGTTGGTGCCCGGCCACAATCGATGACTGCCCTGACAGGGAGCACAACAGAGAACTCCTGAGAGACCAGGAGATCAGTGGGATGCAGACCCCAAATTCTCATAAAAAGACCATACTTAATGGTCTGACTGAGACCAGAGGAATCCCGGAGGCAATGCTCCCCAGACCTTCTGATGGCACAGGACAGGAACCATCCCCGAAGACAACTCATCAGGCATGAAAAGGACTGGTCAGCTGGGGGGAGAGAGATGCTGATGAAGAGGGAGCTAATTAAATCAGGTGGACACGGGAGAGTGTGTTGGCAACTCTTGACTGGAGGGGGGATGGGAAGATAGAGAGAGAGGGAAGCTGGCAAAATTGGCACGAAACGAGAGACTGAAAGGGCTGACTCAATAGGGGGAGAGCAAGTGGGAGAAGGGAGTAAGATGTATGTAAACTTACATGTGACAGACCGATTGGAATGGTAAATGTTCACTTGAAGCTTCCTAAAAATTAATTAAAAAAAAAAAGAAAGAAAGAAAACTACAAAGCTCTACTACAAGAAATTCAAAAGGACATCCTTAAGTGGAAAAACATACCCTGCTCATGGATAGGAAGACTTAACATAGTAAAAATGTCTATTCTACCAAAAGCCATCTATACATACAATGCACTTCCGATCCAAATTCCAATCTCATTTTTTAAGGTGATAGAGCAACAAATCACCAACTTCATATGGAAGGGAAAGAAGCCTCGGATAAGCAAAGCATTACCGAAAAAGAAGAAGAAAGTGGGAGGCCTCACTCTACCTAATTTCAGAACCTATTATACAGCCACAGTAGTCAAAACAGCCTGGTATTGGTACAACAACAGGCACATAGACCAGTGGAACAGAATTGAGAACCCAGATATAAATCCATCCACATATGAGCAGCTGATATTTGACAAAGGCCCAGTGTCAGTTAATTGGGGAAAGGATAGTCTTTTTAACAAATGGTGCTGGCATAACTGGATATCCATTTGCAAAAAAATGAAACAGGACCCATACCTCACACCATGCACAAAAACTAACTCCAAGTGGTTCAAAGACCTAAACATAAAGACTAAAACGATAAAGATCATGGAAGAAAAAATAGGGACAACCTTAGGAGCCCTAATACAAGGCATAAACAGAATACAAAACATTACCAAAAGTGACGAAGAGAAACCAGATAACTGGGAGCTCCTAAAAATCAAACACCTATGCTCAGCTAAAGACTTCACCAACAGAGTAAAAAGACCACCTACAGACTGGGAAAGAATTTTCAGCTATGACATCTCCGACCAGCGCCTGATCTCTAAAATCTATAGGATTCTGTCAAAACTCAACCACAAAAAGACAAACAACCCAATCAAGAAGTGGGCAAAGGATATGAACACACACTTCGCTAAAGAAGATATTCAGGCAGCTGACAGATACATGAGAAAATGCTCTCGATCATTAGCCATTAGAGAAATGCAAATTAAAACTACGATGAGATTCCATCTCACTCCAACAAGGCTGGCAATAATCCAAAAAACACCAAATAATAAATGTTGGAGAGGCTGCGGAGAGATTGGAACTCTTATACACTGCTGGTGGGAATGTAAAATGGTACAAGCACTTTGGAAATCTAGCTGGCGTTATCTTAAACAGTTAGAAATAGAACTACCATACAACCCAGAAATCCCACTCCTCGGAATATACCCTAGAGACACAAGAGCCTTCACACAAACAGATATATGCACACCCATGTTTATGGCAGCTCTGTTTACAATAGCAAAAAGCTGGAAGCAACCAAGGTGTCCATCAACGGATGAATGGGTAAATAAATTGTGGTATATTCACACAATGGAATACTACGCATCGATAAAGAACAGTGACGAATACTGTGAAACATTTCATAACATGGAGGAACCTGGAAGGCATTATGCTGAGCGAAATCAGTCAGAGGCAAAAGGACAAATATTGTATAAGACCGCTCTTATACGATCTTGAGAAATAGTACAAACTGAGAAGAACACATACTTTTGTGGTTACGAGGGGGGGAGGGAGGGAGGGAGGAAGGCAGGGAGGGAGAGGGTTTTTTTACTGATTAATTAGCAGATAAGAACTGCTTTAGGTGAAGGGAAGGACAACACTCAATACATGGAAGGTCAGCTCAATTCGACTGGACCAAAAGCAAAGAAGTTTCCGGGATAAAATGAATGCTTCAAAGGTCAGCGGAGCAAGGGCGGGGGTTTGGGAACCATGGTTTAAGGGGAATTCTAAGTCAATTGGCAAAATAATTCAATTATGAAAACATTCTGCATCCCACTTTGAAATGTGGCGTCTGGGGTCTTAAATGCTAACAAGCGGCCATCTGAGATGCATCAATTGGTCTCAACCCACCTGGAGCAAAGGAGAATGAAGAACACCAAGGTCACGCGACAACTAGGAGCCCAAGAGACAGAAAGGGCCACGTGAACCAGAGACCTACATCATCCTGAGACCAGAAGAACTAGTTGGTGCCCGGCCACAATCGATGACTGCCCTGACAGGGAGCACAACAGAGAACTCCTGAGAGACCAGGAGATCAGTGGGATGCAGACCCCAAATTCTCATAAAAAGACCATACTTAATGGTCTGACTGAGACCAGAGGAATCCCGGAGGCAATGCTCCCCAGACCTTCTGATGGCACAGGACAGGAACCATCCCCGAAGACAACTCATCAGGCATGAAAAGGACTGGTCAGCTGGGGGGAGAGAGATGCTGATGAAGAGGGAGCTAATTAAATCAGGTGGACACGGGAGAGTGTGTTGGCAACTCTTGACTGGAGGGGGGATGGGAAGATAGAGAGAGAGGGAAGCTGGCAAAATTGGCACGAAACGAGAGACTGAAAGGGCTGACTCAATAGGGGGAGAGCAAGTGGGAGAAGGGAGTAAGATGTATGTAAACTTACATGTGACAGACCGATTGGAATGGTAAATGTTCACTTGAAGCTTCCTAAAAATTAATTAAAAAAAAAAAGAAAGAAAGAAAACTACAAAGCTCTACTACAAGAAATTCAAAAGGACATCCTTAAGTGGAAAAACATACCCTGCTCATGGATAGGAAGACTTAACATAGTAAAAATGTCTATTCTACCAAAAGCCATCTATACATACAATGCACTTCCGATCCAAATTCCAATCTCATTTTTTAAGGTGATAGAGCAACAAATCACCAACTTCATATGGAAGGGAAAGAAGCCTCGGATAAGCAAAGCATTACCGAAAAAGAAGAAGAAAGTGGGAGGCCTCACTCTACCTAATTTCAGAACCTATTATACAGCCACAGTAGTCAAAACAGCCTGGTATTGGTACAACAACAGGCACATAGACCAGTGGAACAGAATTGAGAACCCAGATATAAATCCATCCACATATGAGCAGCTGATATTTGACAAAGGCCCAGTGTCAGTTAATTGGGGAAAGGATAGTCTTTTTAACAAATGGTGCTGGCATAACTGGATATCCATTTGCAAAAAAATGAAACAGGACCCATACCTCACACCATGCACAAAAACTAACTCCAAGTGGTTCAAAGACCTAAACATAAAGACTAAAACGATAAAGATCATGGAAGAAAAAATAGGGACAACCTTAGGAGCCCTAATACAAGGCATAAACAGAATACAAAACATTACCAAAAGTGACGAAGAGAAACCAGATAACTGGGAGCTCCTAAAAATCAAACACCTATGCTCAGCTAAAGACTTCACCAACAGAGTAAAAAGACCACCTACAGACTGGGAAAGAATTTCCAGCTATGACATCTCCGACCAGCGCCTGATCTCTAAAATCTATAGGATTCTGTCAAAACTCAACCACAAAAAGACAAACAACCCAATCAAGAAGTGGGCAAAGGATATGAACACACACTTCGCTAAAGAAGATATTCAGGCAGCTGACAGATACATGAGAAAATGCTCTCGATCATTAGCCATTAGAGAAATGCAAATTAAAACTACGATGAGATTCCATCTCACTCCAACAAGGCTGGCAATAATCCAAAAAACACCAAATAATAAATGTTGGAGAGGCTGCGGAGAGATTGGAACTCTTATACACTGCTGGTGGGAATGTAAAATGGTACAACCACTTTGGAAATCTAGCTGGCGTTATCTTAAACAGTTAGAAATAGAACTACCATACAATCCAGAAATCCCACTCCTCGGAATATACCCTAGAGACACAAGAGCCTTCACACAAACAGATATATGCACACCCATGTTTATGGCAGCTCTGTTTACAATAGCAAAAAGCTGGAAGCAACCAAGGTGTCCATCAACGGATGAATGGGTAAATAAATTGTGGTATATTCACACAATGGAATACTACGCATCGATAAAGAACAGTGACGAATACTGTGAAACATTTCATAACATGGAGGAACCTGGAAGGCATTATGCTGAGCGAAATCAGTCAGAGGCAAAAGGACAAATATTGTATAAGACCGCTCTTATACGATCTTGAGAAATAGTACAAACTGAGAAGAACACATACTTTTGTGGTTACGAGGGGGGGAGGGAGGGAGGGAGGAAGGCAGGGAGGGAGAGGGTTTTTTTACTGATTAATTAGCAGATAAGAACTGCTTTAGGTGAAGGGAAGGACAACACTCAATACATGGAAGGTCAGCTCAATTCGACTGGACCAAAAGCAAAGAAGTTTCCGGGATAAAATGAATGCTTCAAAGGTCAGCGGAGCAAGGGCGGGGGTTTGGGAACCATGGTTTAAGGGGAATTCTAAGTCAATTGGCAAAATAATTCAATTATGAAAACATTCTGCATCCCACTTTGAAATGTGGCGTCTGGGGTCTTAAATGCTAACAAGCGGCCATCTGAGATGCATCAATTGGTCTCAACCCACCTGGAGCAAAGGAGAATGAAGAACACCAAGGTCACGCGACAACCAGGAGCCCAAGAGACAGAAAGGGCCACATGAACCAGAGACCTACATCATCCTGAGACCAGAAGAACTAGTTGGTGCCCGGCCACAATCGATGACTGCCCTGACAGGGAGCACAACAGAGAACTCCTGAGAGACCAGGAGATCAGTGGGATGCAGACCCCAAATTCTCATAAAAAGACCATACTTAATGGTCTGACTGAGACCAGAGGAATCCCGGAGGCAACGCTCCCCAGACCTTCTGATGGCACAGGACAGGAACCATCCCCGAAGACAACTCATCAGGCATGAAAAGGACTGGTCAGCTGGGGGGAGAGAGATGCTGATGAAGAGGGAGCTAATTAAATCAGGTGGACACGGGAGAGTGTGTTGGCAACTCTTGACTGGAGGGGGGATGGGAAGATAGAGAGAGAGGGAAGCTGGCAAAATTGGCACGAAACGAGAGACTGAAAGGGCTGACTCAATAGGGGGAGAGCAAGTGGGAGAAGGGAGTAAGATGTATGTAAACTTACATGTGACAGACCGATTGGAATGGTAAATGTTCACTTGAAGCTTCCTAAAAATTGATTAAAAAAAAAAAGAAAGAAAGAAAACTACAAAGCTCTACTACAAGAAATTCAAAAGGACATCCTTAAGTGGAAAAACATACCCTGCTCATGGATAGGAAGACTTAACATAGTAAAAATGTCTATTCTACCAAAAGCCATCTATACATACAATGCACTTCCGATCCAAATTCCAATCTCATTTTTTAAGGTGATAGAGCAACAAATCACCAACTTCATATGGAAGGGAAAGAAGCCTCGGATAAGCAAAGCATTACCGAAAAAGAAGAAGAAAGTGGGAGGCCTCACTCTACCTAATTTCAGAACCTATTATACAGCCACAGTAGTCAAAACAGCCTGGTATTGGTACAACAACAGGCACACAGACCAGTGGAACAGAATTGAGAACCCAGATATAAATCCATCCACATATGAGCAGCTGATATTTGACAAAGGCCCAGTGTCAGTTAATTGGGGAAAGGATAGTCTTTTTAACAAATGGTGCTGGCATAACTGGATATCCATTTGCAAAAAAATGAAACAGGACCCATACCTCACACCATGCACAAAAACTAACTCCAAGTGGTTCAAAGACCTAAACATAAAGACTAAAACGATAAAGATCATGGAAGAAAAAATAGGGACAACCTTAGGAGCCCTAATACAAGGCATAAACAGAATACAAAACATTACCAAAAGTGACGAAGAGAAACCAGATAACTGGGAGCTCCTAAAAATCAAACACCTATGCTCAGCTAAAGACTTCACCAACAGAGTAAAAAGACCACCTACAGACTGGGAAAGAATTTTCAGCTATGACATCTCCGACCAGCGCCTGATCTCTAAAATCTATAGGATTCTGTCAAAACTCAACCACAAAAAGACAAACAACCCAATCAAGAAGTGGGCAAAGGATATGAACACACACTTCGCTAAAGAAGATATTCAGGCAGCTGACAGATACATGAGAAAATGCTCTCGATCATTAGCCATTAGAGAAATGCAAATTAAAACTACGATGAGATTCCATCTCACTCCAACAAGGCTGGCAATAATCCAAAAAACACCAAATAATAAATGTTGGAGAGGCTGCGGAGAGATTGGAACTCTTATACACTGCTGGTGGGAATGTAAAATGGTACAAGCACTTTGGAAATCTAGCTGGCGTTATCTTAAACAGTTAGAAATAGAACTACCATACAACCCAGAAATCCCACTCCTCGGAATATACCCTAGAGACACAAGAGCCTTCACACAAACAGATATATGCACACCCATGTTTATGGCAGCTCTGTTTACAATAGCAAAAAGCTGGAAGCAACCAAGGTGTCCATCAACGGATGAATGGGTAAATAAATTGTGGTATATTCACACAATGGAATACTACGCATCGATAAAGAACAGTGACGAATACTGTGAAACATTTCATAACATGGAGGAACCTGGAAGGCATTATGCTGAGCGAAATCAGTCAGAGGCAAAAGGACAAATATTGTATAAGACCGCTCTTATACGATCTTGAGAAATAGTACAAACTGAGAAGAACACATACTTTTGTGGTTACGAGGGGGGGAGGGAGGGAGGGAGGAAGGCAGGGAGGGAGAGGGTTTTTTTACTGATTAATTAGCAGATAAGAACTGCTTTAGGTGAAGGGAAGGACAACACTCAATACATGGAAGGTCAGCTCAATTCGACTGGACCAAAAGCAAAGAAGTTTCCGGGATAAAATGAATGCTTCAAAGGTCAGCGGAGCAAGGGCGGGGGTTTGGGAACCATGGTTTAAGGGGAATTCTAAGTCAATTGGCAAAATAATTCAATTATGAAAACATTCTGCATCCCACTTTGAAATGTGGCGTCTGGGGTCTTAAATGCTAACAAGCGGCCATCTGAGATGCATCAATTGGTCTCAACCCACCTGGAGCAAAGGAGAATGAAGAACACCAAGGTCACGCGACAACCAGGAGCCCAAGAGACAGAAAGGGCCACATGAACCAGAGACCTACATCATCCTGAGACCAGAAGAACTAGTTGGTGCCCGGCCACAATCGATGACTGCCCTGACAGGGAGCACAACAGAGAACTCCTGAGAGACCAGGAGATCAGTGGGATGCAGACCCCAAATTCTCATAAAAAGACCATACTTAATGGTCTGACTGAGACCAGAGGAATCCCGGAGGCAACGCTCCCCAGACCTTCTGATGGCACAGGACAGGAACCATCCCCGAAGACAACTCATCAGGCATGAAAAGGACTGGTCAGCTGGGGGGAGAGAGATGCTGATGAAGAGGGAGCTAATTAAATCAGGTGGACACGGGAGAGTGTGTTGGCAACTCTTGACTGGAGGGGGGATGGGAAGATAGAGAGAGAGGGAAGCTGGCAAAATTGGCACGAAACGAGAGACTGAAAGGGCTGACTCAATAGGGGGAGAGCAAGTGGGAGAAGGGAGTAAGATGTATGTAAACTTACATGTGACAGACCGATTGGAATGGTAAATGTTCACTTGAAGCTTCCTAAAAATTGATTAAAAAAAAAAAGAAAGAAAGAAAACTACAAAGCTCTACTACAAGAAATTCAAAAGGACATCCTTAAGTGGAAAAACATACCCTGCTCATGGATAGGAAGACTTAACATAGTAAAAATGTCTATTCTACCAAAAGCCATCTATACATACAATGCACTTCCGATCCAAATTCCAATCTCATTTTTTAAGGTGATAGAGCAACAAATCACCAACTTCATATGGAAGGGAAAGAAGCCTCGGATAAGCAAAGCATTACCGAAAAAGAAGAAGAAAGTGGGAGGCCTCACTCTACCTAATTTCAGAACCTATTATACAGCCACAGTAGTCAAAACAGCCTGGTATTGGTACAACAACAGGCACACAGACCAGTGGAACAGAATTGAGAACCCAGATATAAATCCATCCACATATGAGCAGCTGATATTTGACAAAGGCCCAGTGTCAGTTAATTGGGGAAAGGATAGTCTTTTTAACAAATGGTGCTGGCATAACTGGATATCCATTTGCAAAAAAATGAAACAGGACCCATACCTCACACCATGCACAAAAACTAACTCCAAGTGGTTCAAAGACCTAAACATAAAGACTAAAACGATAAAGATCATGGAAGAAAAAATAGGGACAACCTTAGGAGCCCTAATACAAGGCATAAACAGAATACAAAACATTACCAAAAGTGACGAAGAGAAACCAGATAACTGGGAGCTCCTAAAAATCAAACACCTATGCTCAGCTAAAGACTTCACCAACAGAGTAAAAAGACCACCTACAGACTGGGAAAGAATTTTCAGCTATGACATCTCCGACCAGCGCCTGATCTCTAAAATCTATAGGATTCTGTCAAAACTCAACCACAAAAAGACAAACAACCCAATCAAGAAGTGGGCAAAGGATATGAACACACACTTCGCTAAAGAAGATATTCAGGCAGCTGACAGATACATGAGAAAATGCTCTCGATCATTAGCCATTAGAGAAATGCAAATTAAAACTACGATGAGATTCCATCTCACTCCAACAAGGCTGGCAATAATCCAAAAAACACCAAATAATAAATGTTGGAGAGGCTGCGGAGAGATTGGAACTCTTATACACTGCTGGTGGGAATGTAAAATGGTACAAGCACTTTGGAAATCTAGCTGGCGTTATCTTAAACAGTTAGAAATAGAACTACCATACAACCCAGAAATCCCACTCCTCGGAATATACCCTAGAGACACAAGAGCCTTCACACAAACAGATATATGCACACCCATGTTTATGGCAGCTCTGTTTACAATAGCAAAAAGCTGGAAGCAACCAAGGTGTCCATCAACGGATGAATGGGTAAATAAATTGTGGTATATTCACACAATGGAATACTACGCATCGATAAAGAACAGTGACGAATACTGTGAAACATTTCATAACATGGAGGAACCTGGAAGGCATTATGCTGAGCGAAATCAGTCAGAGGCAAAAGGACAAATATTGTATAAGACCGCTCTTATACGATCTTGAGAAATAGTACAAACTGAGAAGAACACATACTTTTGTGGTTACGAGGGGGGGAGGGAGGGAGGGAGGAAGGCAGGGAGGGAGAGGGTTTTTTTACTGATTAATTAGCAGATAAGAACTGCTTTAGGTGAAGGGAAGGACAACACTCAATACATGGAAGGTCAGCTCAATTCGACTGGACCAAAAGCAAAGAAGTTTCCGGGATAAAATGAATGCTTCAAAGGTCAGCGGAGCAAGGGCGGGGGTTTGGGAACCATGGTTTAAGGGGAATTCTAAGTCAATTGGCAAAATAATTCAATTATGAAAACATTCTGCATCCCACTTTGAAATGTGGCGTCTGGGGTCTTAAATGCTAACAAGCGGCCATCTGAGATGCATCAATTGGTCTCAACCCACCTGGAGCAAAGGAGAATGAAGAACACCAAGGTCACGCGACAACGAGGAGCCCAAGAGACAGAAAGGGCCACGTGAACCAGAGACCTACATCATCCTGAGACCAGAAGAACTAGTTGGTGCCCGGCCACAATCGATGACTGCCCTGACAGGGAGCACAACAGAGAACTCCTGAGAGACCAGGAGATCAGTGGGATGCAGACCCCAAATTCTCATAAAAAGACCATACTTAATGGTCTGACTGAGACCAGAGGAATCCCGGAGGCAACGCTCCCCAGACCTTCTGATGGCACAGGACAGGAACCATCCCCGAAGACAACTCATCAGGCATGAAAAGGACTGGTCAGCTGGGGGGAGAGAGATGCTGATGAAGAGGGAGCTAATTAAATCAGGTGGACACGGGAGAGTGTGTTGGCAACTCTTGACTGGAGGGGGGATGGGAAGATAGAGAGAGAGGGAAGCTGGCAAAATTGGCACGAAACGAGAGACTGAAAGGGCTGACTCAATAGGGGGAGAGCAAGTGGGAGAAGGGAGTAAGATGTATGTAAACTTACATGTGACAGACCGATTGGAATGGTAAATGTTCACTTGAAGCTTCCTAAAAATTGATTAAAAAAAAAAAGAAAGAAAGAAAACTAGAAAGCTCTACTACAAGAAATTCAAAAGGACATCCTTAAGTGGAAAAACATACCCTGCTCATGGATAGGAAGACTTAACATAGTAAAAATGTCTATTCTACCAAAAGCCATCTATACATACAATGCACTTCCGATCCAAATTCCAATCTCATTTTTTAAGGTGATAGAGCAACAAATCACCAACTTCATATGGAAGGGAAAGAAGCCTCGGATAAGCAAAGCATTACCGAAAAAGAAGAAGAAAGTGGGAGGCCTCACTCTACCTAATTTCAGAACCTATTATACAGCCACAGTAGTCAAAACAGCCTGGTATTGGTACAACAACAGGCACATAGACCAGTGGAACAGAATTGAGAACCCAGATATAAATCCATCCACATATGAGCAGCTGATATTTGACAAAGGCCCAGTGTCAGTTAATTGGGGAAAGGATAGTCTTTTTAACAAATGGTGCTGGCATAACTGGATATCCATTTGCAAAAAAATGAAACAGGACCCATACCTCACACCATGCACAAAAACTAACTCCAAGTGGTTCAAAGACCTAAACATAAAGACTAAAACGATAAAGATCATGGAAGAAAAAATAGGGACAACCTTAGGAGCCCTAATACAAGGCATAAACAGAATACAAAACATTACCAAAAGTGACGAAGAGAAACCAGATAACTGGGAGCTCCTAAAAATCAAACACCTATGCTCATCTAAAGACTTCACCAACAGAGTAAAAAGACCACCTACAGACTGGGAAAGAATTTTCAGCTATGACATCTCCGACCAGCGCCTGATCTCTAAAATCTATAGGATTCTGTCAAAACTCAACCACAAAAAGACAAACAACCCAATCAAGAAGTGGGCAAAGGATATGAACACACACTTCGCTAAAGAAGATATTCAGGCAGCTGACAGATACATGAGAAAATGCTCTCGATCATTAGCCATTAGAGAAATGCAAATTAAAACTACGATGAGATTCCATCTCACTCCAACAAGGCTGGCAATAATCCAAAAAACACCAAATAATAAATGTTGGAGAGGCTGCGGAGAGATTGGAACTCTTATACACTGCTGGTGGGAATGTAAAATGGTACAAGCACTTTGGAAATCTAGCTGGCGTTATCTTAAACAGTTAGAAATAGAACTACCATACAACCCAGAAATCCCACTCCTCGGAATATACCCTAGAGACACAAGAGCCTTCACACAAACAGATATATGCACACCCATGTTTATGGCAGCTCTGTTTACAATAGCAAAAAGCTGGAAGCAACCAAGGTGTCCATCAACGGATGAATGGGTAAATAAATTGTGGTATATTCACACAATGGAATACTACGCATCGATAAAGAACAGTGACGAATACTGTGAAACATTTCATAACATGGAGGAACCTGGAAGGCATTATGCTGAGCGAAATCAGTCAGAGGCAAAAGGACAAATATTGTATAAGACCGCTCTTATACGATCTTGAGAAATAGTACAAACTGAGAAGAACACATACTTTTGTGGTTACGAGGGGGGGAGGGAGGGAGGGAGGAAGGCAGGGAGGGAGAGGGTTTTTTTACTGATTAATTAGCAGATAAGAACTGCTTTAGGTGAAGGGAAGGACAACACTCAATACATGGAAGGTCAGCTCAATTCGACTGGACCAAAAGCAAAGAAGTTTCCGGGATAAAATGAATGCTTCAAAGGTCAGCGGAGCAAGGGCGGGGGTTTGGGAACCATGGTTTAAGGGGAATTCTAAGTCAATTGGCAAAATAATTCAATTATGAAAACATTCTGCATCCCACTTTGAAATGTGGCGTCTGGGGTCTTAAATGCTAACAAGCGGCCATCTGAGATGCATCAATTGGTCTCAACCCACCTGGAGCAAAGGAGAATGAAGAACACCAAGGTCACGCGACAACGAGGAGCCCAAGAGACAGAAAGGGCCACATGAACCAGAGACCTACATCATCCTGAGACCAGAAGAACTAGTTGGTGCCCGGCCACAATCGATGACTGCCCTGACAGGGAGCACAACAGAGAACTCCTGAGAGACCAGGAGATCAGTGGGATGCAGACCCCAAATTCTCATAAAAAGACCATACTTAATGGTCTGACTGAGACCAGAGGAATCCCGGAGGCAACGCTCCCCAGACCTTCTGATGGCACAGGACAGGAACCATCCCCGAAGACAACTCATCAGGCATGAAAAGGACTGGTCAGCTGGGGGGAGAGAGATGCTGATGAAGAGGGAGCTAATTAAATCAGGTGGACACGGGAGAGTGTGTTGGCAACTCTTGACTGGAGGGGGGATGGGAAGATAGAGAGAGAGGGAAGCTGGCAAAATTGGCACGAAACGAGAGACTGAAAGGGCTGACTCAATAGGGGGAGAGCAAGTGGGAGAAGGGAGTAAGATGTATGTAAACTTACATGTGACAGACCGATTGGAATGGTAAATGTTCACTTGAAGCTTCCTAAAAATTAATTAAAAAAAAAAAGAAAGAAAGAAAACTAGAAAGCTCTACTACAAGAAATTCAAAAGGACATCCTTAAGTGGAAAAACATACCCTGCTCATGGATAGGAAGACTTAACATAGTAAAAATGTCTATTCTACCAAAAGCCATCTATACATACAATGCACTTCCGATCCAAATTCCAATCTCATTTTTTAAGGTGATAGAGCAACAAATCACCAACTTCATATGGAAGGGAAAGAAGCCTCGGATAAGCAAAGCATTACCGAAAAAGAAGAAGAAAGTGGGAGGCCTCACTCTACCTAATTTCAGAACCTATTATACAGCCACAGTAGTCAAAACAGCCTGGTATTGGTACAACAACAGGCACATAGACCAGTGGAACAGAATTGAGAACCCAGATATAAATCCATCCACATATGAGCAGCTGATATTTGACAAAGGCCCAGTGTCAGTTAATTGGGGAAAGGATAGTCTTTTTAACAAATGGTGCTGGCATAACTGGATATCCATTTGCAAAAAAATGAAACAGGACCCATACCTCACACCATGCACAAAAACTAACTCCAAGTGGTTCAAAGACCTAAACATAAAGACTAAAACGATAAAGATCATGGAAGAAAAAATAGGGACAACCTTAGGAGCCCTAATACAAGGCATAAACAGAATACAAAACATTACCAAAAGTGACGAAGAGAAACCAGATAACTGGGAGCTCCTAAAAATCAAACACCTATGCTCATCTAAAGACTTCACCAACAGAGTAAAAAGACCACCTACAGACTGGGAAAGAATTTTCAGCTATGACATCTCCGACCAGCGCCTGATCTCTAAAATCTATAGGATTCTGTCAAAACTCAACCACAAAAAGACAAACAACCCAATCAAGAAGTGGGCAAAGGATATGAACACACACTTCGCTAAAGAAGATATTCAGGCAGCTGACAGATACATGAGAAAATGCTCTCGATCATTAGCCATTAGAGAAATGCAAATTAAAACTACGATGAGATTCCATCTCACTCCAACAAGGCTGGCAATAATCCAAAAAACACCAAATAATAAATGTTGGAGAGGCTGCGGAGAGATTGGAACTCTTATACACTGCTGGTGGGAATGTAAAATGGTACAACCACTTTGGAAATCTAGCTGGCGTTATCTTAAACAGTTAGAAATAGAACTACCATACAACCCAGAAATCCCACTCCTCGGAATATACCCTAGAGACACAAGAGCCTTCACACAAACAGATATATGCACACCCATGTTTATGGCAGCTCTGTTTACAATAGCAAAAAGCTGGAAGCAACCAAGGTGTCCATCAACGGATGAATGGGTAAATAAATTGTGGTATATTCACACAATGGAATACTACGCATCGATAAAGAACAGTGACGAATACTGTGAAACATTTCATAACATGGAGGAACCTGGAAGGCATTATGCTGAGCGAAATCAGTCAGAGGCAAAAGGACAAATATTGTATAAGACCGCTCTTATACGATCTTGAGAAATAGTACAAACTGAGAAGAACACATACTTTTGTGGTTACGAGGGGGGGAGGGAGGGAGGGAGGAAGGCAGGGAGGGAGAGGGTTTTTTTACTGATTAATTAGCAGATAAGAACTGCTTTAGGTGAAGGGAAGGACAACACTCAATACATGGAAGGTCAGCTCAATTCGACTGGACCAAAAGCAAAGAAGTTTCCGGGATAAAATGAATGCTTCAAAGGTCAGCGGAGCAAGGGCGGGGGTTTGGGAACCATGGTTTAAGGGGAATTCTAAGTCAATTGGCAAAATAATTCAATTATGAAAACATTCTGCATCCCACTTTGAAATGTGGCGTCTGGGGTCTTAAATGCTAACAAGCGGCCATCTGAGATGCATCAATTGGTCTCAACCCACCTGGAGCAAAGGAGAATGAAGAACACCAAGGTCACGCGACAACGAGGAGCCCAAGAGACAGAAAGGGCCACGTGAACCAGAGACCTACATCATCCTGAGACCAGAAGAACTAGTTGGTGCCCGGCCACAATCGATGACTGCCCTGACAGGGAGCACAACAGAGAACTCCTGAGAGACCAGGAGATCAGTGGGATGCAGACCCCAAATTCTCATAAAAAGACCATACTTAATGGTCTGACTGAGACCAGAGGAATCCCGGAGGCAACGCTCCCCAGACCTTCTGATGGCACAGGACAGGAACCATCCCCGAAGACAACTCATCAGGCATGAAAAGGACTGGTCAGCTGGGGGGAGAGAGATGCTGATGAAGAGGGAGCTAATTAAATCAGGTGGACACGGGAGAGTGTGTTGGCAACTCTTGACTGGAGGGGGGATGGGAAGATAGAGAGAGAGGGAAGCTGGCAAAATTGGCACGAAACGAGAGACTGAAAGGGCTGACTCAATAGGGGGAGAGCAAGTGGGAGAAGGGAGTAAGATGTATGTAAACTTACATGTGACAGACCGATTGGAATGGTAAATGTTCACTTGAAGCTTCCTAAAAATTAATTAAAAAAAAAAAGAAAGAAAGAAAACTACAAAGCTCTACTACAAGAAATTCAAAAGGACATCCTTAAGTGGAAAAACATACCCTGCTCATGGATAGGAAGACTTAACATAGTAAAAATGTCTATTCTACCAAAAGCCATCTATACATACAATGCACTTCCGATCCAAATTCCAATCTCATTTTTTAAGGTGATAGAGCAACAAATCACCAACTTCATATGGAAGGGAAAGAAGCCTCGGATAAGCAAAGCATTACCGAAAAAGAAGAAGAAAGTGGGAGGCCTCACTCTACCTAATTTCAGAACCTATTATACAGCCACAGTAGTCAAAACAGCCTGGTATTGGTACAACAACAGGCACATAGACCAGTGGAACAGAATTGAGAACCCAGATATAAATCCATCCACATATGAGCAGCTGATATTTGACAAAGGCCCAGTGTCAGTTAATTGGGGAAAGGATAGTCTTTTTAACAAATGGTGCTGGCATAACTGGATATCCATTTGCAAAAAAATGAAACAGGACCCATACCTCACACCATGCACAAAAACTAACTCCAAGTGGTTCAAAGACCTAAACATAAAGACTAAAACGATAAAGATCATGGAAGAAAAA
Organism: Elephas maximus indicus; assembly: GCF_024166365.1. NCBI lineage: Eukaryota > Metazoa > Chordata > Mammalia > Proboscidea > Elephantidae > Elephas > Elephas maximus. Next base: position 170,277,270 of record NC_064846.1, read on the forward strand.
ATAGGGACAACCTTAGGAGCCCTAATACAAGGCATAAACAGAATACAAAACATTACCAAAAGTGACGAAGAGAAACCAGATAACTGGGAGCTCCTAAAAATCAAACACCTATGCTCAGCTAAAGACTTCACCAACAGAGTAAAAAGACCACCTACAGACTGGGAAAGAATTTTCAGCTATGACATCTCCGACCAGCGCCTGATCTCTAAAATCTATAGGATTCTGTCAAAACTCAACCACAAAAAGACAAACAACCCAATCAAGAAGTGGGCAAAGGATATGAACACACACTTCGCTAAAGAAGATATTCAGGCAGCTGACAGATACATGAGAAAATGCTCTCGATCATTAGCCATTAGAGAAATGCAAATTAAAACTACGATGAGATTCCATCTCACTCCAACAAGGCTGGCAATAATCCAAAAAACACCAAATAATAAATGTTGGAGAGGCTGCGGAGAGATTGGAACTCTTATACACTGCTGGTGGGAATGTAAAATGGTACAACCACTTTGGAAATCTAGCTGGCGTTATCTTAAACAGTTAGAAATAGAACTACCATACAACCCAGAAATCCCACTCCTCGGAATATACCCTAGAGACACAAGAGCCTTCACACAAACAGATATATGCACACCCATGTTTATGGCAGCTCTGTTTACAATAGCAAAAAGCTGGAAGCAACCAAGGTGTCCATCAACGGATGAATGGGTAAATAAATTGTGGTATATTCACACAATGGAATACTACGCATCGATAAAGAACAGTGACGAATACTGTGAAACATTTCATAACATGGAGGAACCTGGAAGGCATTATGCTGAGCGAAATCAGTCAGAGGCAAAAGGACAAATATTGTATAAGACCGCTCTTATACGATCTTGAGAAATAGTACAAACTGAGAAGAACACATACTTTTGTGGTTACGAGGGGGGGAGGGAGGGAGGGAGGAAGGCAGGGAGGGAGAGGGTTTTTTTACTGATTAATTAGCAGATAAGAACTGCTTTAGGTGAAGGGAAGGACAACACTCAATACATGGAAGGTCAGCTCAATTCGACTGGACCAAAAGCAAAGAAGTTTCCGGGATAAAATGAATGCTTCAAAGGTCAGCGGAGCAAGGGCGGGGGTTTGGGAACCATGGTTTAAGGGGAATTCTAAGTCAATTGGCAAAATAATTCAATTATGAAAACATTCTGCATCCCACTTTGAAATGTGGCGTCTGGGGTCTTAAATGCTAACAAGCGGCCATCTGAGATGCATCAATTGGTCTCAACCCACCTGGAGCAAAGGAGAATGAAGAACACCAAGGTCACGCGACAACGAGGAGCCCAAGAGACAGAAAGGGCCACGTGAACCAGAGACCTACATCATCCTGAGACCAGAAGAACTAGTTGGTGCCCGGCCACAATCGATGACTGCCCTGACAGGGAGCACAACAGAGAACTCCTGAGAGACCAGGAGATCAGTGGGATGCAGACCCCAAATTCTCATAAAAAGACCATACTTAATGGTCTGACTGAGACCAGAGGAATCCCGGAGGCAACGCTCCCCAGACCTTCTGATGGCACAGGACAGGAACCATCCCCGAAGACAACTCATCAGGCATGAAAAGGACTGGTCAGCTGGGGGGAGAGAGATGCTGATGAAGAGGGAGCTAATTAAATCAGGTGGACACGGGAGAGTGTGTTGGCAACTCTTGACTGGAGGGGGGATGGGAAGATAGAGAGAGAGGGAAGCTGGCAAAATTGGCACGAAACGAGAGACTGAAAGGGCTGACTCAATAGGGGGAGAGCAAGTGGGAGAAGGGAGTAAGATGTATGTAAACTTACATGTGACAGACCGATTGGAATGGTAAATGTTCACTTGAAGCTTCCTAAAAATTAATTAAAAAAAAAAAGAAAGAAAGAAAACTACAAAGCTCTACTACAAGAAATTCAAAAGGACATCCTTAAGTGGAAAAACATACCCTGCTCATGGATAGGAAGACTTAACATAGTAAAAATGTCTATTCTACCAAAAGCCATCTATACATACAATGCACTTCCGATCCAAATTCCAATCTCATTTTTTAAGGTGATAGAGCAACAAATCACCAACTTCATATGGAAGGGAAAGAAGCCTCGGATAAGCAAAGCATTACCGAAAAAGAAGAAGAAAGTGGGAGGCCTCACTCTACCTAATTTCAGAACCTATTATACAGCCACAGTAGTCAAAACAGCCTGGTATTGGTACAACAACAGGCACATAGACCAGTGGAACAGAATTGAGAACCCAGATATAAATCCATCCACATATGAGCAGCTGATATTTGACAAAGGCCCAGTGTCAGTTAATTGGGGAAAGGATAGTCTTTTTAACAAATGGTGCTGGCATAACTGGATATCCATTTGCAAAAAAATGAAACAGGACCCATACCTCACACCATGCACAAAAACTAACTCCAAGTGGTTCAAAGACCTAAACATAAAGACTAAAACGATAAAGATCATGGAAGAAAAAATAGGGACAACCTTAGGAGCCCTAATACAAGGCATAAACAGAATACAAAACATTACCAAAAGTGACGAAGAGAAACCAGATAACTGGGAGCTCCTAAAAATCAAACACCTATGCTCAGCTAAAGACTTCACCAACAGAGTAAAAAGACCACCTACAGACTGGGAAAGAATTTTCAGCTATGACATCTCCGACCAGCGCCTGATCTCTAAAATCTATAGGATTCTGTCAAAACTCAACCACAAAAAGACAAACAACCCAATCAAGAAGTGGGCAAAGGATATGAACACACACTTCGCTAAAGAAGATATTCAGGCAGCTGACAGATACATGAGAAAATGCTCTCGATCATTAGCCATTAGAGAAATGCAAATTAAAACTACGATGAGATTCCATCTCACTCCAACAAGGCTGGCAATAATCCAAAAAACACCAAATAATAAATGTTGGAGAGGCTGCGGAGAGATTGGAACTCTTATACACTGCTGGTGGGAATGTAAAATGGTACAAGCACTTTGGAAATCTAGCTGGCGTTATCTTAAACAGTTAGAAATAGAACTACCATACAACCCAGAAATCCCACTCCTCGGAATATACCCTAGAGACACAAGAGCCTTCACACAAACAGATATATGCACACCCATGTTTATGGCAGCTCTGTTTACAATAGCAAAAAGCTGGAAGCAACCAAGGTGTCCATCAACGGATGAATGGGTAAATAAATTGTGGTATATTCACACAATGGAATACTACGCATCGATAAAGAACAGTGACGAATACTGTGAAACATTTCATAACATGGAGGAACCTGGAAGGCATTATGCTGAGCGAAATCAGTCAGAGGCAAAAGGACAAATATTGTATAAGACCGCTCTTATACGATCTTGAGAAATAGTACAAACTGAGAAGAACACATACTTTTGTGGTTACGAGGGGGGGAGGGAGGGAGGGAGGAAGGCAGGGAGGGAGAGGGTTTTTTTACTGATTAATTAGCAGATAAGAACTGCTTTAGGTGAAGGGAAGGACAACACTCAATACATGGAAGGTCAGCTCAATTCGACTGGACCAAAAGCAAAGAAGTTTCCGGGATAAAATGAATGCTTCAAAGGTCAGCGGAGCAAGGGCGGGGGTTTGGGAACCATGGTTTAAGGGGAATTCTAAGTCAATTGGCAAAATAATTCAATTATGAAAACATTCTGCATCCCACTTTGAAATGTGGCGTCTGGGGTCTTAAATGCTAACAAGCGGCCATCTGAGATGCATCAATTGGTCTCAACCCACCTGGAGCAAAGGAGAATGAAGAACACCAAGGTCACGCGACAACGAGGAGCCCAAGAGACAGAAAGGGCCACGTGAACCAGAGACCTACATCATCCTGAGACCAGAAGAACTAGTTGGTGCCCGGCCACAATCGATGACTGCCCTGACAGGGAGCACAACAGAGAACTCCTGAGAGACCAGGAGATCAGTGGGATGCAGACCCCAAATTCTCATAAAAAGACCATACTTAATGGTCTGACTGAGACCAGAGGAATCCCGGAGGCAATGCTCCCCAGACCTTCTGATGGCACAGGACAGGAACCATCCCCGAAGACAACTCATCAGGCATGAAAAGGACTGGTCAGCTGGGGGGAGAGAGATGCTGATGAAGAGGGAGCTAATTAAATCAGGTGGACACGGGAGAGTGTGTTGGCAACTCTTGACTGGAGGGGGGATGGGAAGATAGAGAGAGAGGGAAGCTGGCAAAATTGGCACGAAACGAGAGACTGAAAGGGCTGACTCAATAGGGGGAGAGCAAGTGGGAGAAGGGAGTAAGATGTATGTAAACTTACATGTGACAGACCGATTGGAATGGTAAATGTTCACTTGAAGCTTCCTAAAAATTAATTAAAAAAAAAAAGAAAGAAAGAAAACTACAAAGCTCTACTACAAGAAATTCAAAAGGACATCCTTAAGTGGAAAAACATACCCTGCTCATGGATAGGAAGACTTAACATAGTAAAAATGTCTATTCTACCAAAAGCCATCTATACATACAATGCACTTCCGATCCAAATTCCAATCTCATTTTTTAAGGTGATAGAGCAACAAATCACCAACTTCATATGGAAGGGAAAGAAGCCTCGGATAAGCAAAGCATTACCGAAAAAGAAGAAGAAAGTGGGAGGCCTCACTCTACCTAATTTCAGAACCTATTATACAGCCACAGTAGTCAAAACAGCCTGGTATTGGTACAACAACAGGCACATAGACCAGTGGAACAGAATTGAGAACCCAGATATAAATCCATCCACATATGAGCAGCTGATATTTGACAAAGGCCCAGTGTCAGTTAATTGGGGAAAGGATAGTCTTTTTAACAAATGGTGCTGGCATAACTGGATATCCATTTGCAAAAAAATGAAACAGGACCCATACCTCACACCATGCACAAAAACTAACTCCAAGTGGTTCAAAGACCTAAACATAAAGACTAAAACGATAAAGATCATGGAAGAAAAAATAGGGACAACCTTAGGAGCCCTAATACAAGGCATAAACAGAATACAAAACATTACCAAAAGTGACGAAGAGAAACCAGATAACTGGGAGCTCCTAAAAATCAAACACCTATGCTCAGCTAAAGACTTCACCAACAGAGTAAAAAGACCACCTACAGACTGGGAAAGAATTTTCAGCTATGACATCTCCGACCAGCGCCTGATCTCTAAAATCTATAGGATTCTGTCAAAACTCAACCACAAAAAGACAAACAACCCAATCAAGAAGTGGGCAAAGGATATGAACACACACTTCGCTAAAGAAGATATTCAGGCAGCTGACAGATACATGAGAAAATGCTCTCGATCATTAGCCATTAGAGAAATGCAAATTAAAACTACGATGAGATTCCATCTCACTCCAACAAGGCTGGCAATAATCCAAAAAACACCAAATAATAAATGTTGGAGAGGCTGCGGAGAGATTGGAACTCTTATACACTGCTGGTGGGAATGTAAAATGGTACAACCACTTTGGAAATCTAGCTGGCGTTATCTTAAACAGTTAGAAATAGAACTACCATACAACCCAGAAATCCCACTCCTCGGAATATACCCTAGAGACACAAGAGCCTTCACACAAACAGATATATGCACACCCATGTTTATGGCAGCTCTGTTTACAATAGCAAAAAGCTGGAAGCAACCAAGGTGTCCATCAACGGATGAATGGGTAAATAAATTGTGGTATATTCACACAATGGAATACTACGCATCGATAAAGAACAGTGACGAATACTGTGAAACATTTCATAACATGGAGGAACCTGGAAGGCATTATGCTGAGCGAAATCAGTCAGAGGCAAAAGGACAAATATTGTATAAGACCGCTCTTATACGATCTTGAGAAATAGTACAAACTGAGAAGAACACATACTTTTGTGGTTACGAGGGGGGGAGGGAGGGAGGGAGGAAGGCAGGGAGGGAGAGGGTTTTTTTACTGATTAATTAGCAGATAAGAACTGCTTTAGGTGAAGGGAAGGACAACACTCAATACATGGAAGGTCAGCTCAATTCGACTGGACCAAAAGCAAAGAAGTTTCCGGGATAAAATGAATGCTTCAAAGGTCAGCGGAGCAAGGGCGGGGGTTTGGGAACCATGGTTTAAGGGGAATTCTAAGTCAATTGGCAAAATAATTCAATTATGAAAACATTCTGCATCCCACTTTGAAATGTGGCGTCTGGGGTCTTAAATGCTAACAAGCGGCCATCTGAGATGCATCAATTGGTCTCAACCCACCTGGAGCAAAGGAGAATGAAGAACACCAAGGTCACGCGACAACGAGGAGCCCAAGAGACAGAAAGGGCCACGTGAACCAGAGACCTACATCATCCTGAGACCAGAAGAACTAGTTGGTGCCCGGCCACAATCGATGACTGCCCTGACAGGGAGCACAACAGAGAACTCCTGAGAGACCAGGAGATCAGTGGGATGCAGACCCCAAATTCTCATAAAAAGACCATACTTAATGGTCTGACTGAGACCAGAGGAATCCCGGAGGCAATGCTCCCCAGACCTTCTGATGGCACAGGACAGGAACCATCCCCGAAGACAACTCATCAGGCATGAAAAGGACTGGTCAGCTGGGGGGAGAGAGATGCTGATGAAGAGGGAGCTAATTAAATCAGGTGGACACGGGAGAGTGTGTTGGCAACTCTTGACTGGAGGGGGGATGGGAAGATAGAGAGAGAGGGAAGCTGGCAAAATTGGCACGAAACGAGAGACTGAAAGGGCTGACTCAATAGGGGGAGAGCAAGTGGGAGAAGGGAGTAAGATGTATGTAAACTTACATGTGACAGACCGATTGGAATGGTAAATGTTCACTTGAAGCTTCCTAAAAATTAATTAAAAAAAAAAAGAAAGAAAGAAAACTACAAAGCTCTACTACAAGAAATTCAAAAGGACATCCTTAAGTGGAAAAACATACCCTGCTCATGGATAGGAAGACTTAACATAGTAAAAATGTCTATTCTACCAAAAGCCATCTATACATACAATGCACTTCCGATCCAAATTCCAATCTCATTTTTTAAGGTGATAGAGCAACAAATCACCAACTTCATATGGAAGGGAAAGAAGCCTCGGATAAGCAAAGCATTACCGAAAAAGAAGAAGAAAGTGGGAGGCCTCACTCTACCTAATTTCAGAACCTATTATACAGCCACAGTAGTCAAAACAGCCTGGTATTGGTACAACAACAGGCACATAGACCAGTGGAACAGAATTGAGAACCCAGATATAAATCCATCCACATATGAGCAGCTGATATTTGACAAAGGCCCAGTGTCAGTTAATTGGGGAAAGGATAGTCTTTTTAACAAATGGTGCTGGCATAACTGGATATCCATTTGCAAAAAAATGAAACAGGACCCATACCTCACACCATGCACAAAAACTAACTCCAAGTGGTTCAAAGACCTAAACATAAAGACTAAAACGATAAAGATCATGGAAGAAAAAATAGGGACAACCTTAGGAGCCCTAATACAAGGCATAAACAGAATACAAAACATTACCAAAAGTGACGAAGAGAAACCAGATAACTGGGAGCTCCTAAAAATCAAACACCTATGCTCAGCTAAAGACTTCACCAACAGAGTAAAAAGACCACCTACAGACTGGGAAAGAATTTTCAGCTATGACATCTCCGACCAGCGCCTGATCTCTAAAATCTATAGGATTCTGTCAAAACTCAACCACAAAAAGACAAACAACCCAATCAAGAAGTGGGCAAAGGATATGAACACACACTTCGCTAAAGAAGATATTCAGGCAGCTGACAGATACATGAGAAAATGCTCTCGATCATTAGCCATTAGAGAAATGCAAATTAAAACTACGATGAGATTCCATCTCACTCCAACAAGGCTGGCAATAATCCAAAAAACACCAAATAATAAATGTTGGAGAGGCTGCGGAGAGATTGGAACTCTTATACACTGCTGGTGGGAATGTAAAATGGTACAACCACTTTGGAAATCTAGCTGGCGTTATCTTAAACAGTTAGAAATAGAACTACCATACAACCCAGAAATCCCACTCCTCGGAATATACCCTAGAGACACAAGAGCCTTCACACAAACAGATATATGCACACCCATGTTTATGGCAGCTCTGTTTACAATAGCAAAAAGCTGGAAGCAACCAAGGTGTCCATCAACGGATGAATGGGTAAATAAATTGTGGTATATTCACACAATGGAATACTACGCATCGATAAAGAACAGTGACGAATACTGTGAAACATTTCATAACATGGAGGAACCTGGAAGGCATTATGCTGAGCGAAATCAGTCAGAGGCAAAAGGACAAATATTGTATAAGACCGCTCTTATACGATCTTGAGAAATAGTACAAACTGAGAAGAACACATACTTTTGTGGTTACGAGGGGGGGAGGGAGGGAGGGAGGAAGGCAGGGAGGGAGAGGGTTTTTTTACTGATTAATTAGCAGATAAGAACTGCTTTAGGTGAAGGGAAGGACAACACTCAATACATGGAAGGTCAGCTCAATTCGACTGGACCAAAAGCAAAGAAGTTTCCGGGATAAAATGAATGCTTCAAAGGTCAGCGGAGCAAGGGCGGGGGTTTGGGAACCATGGTTTAAGGGGAATTCTAAGTCAATTGGCAAAATAATTCAATTATGAAAACATTCTGCATCCCACTTTGAAATGTGGCGTCTGGGGTCTTAAATGCTAACAAGCGGCCATCTGAGATGCATCAATTGGTCTCAACCCACCTGGAGCAAAGGAGAATGAAGAACACCAAGGTCACGCGACAACTAGGAGCCCAAGAGACAGAAAGGGCCACGTGAACCAGAGACCTACATCATCCTGAGACCAGAAGAACTAGTTGGTGCCCGGCCACAATCGATGACTGCCCTGACAGGGAGCACAACAGAGAACTCCTGAGAGACCAGGAGATCAGTGGGATGCAGACCCCAAATTCTCATAAAAAGACCATACTTAATGGTCTGACTGAGACCAGAGGAATCCCGGAGGCAATGCTCCCCAGACCTTCTGATGGCACAGGACAGGAACCATCCCCGAAGACAACTCATCAGGCATGAAAAGGACTGGTCAGCTGGGGGGAGAGAGATGCTGATGAAGAGGGAGCTAATTAAATCAGGTGGACACGGGAGAGTGTGTTGGCAACTCTTGACTGGAGGGGGGATGGGAAGATAGAGAGAGAGGGAAGCTGGCAAAATTGGCACGAAACGAGAGACTGAAAGGGCTGACTCAATAGGGGGAGAGCAAGTGGGAGAAGGGAGTAAGATGTATGTAAACTTACATGTGACAGACCGATTGGAATGGTAAATGTTCACTTGAAGCTTCCTAAAAATTAATTAAAAAAAAAAAGAAAGAAAGAAAACTACAAAGCTCTACTACAAGAAATTCAAAAGGACATCCTTAAGTGGAAAAACATACCCTGCTCATGGATAGGAAGACTTAACATAGTAAAAATGTCTATTCTACCAAAAGCCATCTATACATACAATGCACTTCCGATCCAAATTCCAATCTCATTTTTTAAGGTGATAGAGCAACAAATCACCAACTTCATATGGAAGGGAAAGAAGCCTCGGATAAGCAAAGCATTACCGAAAAAGAAGAAGAAAGTGGGAGGCCTCACTCTACCTAATTTCAGAACCTATTATACAGCCACAGTAGTCAAAACAGCCTGGTATTGGTACAACAACAGGCACATAGACCAGTGGAACAGAATTGAGAACCCAGATATAAATCCATCCACATATGAGCAGCTGATATTTGACAAAGGCCCAGTGTCAGTTAATTGGGGAAAGGATAGTCTTTTTAACAAATGGTGCTGGCATAACTGGATATCCATTTGCAAAAAAATGAAACAGGACCCATACCTCACACCATGCACAAAAACTAACTCCAAGTGGTTCAAAGACCTAAACATAAAGACTAAAACGATAAAGATCATGGAAGAAAAAATAGGGACAACCTTAGGAGCCCTAATACAAGGCATAAACAGAATACAAAACATTACCAAAAGTGACGAAGAGAAACCAGATAACTGGGAGCTCCTAAAAATCAAACACCTATGCTCAGCTAAAGACTTCACCAACAGAGTAAAAAGACCACCTACAGACTGGGAAAGAATTTTCAGCTATGACATCTCCGACCAGCGCCTGATCTCTAAAATCTATAGGATTCTGTCAAAACTCAACCACAAAAAGACAAACAACCCAATCAAGAAGTGGGCAAAGGATATGAACACACACTTCGCTAAAGAAGATATTCAGGCAGCTGACAGATACATGAGAAAATGCTCTCGATCATTAGCCATTAGAGAAATGCAAATTAAAACTACGATGAGATTCCATCTCACTCCAACAAGGCTGGCAATAATCCAAAAAACACCAAATAATAAATGTTGGAGAGGCTGCGGAGAGATTGGAACTCTTATACACTGCTGGTGGGAATGTAAAATGGTACAAGCACTTTGGAAATCTAGCTGGCGTTATCTTAAACAGTTAGAAATAGAACTACCATACAACCCAGAAATCCCACTCCTCGGAATATACCCTAGAGACACAAGAGCCTTCACACAAACAGATATATGCACACCCATGTTTATGGCAGCTCTGTTTACAATAGCAAAAAGCTGGAAGCAACCAAGGTGTCCATCAACGGATGAATGGGTAAATAAATTGTGGTATATTCACACAATGGAATACTACGCATCGATAAAGAACAGTGACGAATACTGTGAAACATTTCATAACATGGAGGAACCTGGAAGGCATTATGCTGAGCGAAATCAGTCAGAGGCAAAAGGACAAATATTGTATAAGACCGCTCTTATACGATCTTGAGAAATAGTACAAACTGAGAAGAACACATACTTTTGTGGTTACGAGGGGGGGAGGGAGGGAGGGAGGAAGGCAGGGAGGGAGAGGGTTTTTTTACTGATTAATTAGCAGATAAGAACTGCTTTAGGTGAAGGGAAGGACAACACTCAATACATGGAAGGTCAGCTCAATTCGACTGGACCAAAAGCAAAGAAGTTTCCGGGATAAAATGAATGCTTCAAAGGTCAGCGGAGCAAGGGCGGGGGTTTGGGAACCATGGTTTAAGGGGAATTCTAAGTCAATTGGCAAAATAATTCAATTATGAAAACATTCTGCATCCCACTTTGAAATGTGGCGTCTGGGGTCTTAAATGCTAACAAGCGGCCATCTGAGATGCATCAATTGGTCTCAACCCACCTGGAGCAAAGGAGAATGAAGAACACCAAGGTCACGCGACAACGAGGAGCCCAAGAGACAGAAAGGGCCACGTGAACCAGAGACCTACATCATCCTGAGACCAGAAGAACTAGTTGGTGCCCGGCCACAATCGATGACTGCCCTGACAGGGAGCACAACAGAGAACTCCTGAGAGACCAGGAGATCAGTGGGATGCAGACCCCAAATTCTCATAAAAAGACCATACTTAATGGTCTGACTGAGACCAGAGGAATCCCGGAGGCAATGCTCCCCAGACCTTCTGATGGCACAGGACAGGAACCATCCCCGAAGACAACTCATCAGGCATGAAAAGGACTGGTCAGCTGGGGGGAGAGAGATGCTGATGAAGAGGGAGCTAATTAAATCAGGTGGACACGGGAGAGTGTGTTGGCAACTCTTGACTGGAGGGGGGATGGGAAGATAGAGAGAGAGGGAAGCTGGCAAAATTGGCACGAAACGAGAGACTGAAAGGGCTGACTCAATAGGGGGAGAGCAAGTGGGAGAAGGGAGTAAGATGTATGTAAACTTACATGTGACAGACCGATTGGAATGGTAAATGTTCACTTGAAGCTTCCTAAAAATTAATTAAAAAAAAAAAGAAAGAAAGAAAACTACAAAGCTCTACTACAAGAAATTCAAAAGGACATCCTTAAGTGGAAAAACATACCCTGCTCATGGATAGGAAGACTTAACATAGTAAAAATGTCTATTCTACCAAAAGCCATCTATACATACAATGCACTTCCGATCCAAATTCCAATCTCATTTTTTAAGGTGATAGAGCAACAAATCACCAACTTCATATGGAAGGGAAAGAAGCCTCGGATAAGCAAAGCATTACCGAAAAAGAAGAAGAAAGTGGGAGGCCTCACTCTACCTAATTTCAGAACCTATTATACAGCCACAGTAGTCAAAACAGCCTGGTATTGGTACAACAACAGGCACATAGACCAGTGGAACAGAATTGAGAACCCAGATATAAATCCATCCACATATGAGCAGCTGATATTTGACAAAGGCCCAGTGTCAGTTAATTGGGGAAAGGATAGTCTTTTTAACAAATGGTGCTGGCATAACTGGATATCCATTTGCAAAAAAATGAAACAGGACCCATACCTCACACCATGCACAAAAACTAACTCCAAGTGGTTCAAAGACCTAAACATAAAGACTAAAACGATAAAGATCATGGAAGAAAAAATAGGGACAACCTTAGGAGCCCTAATACAAGGCATAAACAGAATACAAAACATTACCAAAAGTGACGAAGAGAAACCAGATAACTGGGAGCTCCTAAAAATCAAACACCTATGCTCAGCTAAAGACTTCACCAACAGAGTAAAAAGACCACCTACAGACTGGGAAAGAATTTTCAGCTATGACATCTCCGACCAGCGCCTGATCTCTAAAATCTATAGGATTCTGTCAAAACTCAACCACAAAAAGACAAACAACCCAATCAAGAAGTGGGCAAAGGATATGAACACACACTTCGCTAAAGAAGATATTCAGGCAGCTGACAGATACATGAGAAAATGCTCTCGATCATTAGCCATTAGAGAAATGCAAATTAAAACTACGATGAGATTCCATCTCACTCCAACAAGGCTGGCAATAATCCAAAAAACACCAAATAATAAATGTTGGAGAGGCTGCGGAGAGATTGGAACTCTTATACACTGCTGGTGGGAATGTAAAATGGTACAACCACTTTGGAAATCTAGCTGGCGTTATCTTAAACAGTTAGAAATAGAACTACCATACAACCCAGAAATCCCACTCCTCGGAATATACCCTAGAGACACAAGAGCCTTCACACAAACAGATATATGCACACCCATGTTTATGGCAGCTCTGTTTACAATAGCAAAAAGCTGGAAGCAACCAAGGTGTCCATCAACGGATGAATGGGTAAATAAATTGTGGTATATTCACACAATGGAATACTACGCATCGATAAAGAACAGTGACGAATACTGTGAAACATTTCATAACATGGAGGAACCTGGAAGGCATTATGCTGAGCGAAATCAGTCAGAGGCAAAAGGACAAATATTGTATAAGACCGCTCTTATACGATCTTGAGAAATAGTACAAACTGAGAAGAACACATACTTTTGTGGTTACGAGGGGGGGAGGGAGGGAGGGAGGAAGGCAGGGAGGGAGAGGGTTTTTTTTACTGATTAATTAGCAGATAAGAACTGCTTTAGGTGAAGGGAAGGACAACACTCAATACATGGAAGGTCAGCTCAATTCGACTGGACCAAAAGCAAAGAAGTTTCCGGGATAAAATGAATGCTTCAAAGGTCAGCGGAGCAAGGGCGGGGGTTTGGGAACCATGGTTTAAGGGGAATTCTAAGTCAATTGGCAAAATAATTCAATTATGAAAACATTCTGCATCCCACTTTGAAATGTGGCGTCTGGGGTCTTAAATGCTAACAAGCGGCCATCTGAGATGCATCAATTGGTCTCAACCCACCTGGAGCAAAGGAGAATGAAGAACACCAAGGTCACGCGACAACTAGGAGCCCAAGAGACAGAAAGGGCCACGTGAACCAGAGACCTACATCATCCTGAGACCAGAAGAACTAGTTGGTGCCCGGCCACAATCGATGACTGCCCTGACAGGGAGCACAACAGAGAACTCCTGAGAGACCAGGAGATCAGTGGGATGCAGACCCCAAATTCTCATAAAAAGACCATACTTAATGGTCTGACTGAGACCAGAGGAATCCCGGAGGCAATGCTCCCCAGACCTTCTGATGGCACAGGACAGGAACCATCCCCGAAGACAACTCATCAGGCATGAAAAGGACTGGTCAGCTGGGGGGAGAGAGATGCTGATGAAGAGGGAGCTAATTAAATCAGGTGGACACGGGAGAGTGTGTTGGCAACTCTTGACTGGAGGGGGGATGGGAAGATAGAGAGAGAGGGAAGCTGGCAAAATTGGCACGAAACGAGAGACTGAAAGGGCTGACTCAATAGGGGGAGAGCAAGTGGGAGAAGGGAGTAAGATGTATGTAAACTTACATGTGACAGACCGATTGGAATGGTAAATGTTCACTTGAAGCTTCCTAAAAATTAATTAAAAAAAAAAAGAAAGAAAGAAAACTACAAAGCTCTACTACAAGAAATTCAAAAGGACATCCTTAAGTGGAAAAACATACCCTGCTCATGGATAGGAAGACTTAACATAGTAAAAATGTCTATTCTACCAAAAGCCATCTATACATACAATGCACTTCCGATCCAAATTCCAATCTCATTTTTTAAGGTGATAGAGCAACAAATCACCAACTTCATATGGAAGGGAAAGAAGCCTCGGATAAGCAAAGCATTACCGAAAAAGAAGAAGAAAGTGGGAGGCCTCACTCTACCTAATTTCAGAACCTATTATACAGCCACAGTAGTCAAAACAGCCTGGTATTGGTACAACAACAGGCACATAGACCAGTGGAACAGAATTGAGAACCCAGATATAAATCCATCCACATATGAGCAGCTGATATTTGACAAAGGCCCAGTGTCAGTTAATTGGGGAAAGGATAGTCTTTTTAACAAATGGTGCTGGCATAACTGGATATCCATTTGCAAAAAAATGAAACAGGACCCATACCTCACACCATGCACAAAAACTAACTCCAAGTGGTTCAAAGACCTAAACATAAAGACTAAAACGATAAAGATCATGGAAGAAAAAATAGGGACAACCTTAGGAGCCCTAATACAAGGCATAAACAGAATACAAAACATTACCAAAAGTGACGAAGAGAAACCAGATAACTGGGAGCTCCTAAAAATCAAACACCTATGCTCAGCTAAAGACTTCACCAACAGAGTAAAAAGACCACCTACAGACTGGGAAAGAATTTTCAGCTATGACATCTCCGACCAGCGCCTGATCTCTAAAATCTATAGGATTCTGTCAAAACTCAACCACAAAAAGACAAACAACCCAATCAAGAAGTGGGCAAAGGATATGAACACACACTTCGCTAAAGAAGATATTCAGGCAGCTGACAGATACATGAGAAAATGCTCTCGATCATTAGCCATTAGAGAAATGCAAATTAAAACTACGATGAGATTCCATCTCACTCCAACAAGGCTGGCAATAATCCAAAAAACACCAAATAATAAATGTTGGAGAGGCTGCGGAGAGATTGGAACTCTTATACACTGCTGGTGGGAATGTAAAATGGTACAAGCACTTTGGAAATCTAGCTGGCGTTATCTTAAACAGTTAGAAATAGAACTACCATACAACCCAGAAATCCCACTCCTCGGAATATACCCTAGAGACACAAGAGCCTTCACACAAACAGATATATGCACACCCATGTTTATGGCAGCTCTGTTTACAATAGCAAAAAGCTGGAAGCAACCAAGGTGTCCATCAACGGATGAATGGGTAAATAAATTGTGGTATATTCACACAATGGAATACTACGCATCGATAAAGAACAGTGACGAATACTGTGAAACATTTCATAACATGGAGGAACCTGGAAGGCATTATGCTGAGCGAAATCAGTCAGAGGCAAAAGGACAAATATTGTATAAGACCGC
This sequence comes from Elephas maximus indicus, assembly GCF_024166365.1. Taxonomy (NCBI): domain Eukaryota; kingdom Metazoa; phylum Chordata; class Mammalia; order Proboscidea; family Elephantidae; genus Elephas; species Elephas maximus. The sequence continues at coordinate 170,293,134 of NC_064846.1, forward strand.
TCTTATACGATCTTGAGAAATAGTACAAACTGAGAAGAACACATACTTTTGTGGTTACGAGGGGGGGAGGGAGGGAGGGAGGAAGGCAGGGAGGGAGAGGGTTTTTTTTACTGATTAATTAGCAGATAAGAACTGCTTTAGGTGAAGGGAAGGACAACACTCAATACATGGAAGGTCAGCTCAATTCGACTGGACCAAAAGCAAAGAAGTTTCCGGGATAAAATGAATGCTTCAAAGGTCAGCGGAGCAAGGGCGGGGGTTTGGGAACCATGGTTTAAGGGGAATTCTAAGTCAATTGGCAAAATAATTCAATTATGAAAACATTCTGCATCCCACTTTGAAATGTGGCGTCTGGGGTCTTAAATGCTAACAAGCGGCCATCTGAGATGCATCAATTGGTCTCAACCCACCTGGAGCAAAGGAGAATGAAGAACACCAAGGTCACGCGACAACTAGGAGCCCAAGAGACAGAAAGGGCCACGTGAACCAGAGACCTACATCATCCTGAGACCAGAAGAACTAGTTGGTGCCCGGCCACAATCGATGACTGCCCTGACAGGGAGCACAACAGAGAACTCCTGAGAGACCAGGAGATCAGTGGGATGCAGACCCCAAATTCTCATAAAAAGAAGATACTTAATGGTCTGACTGAGACCAGAGGAATCCCGGAGGCAATGCTCCCCAGACCTTCTGATGGCACAGGACAGGAACCATCCCCGAAGACAACTCATCAGGCATGAAAAGGACTGGTCAGCTGGGGGGAGAGAGATGCTGATGAAGAGGGAGCTAATTAAATCAGGTGGACACGGGAGAGTGTGTTGGCAACTCTTGACTGGAGGGGGGATGGGAAGATAGAGAGAGAGGGAAGCTGGCAAAATTGGCACGAAACGAGAGACTGAAAGGGCTGACTCAATAGGGGGAGAGCAAGTGGGAGAAGGGAGTAAGATGTATGTAAACTTACATGTGACAGACCGATTGGAATGGTAAATGTTCACTTGAAGCTTCCTAAAAATTAATTAAAAAAAAAAAGAAAGAAAGAAAACTACAAAGCTCTACTACAAGAAATTCAAAAGGACATCCTTAAGTGGAAAAACATACCCTGCTCATGGATAGGAAGACTTAACATAGTAAAAATGTCTATTCTACCAAAAGCCATCTATACATACAATGCACTTCCGATCCAAATTCCAATCTCATTTTTTAAGGTGATAGAGCAACAAATCACCAACTTCATATGGAAGGGAAAGAAGCCTCGGATAAGCAAAGCATTACCGAAAAAGAAGAAGAAAGTGGGAGGCCTCACTCTACCTAATTTCAGAACCTATTATACAGCCACAGTAGTCAAAACAGCCTGGTATTGGTACAACAACAGGCACATAGACCAGTGGAACAGAATTGAGAACCCAGATATAAATCCATCCACATATGAGCAGCTGATATTTGACAAAGGCCCAGTGTCAGTTAATTGGGGAAAGGATAGTCTTTTTAACAAATGGTGCTGGCATAACTGGATATCCATTTGCAAAAAAATGAAACAGGACCCATACCTCACACCATGCACAAAAACTAACTCCAAGTGGTTCAAAGACCTAAACATAAAGACTAAAACGATAAAGATCATGGAAGAAAAAATAGGGACAACCTTAGGAGCCCTAATACAAGGCATAAACAGAATACAAAACATTACCAAAAGTGACGAAGAGAAACCAGATAACTGGGAGCTCCTAAAAATCAAACACCTATGCTCAGCTAAAGACTTCACCAACAGAGTAAAAAGACCACCTACAGACTGGGAAAGAATTTTCAGCTATGACATCTCCGACCAGCGCCTGATCTCTAAAATCTATAGGATTCTGTCAAAACTCAACCACAAAAAGACAAACAACCCAATCAAGAAGTGGGCAAAGGATATGAACACACACTTCGCTAAAGAAGATATTCAGGCAGCTGACAGATACATGAGAAAATGCTCTCGATCATTAGCCATTAGAGAAATGCAAATTAAAACTACGATGAGATTCCATCTCACTCCAACAAGGCTGGCAATAATCCAAAAAACACCAAATAATAAATGTTGGAGAGGCTGCGGAGAGATTGGAACTCTTATACACTGCTGGTGGGAATGTAAAATGGTACAAGCACTTTGGAAATCTAGCTGGCGTTATCTTAAACAGTTAGAAATAGAACTACCATACAACCCAGAAATCCCACTCCTCGGAATATACCCTAGAGACACAAGAGCCTTCACACAAACAGATATACGCACACCCATGTTTATGGCAGCTCTGTTCACAATAGCAAAAAGCTGGAAGCAACCAAGGTGTCCATCAACGGATGAATGGGTAAATAAATTGTGGTATATTCACACAATGGAATACTACGCATCGATAAAGAACAGTGACGAATACTGTGAAACATTTCATAACATGGAGGAACCTGGAAGGCATTATGCTGAGCGAAATCAGTCAGAGGCAAAAGGACAAATATTGTATAAGACCGCTCTTATACGATCTTGAGAAATAGTACAAACTGAGAAGAACACATACTTTTGTGGTTACGAGGGGGGGAGGGAGGGAGGGAGGAAGGCAGGGAGGGAGAGGGTTTTTTTACTGATTAATTAGCAGATAAGAACTGCTTTAGGTGAAGGGAAGGACAACACTCAATACATGGAAGGTCAGCTCAATTCGACTGGACCAAAAGCAAAGAAGTTTCCGGGATAAAATGAATGCTTCAAAGGTCAGCGGAGCAAGGGCGGGGGTTTGGGAACCATGGTTTAAGGGGAATTCTAAGTCAATTGGCAAAATAATTCAATTATGAAAACATTCTGCATCCCACTTTGAAATGTGGCGTCTGGGGTCTTAAATGCTAACAAGCGGCCATCTGAGATGCATCAATTGGTCTCAACCCACCTGGAGCAAAGGAGAATGAAGAACACCAAGGTCACGCCACAACGAGGAGCCCAAGAGACAGAAAGGGCCACGTGAACCAGAGACCTACATCATCCTGAGACCAGAAGAACTAGTTGGTGCCCGGCCACAATCGATGACTGCCCTGACAGGGAGCACAACAGAGAACTCCTGAGAGACCAGGAGATCAGTGGGATGCAGACCCCAAATTCTCATAAAAAGACCATACTTAATGGTCTGACTGAGACCAGAGGAATCCCGGAGGCAATGCTCCCCAGACCTTCTGATGGCACAGGACAGGAACCATCCCCGAAGACAACTCATCAGGCATGAAAAGGACTGGTCAGCTGGGGGGAGAGAGATGCTGATGAAGAGGGAGCTAATTAAATCAGGTGGACACGGGAGAGTGTGTTGGCAACTCTTGACTGGAGGGGGGATGGGAAGATAGAGAGAGAGGGAAGCTGGCAAAATTGGCACGAAACGAGAGACTGAAAGGGCTGACTCAATAGGGGGAGAGCAAGTGGGAGAAGGGAGTAAGATGTATGTAAACTTACATGTGACAGACCGATTGGAATGGTAAATGTTCACTTGAAGCTTCCTAAAAATTAATTAAAAAAAAAAAGAAAGAAAGAAAACTACAAAGCTCTACTACAAGAAATTCAAAAGGACATCCTTAAGTGGAAAAACATACCCTGCTCATGGATAGGAAGACTTAACATAGTAAAAATGTCTATTCTACCAAAAGCCATCTATACATACAATGCACTTCCGATCCAAATTCCAATCTCATTTTTTAAGGTGATAGAGCAACAAATCACCAACTTCATATGGAAGGGAAAGAAGCCTCGGATAAGCAAAGCATTACCGAAAAAGAAGAAGAAATTGGGAGGCCTCACTCTACCTAATTTCAGAACCTATTATACAGCCACAGTAGTCAAAACAGCCTGGTATTGGTACAACAACAGGCACATAGACCAGTGGAAGAGAATTGAGAACCCACATATAAATCCATCCACATATGAGCAGCTGATATTTGACAAAGGCCCAGTGTCAGTTAATTGGGGAAAGGATAGTCTTTTTAACAAATGGTGCTGGCATAACTGGATATCCATTTGCAAAAAAATGAAACAGGACCCATACCTCACACCATGCACAAAAACTAACTCCAAGTGGTTCAAAGACCTAAACATAAAGACTAAAACGATAAAGATCATGGAAGAAAAAATAGGGACAACCTTAGGAGCCCTAATACAAGGCATAAACAGAATACAAAACATTACCAAAAGTGACGAAGAGAAACCAGATAACTGGGAGCTCCTAAAAATCAAACACCTATGCTCAGCTAAAGACTTCACCAACAGAGTAAAAAGACCACCTACAGACTGGGAAAGAATTTTCAGCTATGACATCTCCGACCAGCGCCTGATCTCTAAAATCTATAGGATTCTGTCAAAACTCAACCACAAAAAGACAAACAACCCAATCAAGAAGTGGGCAAAGGATATGAACACACACTTCGCTAAAGAAGATATTCAGGCAGCTGACAGATACATGAGAAAATGCTCTCGATCATTAGCCATTAGAGAAATGCAAATTAAAACTACGATGAGATTCCATCTCACTCCAACAAGGCTGGCAATAATCCAAAAAACACCAAATAATAAATGTTGGAGAGGCTGCGGAGAGATTGGAACTCTTATACACTGCTGGTGGGAATGTAAAATGGTACAAGCACTTTGGAAATCTAGCTGGCGTTATCTTAAACAGTTAGAAATAGAACTACCATACAACCCAGAAATCCCACTCCTCGGAATATACCCTAGAGACACAAGAGCCTTCACACAAACAGATATATGCACACCCATGTTTATGGCAGCTCTGTTTACAATAGCAAAAAGCTGGAAGCAACCAAGGTGTCCATCAACGGATGAATGGGTAAATAAATTGTGGTATATTCACACAATGGAATACTACGCATCGATAAAGAACAGTGACGAATACTGTGAAACATTTCATAACATGGAGGAACCTGGAAGGCATTATGCTGAGCGAAATCAGTCAGAGGCAAAAGGACAAATATTGTATAAGACCGCTCTTATACGATCTTGAGAAATAGTACAAACTGAGAAGAACACATACTTTTGTGGTTACGAGGGGGGGAGGGAGGGAGGGAGGAAGGCAGGGAGGGAGAGCGTTTTTTTTACTGATTAATTAGCAGATAAGAACTGCTTTAGGTGAAGGGAAGGACAACACTCAATACATGGAAGGTCAGCTCAATTCGACTGGACCAAAAGCAAAGAAGTTTCCGGGATAAAATGAATGCTTCAAAGGTCAGCGGAGCAAGGGCGGGGGTTTGGGAACCATGGTTTAAGGGGAATTCTAAGTCAATTGGCAAAATAATTCAATTATGAAAACATTCTGCATCCCACTTTGAAATGTGGCGTCTGGGGTCTTAAATGCTAACAAGCGGCCATCTGAGATGCATCAATTGGTCTCAACCCACCTGGAGCAAAGGAGAATGAAGAACACCAAGGTCACGCGACAACGAGGAGCCCAAGAGACAGAAAGGGCCACGTGAACCAGAGACCTACATCATCCTGAGACCAGAAGAACTAGTTGGTGCCCGGCCACAATCGATGACTGCCCTGACAGGGAGCACAACAGAGAACTCCTGAGAGACCAGGAGATCAGTGGGATGCAGACCCCAAATTCTCATAAAAAGACCATACTTAATGGTCTGACTGAGACCAGAGGAATCCCGGAGGCAATGCTCCCCAGACCTTCTGATGGCACAGGACAGGAACCATCCCCGAAGACAACTCATCAGGCATGAAAAGGACTGGTCAGCTGGGGGGAGAGAGATGCTGATGAAGAGGGAGCTAATTAAATCAGGTGGACACGGGAGAGTGTGTTGGCAACTCTTGACTGGAGGGGGGATGGGAAGATAGAGAGAGAGGGAAGCTGGCAAAATTGGCACGAAACGAGAGACTGAAAGGGCTGACTCAATAGGGGGAGAGCAAGTGGGAGAAGGGAGTAAGATGTATGTAAACTTACATGTGACAGACCGATTGGAATGGTAAATGTTCACTTGAAGCTTCCTAAAAATTAATTAAAAAAAAAAAGAAAGAAAGAAAACTACAAAGCTCTACTACAAGAAATTCAAAAGGACATCCTTAAGTGGAAAAACATACCCTGCTCATGGATAGGAAGACTTAACATAGTAAAAATGTCTATTCTACCAAAAGCCATCTATACATACAATGCACTTCCGATCCAAATTCCAATCTCATTTTTTAAGGTGATAGAGCAACAAATCACCAACTTCATATGGAAGGGAAAGAAGCCTCGGATAAGCAAAGCATTACCGAAAAAGAAGAAGAAAGTGGGAGGCCTCACTCTACCTAATTTCAGAACCTATTATACAGCCACAGTAGTCAAAACAGCCTGGTATTGGTACAACAACAGGCACATAGACCAGTGGAACAGAATTGAGAACCCAGATATAAATCCATCCACATATGAGCAGCTGATATTTGACAAAGGCCCAGTGTCAGTTAATTGGGGAAAGGATAGTCTTTTTAACAAATGGTGCTGGCATAACTGGATATCCATTTGCAAAAAAATGAAACAGGACCCATACCTCACACCATGCACAAAAACTAACTCCAAGTGGTTCAAAGACCTAAACATAAAGACTAAAACGATAAAGATCATGGAAGAAAAAATAGGGACAACCTTAGGAGCCCTAATACAAGGCATAAACAGAATACAAAACATTACCAAAAGTGACGAAGAGAAACCAGATAACTGGGAGCTCCTAAAAATCAAACACCTATGCTCAGCTAAAGACTTCACCAACAGAGTAAAAAGACCACCTACAGACTGGGAAAGAATTTTCAGCTATGACATCTCCGACCAGCGCCTGATCTCTAAAATCTATAGGATTCTGTCAAAACTCAACCACAAAAAGACAAACAACCCAATCAAGAAGTGGGCAAAGGATATGAACACACACTTCGCTAAAGAAGATATTCAGGCAGCTGACAGATACATGAGAAAATGCTCTCGATCATTAGCCATTAGAGAAATGCAAATTAAAACTACGATGAGATTCCATCTCACTCCAACAAGGCTGGCAATAATCCAAAAAACACCAAATAATAAATGTTGGAGAGGCTGCGGAGAGATTGGAACTCTTATACACTGCTGGTGGGAATGTAAAATGGTACAACCACTCTGGAAATCTAGCTGGCGTTATCTTAAACAGTTAGAAATAGAACTACCATACAACCCAGAAATCCCACTCCTCGGAATATACCCTAGAGACACAAGAGCCTTCACACAAACAGATATATGCACACCCATGTTTATGGCAGCTCTGTTTACAATAGCAAAAAGCTGGAAGCAACCAAGGTGTCCATCAACGGATGAATGGGTAAATAAATTGTGGTATATTCACACAATGGAATACTACGCATCGATAAAGAACAGTGACGAATACTGTGAAACATTTCATAACATGGAGGAACCTGGAAGGCATTATGCTGAGCGAAATCAGTCAGAGGCAAAAGGACAAATATTGTATAAGACCGCTCTTATACGATCTTGAGAAATAGTACAAACTGAGAAGAACACATACTTTTGTGGTTACGAGGGGGGGAGGGAGGGAGGGAGGAAGGCAGGGAGGGAGAGGGTTTTTTTTACTGATTAATTAGCAGATAAGAACTGCTTTAGGTGAAGGGAAGGACAACACTCAATACATGGAAGGTCAGCTCAATTCGACTGGACCAAAAGCAAAGAAGTTTCCGGGATAAAATGAATGCTTCAAAGGTCAGCGGAGCAAGGGCGGGGGTTTGGGAACCATGGTTTAAGGGGAATTCTAAGTCAATTGGCAAAATAATTCAATTATGAAAACATTCTGCATCCCACTTTGAAATGTGGCGTCTGGGGTCTTAAATGCTAACAAGCGGCCATCTGAGATGCATCAATTGGTCTCAACCCACCTGGAGCAAAGGAGAATGAAGAACACCAAGGTCACGCCACAACGAGGAGCCCAAGAGACAGAAAGGGCCACGTGAACCAGAGACCTACATCATCCTGAGACCAGAAGAACTAGTTGGTGCCCGGCCACAATCGATGACTGCCCTGACAGGGAGCACAACAGAGAACTCCTGAGAGACCAGGAGATCAGTGGGATGCAGACCCCAAATTCTCATAAAAAGACCATACTTAATGGTCTGACTGAGACCAGAGGAATCCCGGAGGCAATGCTCCCCAGACCTTCTGATGGCACAGGACAGGAACCATCCCCGAAGACAACTCATCAGGCATGAAAAGGACTGGTCAGCTGGGGGGAGAGAGATGCTGATGAAGAGGGAGCTAATTAAATCAGGTGGACACGGGAGAGTGTGTTGGCAACTCTTGACTGGAGGGGGGATGGGAAGATAGAGAGAGAGGGAAGCTGGCAAAATTGGCACGAAACGAGAGACTGAAAGGGCTGACTCAATAGGGGGAGAGCAAGTGGGAGAAGGGAGTAAGATGTATGTAAACTTACATGTGACAGACCGATTGGAATGGTAAATGTTCACTTGAAGCTTCCTAAAAATTAATTAAAAAAAAAAAGAAAGAAAGAAAACTACAAAGCTCTACTACAAGAAATTCAAAAGGACATCCTTAAGTGGAAAAACATACCCTGCTCATGGATAGGAAGACTTAACATAGTAAAAATGTCTATTCTACCAAAAGCCATCTATACATACAATGCACTTCCGATCCAAATTCCAATCTCATTTTTTAAGGTGATAGAGCAACAAATCACCAACTTCATATGGAAGGGAAAGAAGCCTCGGATAAGCAAAGCATTACCGAAAAAGAAGAAGAAAGTGGGAGGCCTCACTCTACCTAATTTCAGAACCTATTATACAGCCACAGTAGTCAAAACAGCCTGGTATTGGTACAACAACAGGCACATAGACCAGTGGAACAGAATTGAGAACCCACATATAAATCCATCCACATATGAGCAGCTGATATTTGACAAAGGCCCAGTGTCAGTTAATTGGGGAAAGGATAGTCTTTTTAACAAATGGTGCTGGCATAACTGGATATCCATTTGCAAAAAAATGAAACAGGACCCATACCTCACACCATGCACAAAAACTAACTCCAAGTGGTTCAAAGACCTAAACATAAAGACTAAAACGATAAAGATCATGGAAGAAAAAATAGGGACAACCTTAGGAGCCCTAATACAAGGCATAAACAGAATACAAAACATTACCAAAAGTGACGAAGAGAAACCAGATAACTGGGAGCTCCTAAAAATCAAACACCTATGCTCAGCTAAAGACTTCACCAACAGAGTAAAAAGACCACCTACAGACTGGGAAAGAATTTTCAGCTATGACATCTCCGACCAGCGCCTGATCTCTAAAATCTATAGGATTCTGTCAAAACTCAACCACAAAAAGACAAACAACCCAATCAAGAAGTGGGCAAAGGATATGAACACACACTTCGCTAAAGAAGATATTCAGGCAGCTGACAGATACATGAGAAAATGCTCTCGATCATTAGCCATTAGAGAAATGCAAATTAAAACTACGATGAGATTCCATCTCACTCCAACAAGGCTGGCAATAATCCAAAAAACACCAAATAATAAATGTTGGAGAGGCTGCGGAGAGATTGGAACTCTTATACACTGCTGGTGGGAATGTAAAATGGTACAAGCACTTTGGAAATCTAGCTGGCGTTATCTTAAACAGTTAGAAATAGAACTACCATACAACCCAGAAATCCCACTCCTCGGAATATACCCTAGAGACACAAGAGCCTTCACACAAACAGATATATGCACACCCATGTTTATGGCAGCTCTGTTTACAATAGCAAAAAGCTGGAAGCAACCAAGGTGTCCATCAACGGATGAATGGGTAAATAAATTGTGGTATATTCACACAATGGAATACTACGCATCGATAAAGAACAGTGACGAATACTGTGAAACATTTCATAACATGGAGGAACCTGGAAGGCATTATGCTGAGCGAAATCAGTCAGAGGCAAAAGGACAAATATTGTATAAGACCGCTCTTATACGATCTTGAGAAATAGTACAAACTGAGAAGAACACATACTTTTGTGGTTACGAGGGGGGGAGGGAGGGAGGGAGGAAGGCAGGGAGGGAGAGGGTTTTTTTTACTGATTAATTAGCAGATAAGAACTGCTTTAGGTGAAGGGAAGGACAACACTCAATACATGGAAGGTCAGCTCAATTCGACTGGACCAAAAGCAAAGAAGTTTCCGGGATAAAATGAATGCTTCAAAGGTCAGCGGAGCAAGGGCGGGGGTTTGGGAACCATGGTTTAAGGGGAATTCTAAGTCAATTGGCAAAATAATTCAATTATGAAAACATTCTGCATCCCACTTTGAAATGTGGCGTCTGGGGTCTTAAATGCTAACAAGCGGCCATCTGAGATGCATCAATTGGTCTCAACCCACCTGGAGCAAAGGAGAATGAAGAACACCAAGGTCACGCCACAACGAGGAGCCCAAGAGACAGAAAGGGCCACGTGAACCAGAGACCTACATCATCCTGAGACCAGAAGAACTAGTTGGTGCCCGGCCACAATCGATGACTGCCCTGACAGGGAGCACAACAGAGAACTCCTGAGAGACCAGGAGATCAGTGGGATGCAGACCCCAAATTCTCATAAAAAGACCATACTTAATGGTCTGACTGAGACCAGAGGAATCCCGGAGGCAATGCTCCCCAGACCTTCTGATGGCACAGGACAGGAACCATCCCCGAAGACAACTCATCAGGCATGAAAAGGACTGGTCAGCTGGGGGGAGAGAGATGCTGATGAAGAGGGAGCTAATTAAATCAGGTGGACACGGGAGAGTGTGTTGGCAACTCTTGACTGGAGGGGGGATGGGAAGATAGAGAGAGAGGGAAGCTGGCAAAATTGGCACGAAACGAGAGACTGAAAGGGCTGACTCAATAGGGGGAGAGCAAGTGGGAGAAGGGAGTAAGATGTATGTAAACTTACATGTGACAGACCGATTGGAATGGTAAATGTTCACTTGAAGCTTCCTAAAAATTAATTAAAAAAAAAAAGAAAGAAAGAAAACTACAAAGCTCTACTACAAGAAATTCAAAAGGACATCCTTAAGTGGAAAAACATACCCTGCTCATGGATAGGAAGACTTAACATAGTAAAAATGTCTATTCTACCAAAAGCCATCTATACATACAATGCACTTCCGATCCAAATTCCAATCTCATTTTTTAAGGTGATAGAGCAACAAATCACCAACTTCATATGGAAGGGAAAGAAGCCTCGGATAAGCAAAGCATTACCGAAAAAGAAGAAGAAAGTGGGAGGCCTCACTCTACCTAATTTCAGAACCTATTATACAGCCACAGTAGTCAAAACAGCCTGGTATTGGTACAACAACAGGCACATAGACCAGTGGAACAGAATTGAGAACCCAGATATAAATCCATCCACATATGAGCAGCTGATATTTGACAAAGGCCCAGTGTCAGTTAATTGGGGAAAGGATAGTCTTTTTAACAAATGGTGCTGGCATAACTGGATATCCATTTGCAAAAAAATGAAACAGGACCCATACCTCACACCATGCACAAAAACTAACTCCAAGTGGTTCAAAGACCTAAACATAAAGACTAAAACGATAAAGATCATGGAAGAAAAAATAGGGACAACCTTAGGAGCCCTAATACAAGGCATAAACAGAATACAAAACATTACCAAAAGTGACGAAGAGAAACCAGATAACTGGGAGCTCCTAAAAATCAAACACCTATGCTCAGCTAAAGACTTCACCAACAGAGTAAAAAGACCACCTACAGACTGGGAAAGAATTTTCAGCTATGACATCTCCGACCAGCGCCTGATCTCTAAAATCTATAGGATTCTGTCAAAACTCAACCACAAAAAGACAAACAACCCAATCAAGAAGTGGGCAAAGGATATGAACACACACTTCGCTAAAGAAGATATTCAGGCAGCTGACAGATACATGAGAAAATGCTCTCGATCATTAGCCATTAGAGAAATGCAAATTAAAACTACGATGAGATTCCATCTCACTCCAACAAGGCTGGCAATAATCCAAAAAACACCAAATAATAAATGTTGGAGAGGCTGCGGAGAGATTGGAACTCTTATACACTGCTGGTGGGAATGTAAAATGGTACAACCACTCTGGAAATCTAGCTGGCGTTATCTTAAACAGTTAGAAATAGAACTACCATACAACCCAGAAATCCCACTCCTCGGAATATACCCTAGAGACACAAGAGCCTTCACACAAACAGATATATGCACACCCATGTTTATGGCAGCTCTGTTTACAATAGCAAAAAGCTGGAAGCAACCAAGGTGTCCATCAACGGATGAATGGGTAAATAAATTGTGGTATATTCACACAATGGAATACTACGCATCGATAAAGAACAGTGACGAATACTGTGAAACATTTCATAACATGGAGGAACCTGGAAGGCATTATGCTGAGCGAAATCAGTCAGAGGCAAAAGGACAAATATTGTATAAGACCGCTCTTATACGATCTTGAGAAATAGTACAAACTGAGAAGAACACATACTTTTGTGGTTACGAGGGGGGGAGGGAGGGAGGGAGGAAGGCAGGGAGGGAGAGGGTTTTTTTTACTGATTAATTAGCAGATAAGAACTGCTTTAGGTGAAGGGAAGGACAACACTCAATACATGGAAGGTCAGCTCAATTCGACTGGACCAAAAGCAAAGAAGTTTCCGGGATAAAATGAATGCTTCAAAGGTCAGCGGAGCAAGGGCGGGGGTTTGGGAACCATGGTTTAAGGGGAATTCTAAGTCAATTGGCAAAATAATTCAATTATGAAAACATTCTGCATCCCACTTTGAAATGTGGCGTCTGGGGTCTTAAATGCTAACAAGCGGCCATCTGAGATGCATCAATTGGTCTCAACCCACCTGGAGCAAAGGAGAATGAAGAACACCAAGGTCACGCCACAACGAGGAGCCCAAGAGACAGAAAGGGCCACGTGAACCAGAGACCTACATCATCCTGAGACCAGAAGAACTAGTTGGTGCCCGGCCACAATCGATGACTGCCCTGACAGGGAGCACAACAGAGAACTCCTGAGAGACCAGGAGATCAGTGGGATGCAGACCCCAAATTCTCATAAAAAGACCATACTTAATGGTCTGACTGAGACCAGAGGAATCCCGGAGGCAATGCTCCCCAGACCTTCTGATGGCACAGGACAGGAACCATCCCCGAAGACAACTCATCAGGCATGAAAAGGACTGGTCAGCTGGGGGGAGAGAGATGCTGATGAAGAGGGAGCTAATTAAATCAGGTGGACACGGGAGAGTGTGTTGGCAACTCTTGACTGGAGGGGGGATGGGAAGATAGAGAGAGAGGGAAGCTGGCAAAATTGGCACGAAACGAGAGACTGAAAGGGCTGACTCAATAGGGGGAGAGCAAGTGGGAGAAGGGAGTAAGATGTATGTAAACTTACATGTGACAGACCGATTGGAATGGTAAATGTTCACTTGAAGCTTCCTAAAAATTAATTAAAAAAAAAAAGAAAGAAAGAAAACTACAAAGCTCTACTACAAGAAATTCAAAAGGACATCCTTAAGTGGAAAAACATACCCTGCTCATGGATAGGAAGACTTAACATAGTAAAAATGTCTATTCTACCAAAAGCCATCTATACATACAATGCACTTCCGATCCAAATTCCAATCTCATTTTTTAAGGTGATAGAGCAACAAATCACCAACTTCATATGGAAGGGAAAGAAGCCTCGGATAAGCAAAGCATTACCGAAAAAGAAGAAGAAAGTGGGAGGCCTCACTCTACCTAATTTCAGAACCTATTATACAGCCACAGTAGTCAAAACAGCCTGGTATTGGTACAACAACAGGCACATAGACCAGTGGAACAGAATTGAGAACCCACATATAAATCCATCCACATATGAGCAGCTGATATTTGACAAAGGCCCAGTGTCAGTTAATTGGGGAAAGGATAGTCTTTTTAACAAATGGTGCTGGCATAACTGGATATCCATTTGCAAAAAAATGAAACAGGACCCATACCTCACACCATGCACAAAAACTAACTCCAAGTGGTTCAAAGACCTAAACATAAAGACTAAAACGATAAAGATCATGGAAGAAAAAATAGGGACAACCTTAGGAGCCCTAATACAAGGCATAAACAGAATACAAAACATTACCAAAAGTGACGAAGAGAAACCAGATAACTGGGAGCTCCTAAAAATCAAACACCTATGCTCAGCTAAAGACTTCACCAACAGAGTAAAAAGACCACCTACAGACTGGGAAAGAATTTTCAGCTATGACATCTCCGACCAGCGCCTGATCTCTAAAATCTATAGGATTCTGTCAAAACTCAACCACAAAAAGACAAACAACCCAATCAAGAAGTGGGCAAAGGATATGAACACACACTTCGCTAAAGAAGATATTCAGGCAGCTGACAGATACATGAGAAAATGCTCTCGATCATTAGCCATTAGAGAAATGCAAATTAAAACTACGATGAGATTCCATCTCACTCCAACAAGGCTGGCAATAATCCAAAAAACACCAAATAATAAATGTTGGAGAGGCTGCGGAGAGATTGGAACTCTTATACACTGCTGGTGGGAATGTAAAATGGTACAAGCACTTTGGAAATCTAGCTGGCGTTATCTTAAACAGTTAGAAATAGAACTACCATACAACCCAGAAATCCCACTCCTCGGAATATACCCTAGAGACACAAGAGCCTTCACACAAACAGATATATGCACACCCATGTTTATGGCAGCTCTGTTTACAATAGCAAAAAGCTGGAAGCAACCAAGGTGTCCATCAACGGATGAATGGGTAAATAAATTGTGGTATATTCACACAATGGAATACTACGCATCGATAAAGAACAGTGACGAATACTGTGAAACATTTCATAACATGGAGGAACCTGGAAGGCATTATGCTGAGCGAAATCAGTCAGAGGCAAAAGGACAAATATTGTATAAGACCGCTCTTATACGATCTTGAGAAATAGTACAAACTGAGAAGAACACATACTTTTGTGGTTACGAGGGGGGGAGGGAGGGAGGGAGGAAGGCAGGGAGGGAGAGCGTTTTTTTTACTGATTAATTAGCAGATAAGAACTGCTTTAGGTGAAGGGAAGGACAACACTCAATACATGGAAGGTCAGCTCAATTCGACTGGACCAAAAGCAAAGAAGTTTCCGGGATAAAATGAATGCTTCAAAGGTCAGCGGAGCAAGGGCGGGGGTTTGGGAACCATGGTTTAAGGGGAATTCTAAGTCAATTGGCAAAATAATTCAATTATGAAAACATTCTGCATCCCACTTTGAAATGTGGCGTCTGGGGTCTTAAATGCTAACAAGCGGCCATCTGAGATGCATCAATTGGTCTCAACCCACCTGGAGCAAAGGAGAATGAAGAACACCAAGGTCACGCCACAACGAGGAGCCCAAGAGACAGAAAGGGCCACGTGAACCAGAGACCTACATCATCCTGAGACCAGAAGAACTAGTTGGTGCCCGGCCACAATCGATGACTGCCCTGACAGGGAGCACAACAGAGAACTCCTGAGAGACCAGGAGATCAGTGGGATGCAGACCCCAAATTCTCATAAAAAGACCATACTTAATGGTCTGACTGAGACCAGAGGAATCCCGGAGGCAATGCTCCCCAGACCTTCTGATGGCACAGGACAGGAACCATCCCCGAAGACAACTCATCAGGCATGAAAAGGACTGGTCAGCTGGGGGGAGAGAGATGCTGATGAAGAGGGAGCTAATTAAATCAGGTGGACACGGGAGAGTGTGTTGGCAACTCTTGACTGGAGGGGGGATGGGAAGATAGAGAGAGAGGGAAGCTGGCAAAATTGGCACGAAACGAGAGACTGAAAGGGCTGACTCAATAGGGGGAGAGCAAGTGGGAGAAGGGAGTAAGATGTATGTAAACTTACATGTGACAGACCGATTGGAATGGTAAATGTTCACTTGAAGCTTCCTAAAAATTAATTAAAAAAAAAAAGAAAGAAAGAAAACTACAAAGCTCTACTACAAGAAATTCAAAAGGACATCCTTAAGTGGAAAAACATACCCTGCTCATGGATAGGAAGACTTAACATAGTAAAAATGTCTATTCTACCAAAAGCCATCTATACATACAATGCACTTCCGATCCAAATTCCAATCTCATTTTTTAAGGTGATAGAGCAACAAATCACCAACTTCATATGGAAGGGAAAGAAGCCTCGGATAAGCAAAGCATTACCGAAAAAGAAGAAGAAAGTGGGAGGCCTCACTCTACCTAATTTCAGAACCTATTATACAGCCACAGTAGTCAAAACAGCCTGGTATTGGTACAACAACAGGCACATAGACCAGTGGAACAGAATTGAGAACCCACATATAAATCCATCCACATATGAGCAGCTGATATTTGACAAAGGCCCAGTGTCAGTTAATTGGGGAAAGGATAGTCTTTTTAACAAATGGTGCTGGCATAACTGGATATCCATTTGCAAAAAAATGAAACAGGACCCATACCTCACACCATGCACAAAAACTAACTCCAAGTGGTTCAAAGACCTAAACATAAAGACTAAAACGATAAAGATCATGGAAGAAAAAATAGGGACAACCTTAGGAGCCCTAATACAAGGCATAAACAGAATACAAAACATTACCAAAAGTGACGAAGAGAAACCAGATAACTGGGAGCTCCTAAAAATCAAACACCTATGCTCAGCTAAAGACTTCACCAACAGAGTAAAAAGACCACCTACAGACTGGGAAAGAATTTTCAGCTATGACATCTCCGACCAGCGCCTGATCTCTAAAATCTATAGGATTCTGTCAAAACTCAACCACAAAAAGACAAACAACCCAATCAAGAAGTGGGCAAAGGATATGAACACACACTTCGCTAAAGAAGATATTCAGGCAGCTGACAGATACATGAGAAAATGCTCTCGATCATTAGCCATTAGAGAAATGCAAATTAAAACTACGATGAGATTCCATCTCACTCCAACAAGGCTGGCAATAATCCAAAAAACACCAAATAATAAATGTTGGAGAGGCTGCGGAGAGATTGGAACTCTTATACACTGCTGGTGGGAATGTAAAATGGTACAAGCACTTTGGAAATCTAGCTGGCGTTATCTTAAACAGTTAGAAATAGAACTACCATACAACCCAGAAATCCCACTCCTCGGAATATACCCTAGAGACACAAGAGCCTTCACACAAACAGATATATGCACACCCATGTTTATGGCAGCTCTGTTTACAATAGCAAAAAGCTGGAAGCAACCAAGGTGTCCATCAACGGATGAATGGGTAAATAAATTGTGGTATATTCACACAATGGAATACTACGCATCGATAAAGAACAGTGACGAATACTGTGAAACATTTCATAACATGGAGGAACCTGGAAGGCATTATGCTGAGCGAAATCAGTCAGAGGCAAAAGGACAAATATTGTATAAGACCGCTCTTATACGATCTTGAGAAATAGTACAAACTGAGAAGAACACATACTTTTGTGGTTACGAGGGGGGGAGGGAGGGAGGGAGGAAGGCAGGGAGGGAGAGCGTTTTTTTTACTGATTAATTAGCAGATAAGAACTGCTTTAGGTGAAGGGAAGGACAACACTCAATACATGGAAGGTCAGCTCAATTCGACTGGACCAAAAGCAAAGAAGTTTCCGGGATAAAATGAATGCTTCAAAGGTCAGCGGAGCAAGGGCGGGGGTTTGGGAACCATGGTTTAAGGGGAATTCTAAGTCAATTGGCAAAATAATTCAATTATGAAAACATTCTGCATCCCACTTTGAAATGTGGCGTCTGGGGTCTTAAATGCTAACAAGCGGCCATCTGAGATGCATCAATTGGTCTCAACCCACCTGGAGCAAAGGAGAATGAAGAACACCAAGGTCACGCCACAACGAGGAGCCCAAGAGACAGAAAGGGCCACGTGAACCAGAGACCTACATCATCCTGAGACCAGAAGAACTAGTTGGTGCCCGGCCACAATCGATGACTGCCCTGACAGGGAGCACAACAGAGAACTCCTGAGAGACCAGGAGATCAGTGGGATGCAGACCCCAAATTCTCATAAAAAGACCATACTTAATGGTCTGACTGAGACCAGAGGAATCCCGGAGGCAATGCTCCCCAGACCTTCTGATGGCACAGGACAGGAACCATCCCCGAAGACAACTCATCAGGCATGAAAAGGACTGGTCAGCTGGGGGGAGAGAGATGCTGATGAAGAGGGAGCTAATTAAATCAGGTGGACACGGGAGAGTGTGTTGGCAACTCTTGACTGGAGGGGGGATGGGAAGATAGAGAGAGAGGGAAGCTGGCAAAATTGGCACGAAACGAGAGACTGAAAGGGCTGACTCAATAGGGGGAGAGCAAGTGGGAGAAGGGAGTAAGATGTATGTAAACTTACATGTGACAGACCGATTGGAATGGTAAATGTTCACTTGAAGCTTCCTAAAAATTAATTAAAAAAAAAAAGAAAGAAAGAAAACTACAAAGCTCTACTACAAGAAATTCAAAAGGACATCCTTAAGTGGAAAAACATACCCTGCTCATGGATAGGAAGACTTAACATAGTAAAAATGTCTATTCTACCAAAAGCCATCTATACATACAATGCACTTCCGATCCAAATTCCAATCTCATTTTTTAAGGTGATAGAGCAACAAATCACCAACTTCATATGGAAGGGAAAGAAGCCTCGGATAAGCAAAGCATTACCGAAAAAGAAGAAGAAAGTGGGAGGCCTCACTCTACCTAATTTCAGAACCTATTATACAGCCACAGTAGTCAAAACAGCCTGGTATTGGTACAACAACAGGCACATAGACCAGTGGAACAGAATTGAGAACCCACATATAAATCCATCCACATATGAGCAGCTGATATTTGACAAAGGCCCAGTGTCAGTTAATTGGGGAAAGGATAGTCTTTTTAACAAATGGTGCTGGCATAACTGGATATCCATTTGCAAAAAAATGAAACAGGACCCATACCTCACACCATGCACAAAAACTAACTCCAAGTGGTTCAAAGACCTAAACATAAAGACTAAAACGATAAAGATCATGGAAGAAAAAATAGGGACAACCTTAGGAGCCCTAATACAAGGCATAAACAGAATACAAAACATTACCAAAAGTGACGAAGAGAAACCAGATAACTGGGAGCTCCTAAAAATCAAACACCTATGCTCAGCTAAAGACTTCACCAACAGAGTAAAAAGACCACCTACAGACTGGGAAAGAATTTTCAGCTATGACATCTCCGACCAGCGCCTGATCTCTAAAATCTATAGGATTCTGTCAAAACTCAACCACAAAAAGACAAACAACCCAATCAAGAAGTGGGCAAAGGATATGAACACACACTTCGCTAAAGAAGATATTCAGGCAGCTGACAGATACATGAGAAAATGCTCTCGATCATTAGCCATTAGAGAAATGCAAATTAAAACTACGATGAGATTCCATCTCACTCCAACAAGGCTGGCAATAATCCAAAAAACACCAAATAATAAATGTTGGAGAGGCTGCGGAGAGATTGGAACTCTTATACACTGCTGGTGGGAATGTAAAATGGTACAACCACTCTGGAAATCTAGCTGGCGTTATCTTAAACAGTTAGAAATAGAACTACCATACAACCCAGAAATCCCACTCCTCGGAATATACCCTAGAGACACAAGAGCCTTCACACAAACAGATATATGCACACCCATGTTTATGGCAGCTCTGTTTACAATAGCAAAAAGCTGGAAGCAACCAAGGTGTCCATCAACGGATGAATGGGTAAATAAATTGTGGTATATTCACACAATGGAATACTACGCATCGATAAAGAACAGTGACGAATACTGTGAAACATTTCATAACATGGAGGAACCTGGAAGGCATTATGCTGAGCGAAATCAGTCAGAGGCAAAAGGACAAATATTGTATAAGACCGCTCTTATACGATCTTGAGAAATAGTACAAACTGAGAAGAACACATACTTTTGTGGTTACGAGGGGGGGAGGGAGGGAGGGAGGAAGGCAGGGAGGGAGAGCGTTTTTTTTACTGATTAATTAGCAGATAAGAACTGCTTTAGGTGAAGGGAAGGACAACACTCAATACATGGAAGGTCAGCTCAATTCGACTGGACCAAAAGCAAAGAAGTTTCCGGGATAAAATGAATGCTTCAAAGGTCAGCGGAGCAAGGGCGGGGGTTTGGGAACCATGGTTTAAGGGGAATTCTAAGTCAATTGGCAAAATAATTCAATTATGAAAACATTCTGCATCCCACTTTGAAATGTGGCGTCTGGGGTCTTAAATGCTAACAAGCGGCCATCTGAGATGCATCAATTGGTCTCAACCCACCTGGAGCAAAGGAGAATGAAGAACACCAAGGTCACGCGACAACGAGGAGCCCAAGAGACAGAAAGGGCCACGTGAACCAGAGACCTACATCATCCTGAGACCAGAAGAACTAGTTGGTGCCCGGCCACAATCGATGACTGCCCTGACAGGGAGCACAACAGAGAACTCCTGAGAGACCAGGAGATCAGTGGGATGCAGACCCCAAATTCTCATAAAAAGACCATACTTAATGGTCTGACTGAGACCAGAGGAATCCCGGAGGCAATGCTCCCCAGACCTTCTGATGGCACAGGACAGGAACCATCCCCGAAGACAACTCATCAGGCATGAAAAGGACTGGTCAGCTGGGGGGAGAGAGATGCTGATGAAGAGGGAGCTAATTAAATCAGGTGGACACGGGAGAGTGTGTTGGCAACTCTTGACTGGAGGGGGGATGGGAAGATAGAGAGAGAGGGAAGCTGGCAAAATTGGCACGAAACGAGAGACTGAAAGGGCTGACTCAATAGGGGGAGAGCAAGTGGGAGAAGGGAGTAAGATGTATGTAAACTTACATGTGACAGACCGATTGGAATGGTAAATGTTCACTTGAAGCTTCCTAAAAATTAATTAAAAAAAAAAAGAAAGAAAGAAAACTACAAAGCTCTACTACAAGAAATTCAAAAGGACATCCTTAAGTGGAAAAACATACCCTGCTCATGGATAGGAAGACTTAACATAGTAAAAATGTCTATTCTACCAAAAGCCATCTATACATACAATGCACTTCCGATCCAAATTCCAATCTCATTTTTTAAGGTGATAGAGCAACAAATCACCAACTTCATATGGAAGGGAAAGAAGCCTCGGATAAGCAAAGCATTACCGAAAAAGAAGAAGAAAGTGGGAGGCCTCACTCTACCTAATTTCAGAACCTATTATACAGCCACAGTAGTCAAAACAGCCTGGTATTGGTACAACAACAGGCACATAGACCAGTGGAACAGAATTGAGAACCCACATATAAATCCATCCACATATGAGCAGCTGATATTTGACAAAGGCCCAGTGTCAGTTAATTGGGGAAAGGATAGTCTTTTTAACAAATGGTGCTGGCATAACTGGATATCCATTTGCAAAAAAATGAAACAGGACCCATACCTCACACCATGCACAAAAACTAACTCCAAGTGGTTCAAAGACCTAAACATAAAGACTAAAACGATAAAGATCATGGAAGAAAAAATAGGGACAACCTTAGGAGCCCTAATACAAGGCATAAACAGAATACAAAACATTACCAAAAGTGACGAAGAGAAACCAGATAACTGGGAGCTCCTAAAAATCAAACACCTATGCTCAGCTAAAGACTTCACCAACAGAGTAAAAAGACCACCTACAGACTGGGAAAGAATTTTCAGCTATGACATCTCCGACCAGCGCCTGATCTCTAAAATCTATAGGATTCTGTCAAAACTCAACCACAAAAAGACAAACAACCCAATCAAGAAGTGGGCAAAGGATATGAACACACACTTCGCTAAAGAAGATATTCAGGCAGCTGACAGATACATGAGAAAATGCTCTCGATCATTAGCCATTAGAGAAATGCAAATTAAAACTACGATGAGATTCCATCTCACTCCAACAAGGCTGGCAATAATCCAAAAAACACCAAATAATAAATGTTGGAGAGGCTGCGGAGAGATTGGAACTCTTATACACTGCTGGTGGGAATGTAAAATGGTACAACCACTCTGGAAATCTAGCTGGCGTTATCTTAAACAGTTAGAAATAGAACTACCATACAACCCAGAAATCCCACTCCTCGGAATATACCCTAGAGACACAAGAGCCTTCACACAAACAGATATATGCACACCCATGTTTATGGCAGCTCTGTTTACAATAGCAAAAAGCTGGAAGCAACCAAGGTGTCCATCAACGGATGAATGGGTAAATAAATTGTGGTATATTCACACAATGGAATACTACGCATCGATAAAGAACAGTGACGAATACTGTGAAACATTTCATAACATGGAGGAACCTGGAAGGCATTATGCTGAGCGAAATCAGTCAGAGGCAAAAGGACAAATATTGTATAAGACCGCTCTTATACGATCTTGAGAAATAGTACAAACTGAGAAGAACACATACTTTTGTGGTTACGAGGGGGGGAGGGAGGGAGGGAGGAAGGCAGGGAGGGAGAGCGTTTTTTTTACTGATTAATTAGCAGATAAGAACTGCTTTAGGTGAAGGGAAGGACAACACTCAATACATGGAAGGTCAGCTCAATTCGACTGGACCAAAAGCAAAGAAGTTTCCGGGATAAAATGAATGCTTCAAAGGTCAGCGGAGCAAGGGCGGGGGTTTGGGAACCATGGTTTAAGGGGAATTCTAAGTCAATTGGCAAAATAATTCAATTATGAAAACATTCTGCATCCCACTTTGAAATGTGGCGTCTGGGGTCTTAAATGCTAACAAGCGGCCATCTGAGATGCATCAATTGGTCTCAACCCACCTGGAGCAAAGGAGAATGAAGAACACCAAGGTCACGCCACAACGAGGAGCCCAAGAGACAGAAAGGGCCACGTGAACCAGAGACCTACATCATCCTGAGACCAGAAGAACTAGTTGGTGCCCGGCCACAATCGATGACTGCCCTGACAGGGAGCACAACAGAGAACTCCTGAGAGACCAGGAGATCAGTGGGATGCAGACCCCAAATTCTCATAAAAAGACCATACTTAATGGTCTGACTGAGACCAGAGGAATCCCGGAGGCAATGCTCCCCAGACCTTCTGATGGCACAGGACAGGAACCATCCCCGAAGACAACTCATCAGGCATGAAAAGGACTGGTCAGCTGGGGGGAGAGAGATGCTGATGAAGAGGGAGCTAATTAAATCAGGTGGACACGGGAGAGTGTGTTGGCAACTCTTGACTGGAGGGGGGATGGGAAGATAGAGAGAGAGGGAAGCTGGCAAAATTGGCACGAAACGAGAGACTGAAAGGGCTGACTCAATAGGGGGAGAGCAAGTGGGAGAAGGGAGTAAGATGTATGTAAACTTACATGTGACAGACCGATTGGAATGGTAAATGTTCACTTGAAGCTTCCTAAAAATTAATTAAAAAAAAAAAGAAAGAAAGAAAACTACAAAGCTCTACTACAAGAAATTCAAAAGGACATCCTTAAGTGGAAAAACATACCCTGCTCATGGATAGGAAGACTTAACATAGTAAAAATGTCTATTCTACCAAAAGCCATCTATACATACAATGCACTTCCGATCCAAATTCCAATCTCATTTTTTAAGGTGATAGAGCAACAAATCACCAACTTCATATGGAAGGGAAAGAAGCCTCGGATAAGCAAAGCATTACCGAAAAAGAAGAAGAAAGTGGGAGGCCTCACTCTACCTAATTTCAGAACCTATTATACAGCCACAGTAGTCAAAACAGCCTGGTATTGGTACAACAACAGGCACATAGACCAGTGGAACAGAATTGAGAACCCAGATATAAATCCATCCACATATGAGCAGCTGATATTTGACAAAGGCCCAGTGTCAGTTAATTGGGGAAAGGATAGTCTTTTTAACAAATGGTGCTGGCATAACTGGATATCCATTTGCAAAAAAATGAAACAGGACCCATACCTCACACCATGCACAAAAACTAACTCCAAGTGGTTCAAAGACCTAAACATAAAGACTAAAACGATAAAGATCATGGAAGAAAAAATAGGGACAACCTTAGGAGCCCTAATACAAGGCATAAACAGAATACAAAACATTACCAAAAGTGACGAAGAGAAACCAGATAACTGGGAGCTCCTAAAAATCAAACACCTATGCTCAGCTAAAGACTTCACCAACAGAGTAAAAAGACCACCTACAGACTGGGAAAGAATTTTCAGCTATGACATCTCCGACCAGCGCCTGATCTCTAAAATCTATAGGATTCTGTCAAAACTCAACCACAAAAAGACAAACAACCCAATCAAGAAGTGGGCAAAGGATATGAACACACACTTCGCTAAAGAAGATATTCAGGCAGCTGACAGATACATGAGAAAATGCTCTCGATCATTAGCCATTAGAGAAATGCAAATTAAAACTACGATGAGATTCCATCTCACTCCAACAAGGCTGGCAATAATCCAAAAAACACCAAATAATAAATGTTGGAGAGGCTGCGGAGAGATTGGAACTCTTATACACTGCTGGTGGGAATGTAAAATGGTACAACCACTCTGGAAATCTAGCTGGCGTTATCTTAAACAGTTAGAAATAGAACTACCATACAACCCAGAAATCCCACTCCTCGGAATATACCCTAGAGACACAAGAGCCTTCACACAAACAGATATATGCACACCCATGTTTATGGCAGCTCTGTTTACAATAGCAAAAAGCTGGAAGCAACCAAGGTGTCCATCAACGGATGAATGGGTAAATAAATTGTGGTATATTCACACAATGGAATACTACGCATCGATAAAGAACAGTGACGAATACTGTGAAACATTTCATAACATGGAGGAACCTGGAAGGCATTATGCTGAGCGAAATCAGTCAGAGGCAAAAGGACAAATATTGTATAAGACCGCTCTTATACGATCTTGAGAAATAGTACAAACTGAGAAGAACACATACTTTTGTGGTTACGAGGGGGGGAGGGAGGGAGGGAGGAAGGCAGGGAGGGAGAGCGTTTTTTTTACTGATTAATTAGCAGATAAGAACTGCTTTAGGTGAAGGGAAGGACAACACTCAATACATGGAAGGTCAGCTCAATTCGACTGGACCAAAAGCAAAGAAGTTTCCGGGATAAAATGAATGCTTCAAAGGTCAGCGGAGCAAGGGCGGGGGTTTGGGAACCATGGTTTAAGGGGAATTCTAAGTCAATTGGCAAAATAATTCAATTATGAAAACATTCTGCATCCCACTTTGAAATGTGGCGTCTGGGGTCTTAAATGCTAACAAGCGGCCATCTGAGATGCATCAATT
Source organism: Elephas maximus indicus (assembly GCF_024166365.1). Taxonomy (NCBI): domain Eukaryota; kingdom Metazoa; phylum Chordata; class Mammalia; order Proboscidea; family Elephantidae; genus Elephas; species Elephas maximus. The sequence continues at coordinate 170,318,530 of NC_064846.1, forward strand.
GGTCTCAACCCACCTGGAGCAAAGGAGAATGAAGAACACCAAGGTCACGCGACAACGAGGAGCCCAAGAGACAGAAAGGGCCACGTGAACCAGAGACCTACATCATCCTGAGACCAGAAGAACTAGTTGGTGCCCGGCCACAATCGATGACTGCCCTGACAGGGAGCACAACAGAGAACTCCTGAGAGACCAGGAGATCAGTGGGATGCAGACCCCAAATTCTCATAAAAAGACCATACTTAATGGTCTGACTGAGACCAGAGGAATCCCGGAGGCAATGCTCCCCAGACCTTCTGATGGCACAGGACAGGAACCATCCCCGAAGACAACTCATCAGGCATGAAAAGGACTGGTCAGCTGGGGGGAGAGAGATGCTGATGAAGAGGGAGCTAATTAAATCAGGTGGACACGGGAGAGTGTGTTGGCAACTCTTGACTGGAGGGGGGATGGGAAGATAGAGAGAGAGGGAAGCTGGCAAAATTGGCACGAAACGAGAGACTGAAAGGGCTGACTCAATAGGGGGAGAGCAAGTGGGAGAAGGGAGTAAGATGTATGTAAACTTACATGTGACAGACCGATTGGAATGGTAAATGTTCACTTGAAGCTTCCTAAAAATTAATTAAAAAAAAAAAGAAAGAAAGAAAACTACAAAGCTCTACTACAAGAAATTCAAAAGGACATCCTTAAGTGGAAAAACATACCCTGCTCATGGATAGGAAGACTTAACATAGTAAAAATGTCTATTCTACCAAAAGCCATCTATACATACAATGCACTTCCGATCCAAATTCCAATCTCATTTTTTAAGGTGATAGAGCAACAAATCACCAACTTCATATGGAAGGGAAAGAAGCCTCGGATAAGCAAAGCATTACCGAAAAAGAAGAAGAAAGTGGGAGGCCTCACTCTACCTAATTTCAGAACCTATTATACAGCCACAGTAGTCAAAACAGCCTGGTATTGGTACAACAACAGGCACATAGACCAGTGGAACAGAATTGAGAACCCACATATAAATCCATCCACATATGAGCAGCTGATATTTGACAAAGGCCCAGTGTCAGTTAATTGGGGAAAGGATAGTCTTTTTAACAAATGGTGCTGGCATAACTGGATATCCATTTGCAAAAAAATGAAACAGGACCCATACCTCACACCATGCACAAAAACTAACTCCAAGTGGTTCAAAGACCTAAACATAAAGACTAAAACGATAAAGATCATGGAAGAAAAAATAGGGACAACCTTAGGAGCCCTAATACAAGGCATAAACAGAATACAAAACATTACCAAAAGTGACGAAGAGAAACCAGATAACTGGGAGCTCCTAAAAATCAAACACCTATGCTCAGCTAAAGACTTCACCAACAGAGTAAAAAGACCACCTACAGACTGGGAAAGAATTTTCAGCTATGACATCTCCGACCAGCGCCTGATCTCTAAAATCTATAGGATTCTGTCAAAACTCAACCACAAAAAGACAAACAACCCAATCAAGAAGTGGGCAAAGGATATGAACACACACTTCGCTAAAGAAGATATTCAGGCAGCTGACAGATACATGAGAAAATGCTCTCGATCATTAGCCATTAGAGAAATGCAAATTAAAACTACGATGAGATTCCATCTCACTCCAACAAGGCTGGCAATAATCCAAAAAACACCAAATAATAAATGTTGGAGAGGCTGCGGAGAGATTGGAACTCTTATACACTGCTGGTGGGAATGTAAAATGGTACAACCACTCTGGAAATCTAGCTGGCGTTATCTTAAACAGTTAGAAATAGAACTACCATACAACCCAGAAATCCCACTCCTCGGAATATACCCTAGAGACACAAGAGCCTTCACACAAACAGATATATGCACACCCATGTTTATGGCAGCTCTGTTTACAATAGCAAAAAGCTGGAAGCAACCAAGGTGTCCATCAACGGATGAATGGGTAAATAAATTGTGGTATATTCACACAATGGAATACTACGCATCGATAAAGAACAGTGACGAATACTGTGAAACATTTCATAACATGGAGGAACCTGGAAGGCATTATGCTGAGCGAAATCAGTCAGAGGCAAAAGGACAAATATTGTATAAGACCGCTCTTATACGATCTTGAGAAATAGTACAAACTGAGAAGAACACATACTTTTGTGGTTACGAGGGGGGGAGGGAGGGAGGGAGGAAGGCAGGGAGGGAGAGGGTTTTTTTTACTGATTAATTAGCAGATAAGAACTGCTTTAGGTGAAGGGAAGGACAACACTCAATACATGGAAGGTCAGCTCAATTCGACTGGACCAAAAGCAAAGAAGTTTCCGGGATAAAATGAATGCTTCAAAGGTCAGCGGAGCAAGGGCGGGGGTTTGGGAACCATGGTTTAAGGGGAATTCTAAGTCAATTGGCAAAATAATTCAATTATGAAAACATTCTGCATCCCACTTTGAAATGTGGCGTCTGGGGTCTTAAATGCTAACAAGCGGCCATCTGAGATGCATCAATTGGTCTCAACCCACCTGGAGCAAAGGAGAATGAAGAACACCAAGGTCACGCGACAACGAGGAGCCCAAGAGACAGAAAGGGCCACGTGAACCAGAGACCTACATCATCCTGAGACCAGAAGAACTAGTTGGTGCCCGGCCACAATCGATGACTGCCCTGACAGGGAGCACAACAGAGAACTCCTGAGAGACCAGGAGATCAGTGGGATGCAGACCCCAAATTCTCATAAAAAGACCATACTTAATGGTCTGACTGAGACCAGAGGAATCCCGGAGGCAATGCTCCCCAGACCTTCTGATGGCACAGGACAGGAACCATCCCCGAAGACAACTCATCAGGCATGAAAAGGACTGGTCAGCTGGGGGGAGAGAGATGCTGATGAAGAGGGAGCTAATTAAATCAGGTGGACACGGGAGAGTGTGTTGGCAACTCTTGACTGGAGGGGGGATGGGAAGATAGAGAGAGAGGGAAGCTGGCAAAATTGGCACGAAACGAGAGACTGAAAGGGCTGACTCAATAGGGGGAGAGCAAGTGGGAGAAGGGAGTAAGATGTATGTAAACTTACATGTGACAGACCGATTGGAATGGTAAATGTTCACTTGAAGCTTCCTAAAAATTAATTAAAAAAAAAAAGAAAGAAAGAAAACTACAAAGCTCTACTACAAGAAATTCAAAAGGACATCCTTAAGTGGAAAAACATACCCTGCTCATGGATAGGAAGACTTAACATAGTAAAAATGTCTATTCTACCAAAAGCCATCTATACATACAATGCACTTCCGATCCAAATTCCAATCTCATTTTTTAAGGTGATAGAGCAACAAATCACCAACTTCATATGGAAGGGAAAGAAGCCTCGGATAAGCAAAGCATTACCGAAAAAGAAGAAGAAAGTGGGAGGCCTCACTCTACCTAATTTCAGAACCTATTATACAGCCACAGTAGTCAAAACAGCCTGGTATTGGTACAACAACAGGCACATAGACCAGTGGAACAGAATTGAGAACCCACATATAAATCCATCCACATATGAGCAGCTGATATTTGACAAAGGCCCAGTGTCAGTTAATTGGGGAAAGGATAGTCTTTTTAACAAATGGTGCTGGCATAACTGGATATCCATTTGCAAAAAAATGAAACAGGACCCATACCTCACACCATGCACAAAAACTAACTCCAAGTGGTTCAAAGACCTAAACATAAAGACTAAAACGATAAAGATCATGGAAGAAAAAATAGGGACAACCTTAGGAGCCCTAATACAAGGCATAAACAGAATACAAAACATTACCAAAAGTGACGAAGAGAAACCAGATAACTGGGAGCTCCTAAAAATCAAACACCTATGCTCAGCTAAAGACTTCACCAACAGAGTAAAAAGACCACCTACAGACTGGGAAAGAATTTTCAGCTATGACATCTCCGACCAGCGCCTGATCTCTAAAATCTATAGGATTCTGTCAAAACTCAACCACAAAAAGACAAACAACCCAATCAAGAAGTGGGCAAAGGATATGAACACACACTTCGCTAAAGAAGATATTCAGGCAGCTGACAGATACATGAGAAAATGCTCTCGATCATTAGCCATTAGAGAAATGCAAATTAAAACTACGATGAGATTCCATCTCACTCCAACAAGGCTGGCAATAATCCAAAAAACACCAAATAATAAATGTTGGAGAGGCTGCGGAGAGATTGGAACTCTTATACACTGCTGGTGGGAATGTAAAATGGTACAACCACTCTGGAAATCTAGCTGGCGTTATCTTAAACAGTTAGAAATAGAACTACCATACAACCCAGAAATCCCACTCCTCGGAATATACCCTAGAGACACAAGAGCCTTCACACAAACAGATATATGCACACCCATGTTTATGGCAGCTCTGTTTACAATAGCAAAAAGCTGGAAGCAACCAAGGTGTCCATCAACGGATGAATGGGTAAATAAATTGTGGTATATTCACACAATGGAATACTACGCATCGATAAAGAACAGTGACGAATACTGTGAAACATTTCATAACATGGAGGAACCTGGAAGGCATTATGCTGAGCGAAATCAGTCAGAGGCAAAAGGACAAATATTGTATAAGACCGCTCTTATACGATCTTGAGAAATAGTACAAACTGAGAAGAACACATACTTTTGTGGTTACGAGGGGGGGAGGGAGGGAGGGAGGAAGGCAGGGAGGGAGAGCGTTTTTTTTACTGATTAATTAGCAGATAAGAACTGCTTTAGGTGAAGGGAAGGACAACACTCAATACATGGAAGGTCAGCTCAATTCGACTGGACCAAAAGCAAAGAAGTTTCCGGGATAAAATGAATGCTTCAAAGGTCAGCGGAGCAAGGGCGGGGGTTTGGGAACCATGGTTTAAGGGGAATTCTAAGTCAATTGGCAAAATAATTCAATTATGAAAACATTCTGCATCCCACTTTGAAATGTGGCGTCTGGGGTCTTAAATGCTAACAAGCGGCCATCTGAGATGCATCAATTGGTCTCAACCCACCTGGAGCAAAGGAGAATGAAGAACACCAAGGTCACGCGACAACGAGGAGCCCAAGAGACAGAAAGGGCCACGTGAACCAGAGACCTACATCATCCTGAGACCAGAAGAACTAGTTGGTGCCCGGCCACAATCGATGACTGCCCTGACAGGGAGCACAACAGAGAACTCCTGAGAGACCAGGAGATCAGTGGGATGCAGACCCCAAATTCTCATAAAAAGACCATACTTAATGGTCTGACTGAGACCAGAGGAATCCCGGAGGCAATGCTCCCCAGACCTTCTGATGGCACAGGACAGGAACCATCCCCGAAGACAACTCATCAGGCATGAAAAGGACTGGTCAGCTGGGGGGAGAGAGATGCTGATGAAGAGGGAGCTAATTAAATCAGGTGGACACGGGAGAGTGTGTTGGCAACTCTTGACTGGAGGGGGGATGGGAAGATAGAGAGAGAGGGAAGCTGGCAAAATTGGCACGAAACGAGAGACTGAAAGGGCTGACTCAATAGGGGGAGAGCAAGTGGGAGAAGGGAGTAAGATGTATGTAAACTTACATGTGACAGACCGATTGGAATGGTAAATGTTCACTTGAAGCTTCCTAAAAATTAATTAAAAAAAAAAAGAAAGAAAGAAAACTACAAAGCTCTACTACAAGAAATTCAAAAGGACATCCTTAAGTGGAAAAACATACCCTGCTCATGGATAGGAAGACTTAACATAGTAAAAATGTCTATTCTACCAAAAGCCATCTATACATACAATGCACTTCCGATCCAAATTCCAATCTCATTTTTTAAGGTGATAGAGCAACAAATCACCAACTTCATATGGAAGGGAAAGAAGCCTCGGATAAGCAAAGCATTACCGAAAAAGAAGAAGAAAGTGGGAGGCCTCACTCTACCTAATTTCAGAACCTATTATACAGCCACAGTAGTCAAAACAGCCTGGTATTGGTACAACAACAGGCACATAGACCAGTGGAACAGAATTGAGAACCCACATATAAATCCATCCACATATGAGCAGCTGATATTTGACAAAGGCCCAGTGTCAGTTAATTGGGGAAAGGATAGTCTTTTTAACAAATGGTGCTGGCATAACTGGATATCCATTTGCAAAAAAATGAAACAGGACCCATACCTCACACCATGCACAAAAACTAACTCCAAGTGGTTCAAAGACCTAAACATAAAGACTAAAACGATAAAGATCATGGAAGAAAAAATAGGGACAACCTTAGGAGCCCTAATACAAGGCATAAACAGAATACAAAACATTACCAAAAGTGACGAAGAGAAACCAGATAACTGGGAGCTCCTAAAAATCAAACACCTATGCTCAGCTAAAGACTTCACCAACAGAGTAAAAAGACCACCTACAGACTGGGAAAGAATTTTCAGCTATGACATCTCCGACCAGCGCCTGATCTCTAAAATCTATAGGATTCTGTCAAAACTCAACCACAAAAAGACAAACAACCCAATCAAGAAGTGGGCAAAGGATATGAACACACACTTCGCTAAAGAAGATATTCAGGCAGCTGACAGATACATGAGAAAATGCTCTCGATCATTAGCCATTAGAGAAATGCAAATTAAAACTACGATGAGATTCCATCTCACTCCAACAAGGCTGGCAATAATCCAAAAAACACCAAATAATAAATGTTGGAGAGGCTGCGGAGAGATTGGAACTCTTATACACTGCTGGTGGGAATGTAAAATGGTACAACCACTCTGGAAATCTAGCTGGCGTTATCTTAAACAGTTAGAAATAGAACTACCATACAACCCAGAAATCCCACTCCTCGGAATATACCCTAGAGACACAAGAGCCTTCACACAAACAGATATATGCACACCCATGTTTATGGCAGCTCTGTTTACAATAGCAAAAAGCTGGAAGCAACCAAGGTGTCCATCAACGGATGAATGGGTAAATAAATTGTGGTATATTCACACAATGGAATACTACGCATCGATAAAGAACAGTGACGAATACTGTGAAACATTTCATAACATGGAGGAACCTGGAAGGCATTATGCTGAGCGAAATCAGTCAGAGGCAAAAGGACAAATATTGTATAAGACCGCTCTTATACGATCTTGAGAAATAGTACAAACTGAGAAGAACACATACTTTTGTGGTTACGAGGGGGGGAGGGAGGGAGGGAGGAAGGCAGGGAGGGAGAGGGTTTTTTTTACTGATTAATTAGCAGATAAGAACTGCTTTAGGTGAAGGGAAGGACAACACTCAATACATGGAAGGTCAGCTCAATTCGACTGGACCAAAAGCAAAGAAGTTTCCGGGATAAAATGAATGCTTCAAAGGTCAGCGGAGCAAGGGCGGGGGTTTGGGAACCATGGTTTAAGGGGAATTCTAAGTCAATTGGCAAAATAATTCAATTATGAAAACATTCTGCATCCCACTTTGAAATGTGGCGTCTGGGGTCTTAAATGCTAACAAGCGGCCATCTGAGATGCATCAATTGGTCTCAACCCACCTGGAGCAAAGGAGAATGAAGAACACCAAGGTCACGCGACAACGAGGAGCCCAAGAGACAGAAAGGGCCACGTGAACCAGAGACCTACATCATCCTGAGACCAGAAGAACTAGTTGGTGCCCGGCCACAATCGATGACTGCCCTGACAGGGAGCACAACAGAGAACTCCTGAGAGACCAGGAGATCAGTGGGATGCAGACCCCAAATTCTCATAAAAAGACCATACTTAATGGTCTGACTGAGACCAGAGGAATCCCGGAGGCAATGCTCCCCAGACCTTCTGATGGCACAGGACAGGAACCATCCCCGAAGACAACTCATCAGGCATGAAAAGGACTGGTCAGCTGGGGGGAGAGAGATGCTGATGAAGAGGGAGCTAATTAAATCAGGTGGACACGGGAGAGTGTGTTGGCAACTCTTGACTGGAGGGGGGATGGGAAGATAGAGAGAGAGGGAAGCTGGCAAAATTGGCACGAAACGAGAGACTGAAAGGGCTGACTCAATAGGGGGAGAGCAAGTGGGAGAAGGGAGTAAGATGTATGTAAACTTACATGTGACAGACCGATTGGAATGGTAAATGTTCACTTGAAGCTTCCTAAAAATTAATTAAAAAAAAAAAGAAAGAAAGAAAACTACAAAGCTCTACTACAAGAAATTCAAAAGGACATCCTTAAGTGGAAAAACATACCCTGCTCATGGATAGGAAGACTTAACATAGTAAAAATGTCTATTCTACCAAAAGCCATCTATACATACAATGCACTTCCGATCCAAATTCCAATCTCATTTTTTAAGGTGATAGAGCAACAAATCACCAACTTCATATGGAAGGGAAAGAAGCCTCGGATAAGCAAAGCATTACCGAAAAAGAAGAAGAAAGTGGGAGGCCTCACTCTACCTAATTTCAGAACCTATTATACAGCCACAGTAGTCAAAACAGCCTGGTATTGGTACAACAACAGGCACATAGACCAGTGGAACAGAATTGAGAACCCACATATAAATCCATCCACATATGAGCAGCTGATATTTGACAAAGGCCCAGTGTCAGTTAATTGGGGAAAGGATAGTCTTTTTAACAAATGGTGCTGGCATAACTGGATATCCATTTGCAAAAAAATGAAACAGGACCCATACCTCACACCATGCACAAAAACTAACTCCAAGTGGTTCAAAGACCTAAACATAAAGACTAAAACGATAAAGATCATGGAAGAAAAAATAGGGACAACCTTAGGAGCCCTAATACAAGGCATAAACAGAATACAAAACATTACCAAAAGTGACGAAGAGAAACCAGATAACTGGGAGCTCCTAAAAATCAAACACCTATGCTCAGCTAAAGACTTCACCAACAGAGTAAAAAGACCACCTACAGACTGGGAAAGAATTTTCAGCTATGACATCTCCGACCAGCGCCTGATCTCTAAAATCTATAGGATTCTGTCAAAACTCAACCACAAAAAGACAAACAACCCAATCAAGAAGTGGGCAAAGGATATGAACACACACTTCGCTAAAGAAGATATTCAGGCAGCTGACAGATACATGAGAAAATGCTCTCGATCATTAGCCATTAGAGAAATGCAAATTAAAACTACGATGAGATTCCATCTCACTCCAACAAGGCTGGCAATAATCCAAAAAACACCAAATAATAAATGTTGGAGAGGCTGCGGAGAGATTGGAACTCTTATACACTGCTGGTGGGAATGTAAAATGGTACAACCACTTTGGAAATCTAGCTGGCGTTATCTTAAACAGTTAGAAATAGAACTACCATACAACCCAGAAATCCCACTCCTCGGAATATACCCTAGAGACACAAGAGCCTTCACACAAACAGATATATGCACACCCATGTTTATGGCAGCTCTGTTTACAATAGCAAAAAGCTGGAAGCAACCAAGGTGTCCATCAACGGATGAATGGGTAAATAAATTGTGGTATATTCACACAATGGAATACTACGCATCGATAAAGAACAGTGACGAATACTGTGAAACATTTCATAACATGGAGGAACCTGGAAGGCATTATGCTGAGCGAAATCAGTCAGAGGCAAAAGGACAAATATTGTATAAGACCGCTCTTATACGATCTTGAGAAATAGTACAAACTGAGAAGAACACATACTTTTGTGGTTACGAGGGGGGGAGGGAGGGAGGGAGGAAGGCAGGGAGGGAGAGCGTTTTTTTTACTGATTAATTAGCAGATAAGAACTGCTTTAGGTGAAGGGAAGGACAACACTCAATACATGGAAGGTCAGCTCAATTCGACTGGACCAAAAGCAAAGAAGTTTCCGGGATAAAATGAATGCTTCAAAGGTCAGCGGAGCAAGGGCGGGGGTTTGGGAACCATGGTTTAAGGGGAATTCTAAGTCAATTGGCAAAATAATTCAATTATGAAAACATTCTGCATCCCACTTTGAAATGTGGCGTCTGGGGTCTTAAATGCTAACAAGCGGCCATCTGAGATGCATCAATTGGTCTCAACCCACCTGGAGCAAAGGAGAATGAAGAACACCAAGGTCACGCGACAACGAGGAGCCCAAGAGACAGAAAGGGCCACGTGAACCAGAGACCTACATCATCCTGAGACCAGAAGAACTAGTTGGTGCCCGGCCACAATCGATGACTGCCCTGACAGGGAGCACAACAGAGAACTCCTGAGAGACCAGGAGATCAGTGGGATGCAGACCCCAAATTCTCATAAAAAGACCATACTTAATGGTCTGACTGAGACCAGAGGAATCCCGGAGGCAATGCTCCCCAGACCTTCTGATGGCACAGGACAGGAACCATCCCCGAAGACAACTCATCAGGCATGAAAAGGACTGGTCAGCTGGGGGGAGAGAGATGCTGATGAAGAGGGAGCTAATTAAATCAGGTGGACACGGGAGAGTGTGTTGGCAACTCTTGACTGGAGGGGGGATGGGAAGATAGAGAGAGAGGGAAGCTGGCAAAATTGGCACGAAACGAGAGACTGAAAGGGCTGACTCAATAGGGGGAGAGCAAGTGGGAGAAGGGAGTAAGATGTATGTAAACTTACATGTGACAGACCGATTGGAATGGTAAATGTTCACTTGAAGCTTCCTAAAAATTAATTAAAAAAAAAAAGAAAGAAAGAAAACTACAAAGCTCTACTACAAGAAATTCAAAAGGACATCCTTAAGTGGAAAAACATACCCTGCTCATGGATAGGAAGACTTAACATAGTAAAAATGTCTATTCTACCAAAAGCCATCTATACATACAATGCACTTCCGATCCACTTGGATAACGAAACTGCCCCAGGACTACCTGGCTCCGTTTTCAATGGGCTACAGAGTTCCCCAACTGCAGCGGCTTAAAAAACTTAATAAGCCTTTCTGTTTTAACTTGAAACAGTGTTCAAGGTTTTCTCTACAACACCAGCTAGATTGATAAGTCTGTTAAATCTAGGATATGAAACTTACAAATAGACTGAAACGTAAGTTCTCTTAAAATGTTCCAATGCTGTACATTAAATCAGTTTTCCCCCAAAATCACAAGCTTACATTCATTACTCAATCATACATTTCATAGTGATTTCCGAAGCTATTGTTCTTAGAAGCCAAATCCTGTCCAACATTGCCCATGTATAAAACACCAGATATGCACGCACTCTTCCTTCACGCAAAATAGGAATGCTTCCATTTTGGTTTTCCGCAAGGCTTCCGTCCTTTTGGCAAACCCTCCTGGAGCTGAAAGCTGCATCCCTATAATAGATAGCAGTCACCCTCCGGGCAACCAAGCTGCTTTCTTAGTTGGTGCTGTTAGGTGCTGTCAGTCAGTTCAGACTCATAGCGGCCCTATGTACAAGAGCATGGAGCACTGCCCAGTCCTGTGCCATGCTCACAACCCTGGTTATGCTTGAGCCCATTGTTGCAGCCACTGTGTCACTCCATCTTGTCAAGGGTCTTCCTCTTTTTCGCTGACCCTCTACCTTACCAAGCATGCTGTCTGTCATGCATTGAATTGTGTCCCCCCAAAAATATGTGTCAACATGGTTAGGGCATGATTCCCAGTATTCTGCGGTTGTCCTCCATTTTGTGATTGTCATTTTATGTTAAGACGATTAGGGTGGGATTGTAACACCCTTACTCAGGTCACCTCCGTGGCCCAGTATAAAGGGAGTGTCCCTGGACTGTGGCCTGCACCACCTTGGGTCTTCCAAGAGATAAAAGGAAAGGGAGGCAAGCAGAGAGTTGGGGAGCTCAGACCACCGAGAAAGCAGTGCCAGGAGCAAAGCGCCTCCTTTGGACCTGGGGTTCCTGGGCAAAGGAGCTCCTAGTCTAGGGGAAGATTGTGGTCCAGAAAGACCTGCCTCCAAAGCCGACAGAGAGAGAAAGGCTTCCCCTAGAGCTGACGCCCTGAATTTGAACTCTTAGCCAAATTTACGATGAGAAAATAAACATCACTGTGTTAAAGCCATCCACTTGTGGTATTTCTGTTATAGCAGCACTGGATGACTAAAACAGTGTCCTTCTCCAGGGACTGGTCCCTCCCGACCACATGCCCAAGGTACGTGGGCCATCCTCCCTTCCAAGGTCCATTCTAGCTGAACTTCTCCCAAGACAGATTTGTCCATTCTTCAGGAGGTCCAGTAAGTTATATTGATAAATTACGATATCTTAGAACTGCTAAAATGTACTGTGTCCCTAGCGACATGGGTAGATCTCACGATTATAGTCTTAAGTGACCAAAGAACATGCGCTTGTGATTAGATTGAAAAACAGAACAATTCTAAGTTGATGAACACTACATCCTTTTGTAATAACAGGATGCGATCAAGAATAGGAAGAATGACACCAACTTCAGATCCGAGGTGACCGTGGGGATAAAAGGACAGCGATTAATTGCAGAGTGGGTACTTCAACTTTCCCTGCAAACTAGTATTTCAGAAATACAACTGAAGGGAAGAGGGCAAAAATTCAACCTCTATCAAGATCGGGCAGTGATTAATTGGGTGGCTGATTTACTTTTTGTCAGTAGAGTTCCTATATGTGAAATCATTTACAATGTAAAGACAGGTAAAACACCTAAAAGACAAATTTGTATCTGTCCAACCAGTTATAATGTACCTACAGGATAGGACACCATGCCCCGTTAAAACTCATAATCACATCAACCAATGTTACAAAACTATTTGTGTATTAACTGCTCAAGGAGAAACTAATTTCCTTTGTAGACATTCACCTAAATTTTAATAAGACAAATAAATAAGTAAATGATTACAGCCAAGAAAAATTTAATATCAAAGAATATCTGGGGATATGGGGAAGACGCTCAAGATAGGTTTGATGTGAAAGGGAAGATGAGAAAACAGTTTACACTGGGAACCTGTGTCCTTTAAAATGTGTAGATTCCTCTTTCCCACAGGCGGCATCTAGAAAAGTGAGGTTACTACCAACTTGGTAACCTTCGCTGCCTCTGAGCGTTGTGACTACAGACAACTTGTGTTTTCTTCTCTATACCAAATTTTGTAATGAATATATAACCATTTTTATCAGAAAAATCATGTCGTGAACAGTATGTTTCTGCAAGTCATATCAAAATAAAGCGAGTAGTCAATTGTTGTGGTGTGCCACTTGAGCGAGTCCAACTCACAGCGACCCAATGTGACAGAGTAGACCTGCCCACAGGGCTGTAAACTTTCCAGGGGCAGATCACCAGGTTTTTTCTGCTGAGGAGCAGCTGGTGTTTTGGAACCGCCCACTTACCCATTGCACCACCAGGGCACTTTGAACAGAAGAGAACAGCGTTCATCTCCATTCATGAAGCAGTCTCCTCTTTCCCCAGGAGATGGTACCCTATTTCCTACACAACACTGGCCAAAGGTTTTTGCTAAGGCACCTCCTTATGCTGCCCTCTTGTGGACAAATACAAGAATGCCTCGGATTGGGAAAAGTCGATCCTAAAATCCAGGTGTGTATTCTAAAACAGGGATAATTAAAGATAGGGGCTCAATGGTGAAGTACTTGGCTGGTAACCTAAAGGTGGAGGTTCAAAGCCACCCAGCAGCTTCACTGGAGAAAGACTTGACTATCTGCTTCCATAAAGAGTATAGACTATACAACCGATGACTGCCCTGACAGGGAACACAACACAGAACCCCTGAGGGAGCAGGAGAGCAGTGGGATACAGACCCCAAATTCTCATCAGACCAGACTTAATGGTCTGACTGAGACTGGAAGGACCCCGGTGGTCATGGCCCCCAGACCTTCTGTTGGCCCAGGACAGGAACCATTCCTGAAGCCAACTCTTCAGACATGGATTGGACTGAACAATGGGTTGGAGAGGGATGCTGGTGAGGAGTGAGCTTCTTGGATCAGGTGGGGACACTTGAGACTATGTTGGCATCTCCTGCCTGGAGGGGAGATGAGAGGGTGGAGGGGGTTAGAAGCTGATGAAATGGACACGAAAAGAGAGAGAGGCAGGAGAGAGCTGGCTGTCTCATTAGGGGGAGAGTAATTGGGAGTGTGTAGCAAGGTGAATATGGGTATTTGTGTGAGAGACTGATTTGATTTCTAAACTTTCACTTAAAGCACAATAAAAATTATTTAAAAAAAAAAAAAGATTATAGCCTGAAAAACCAGAGCATGTCTACTCCATCACATGAATTACTAAGAGTTCAAATTGACCCGATGGCACCCAGCAAGAACAGAGACAATTTATCCATGTAACTGAATTTGAAATTGTCAACTTTTTACTGAGAAAAAAAAAAAAAATGCCACCCTGTTCCCTGTCAAACATTAAACTCAAGCAAGAGCTCATCGAGGCCACAGTGATTGCTATGACCTGCACTCTTGTCTGCACCCATGTCTTTTTTGATTTTTCCTAGAACGTTTCTCGGCACATGCACAGCAACAATAAATATGCACAGCAAAAATCAAGAAGGAATATTTCATTGACCTGCTCCAGAAAAGTGATTGAACTAAAATTAACTCGAGCCGAAGTAAATAATCAAGGATAAAATTATGATAGAAAAACCTCTAGACCAATGCTTCTTCAATCGCTATGACTCGGAATCGACTTGACAGCACTGGGTGGGTGAGGACTCATGGGGAGCCTGTCAAAAAGCAGACTTAGATCCAGGAGTAAGCCCAGAGACTCCCCACGTTGGATGCCGACGCTGACGGTACTGCGCCGTGGGACCCAGGAAATGCGTGCCTCCCGCTAACGTCGGGCACAGGGCGCCACGGTGGAATTCAAACAATCAGAGCTCAGTATCTACTGTGCACACAGTGGCCACAGACAGGAAAGTTTGGACCCGCCGTCGAAGCTCTCTACTAAATCGGCATAGATGTAAGCTTGTCTTTTATAAGGAACCTGAATCAATTGGTTAACTCTTTTGTCAGTTGATTCTGACTCATGGAGACCCCTTGGTTTCAGAGTAGAACTGTGTTCTCTAGGGTTTTGCTGGGGGTGAACTTTACAGAAGCAGATTGCCAGGCCTTTCTTCTGTGCCACCACTGGTGGGTTCCAACCAACCATTTTTTGGTCAGTAATCAAGATGAAAATGTGAAATCGCACTCAAGTGCGGGGGAAAACACACACATCTGTAAATGGGAGAGAATGTGACAAGGGCCGAAAATTGGATTCAGATTACACAAGAACAGAAACACAAGCCTTAGGGAGGGACACAATCTGAATGGTATGAGAATTTCTCAGCTCTACACAGGCTATGGACGCCTGAGCAGGGTTCCTGACATGGGTGGAATTTCTCTGCTGTTCAAAAGAATCAAAACTCGCCTGAATAGTGGAGTGTCTCATGCAAGAGAAGCCTCCTAGATGCCCAGTTTCTTGTTTTGGCTTCAGATTTGGGAACAGAGAAAGCACAGCAGCCCTGCTCTGACCTGAACTCTTTGATATGGCAAGATATGTTGCGACTCTAGTTAAGTTCAAAGCTACAGAAACTTAAGAATGTTTCCTCTATCTGATAGGACATAGTAAGTTACCTGCTTTACTTAGAGCCATATGCTAATGAGTCTCACATCCTTTTTCTTTTTCTTTGATTGGTCTCCTTCCCACTGCCCTCAAGTACATTGTGACTCAAAGAGACCCTATAGGACAGAGTAGCACTGCCCCATAGGGCTTCCATGGGGCGGCTGGGGGAATCCAACGGGCCACATTTTGGTTAGCAGCCGAGCTCTTAGCCACTGTGCAACCGGGGTTCCTCCAAAGAGACCTTACCACATTAAATAAATGAAGGAAGCGCTGCAAGGGGGGATTTAGGGTGGTCCTCACAGCAGTTTGAGACTGTTTTAGCATTCCGTCTTAACTCTGGGTGCTGTGGGTACTTACACCTGGCCGCTTTTCTCTCCTCAGCCACCAGTTCTTAAGTGTTCTAGAGGATCCTCAGCACCCTGGGACGTGTCCTGGGCTGGGCAAAAGCCCAACACCACCTGTGGTAGAAGTCAGCTGGGGGTGAGTTAGGCCTGGTGGGGGCAGCGGTTTGCTCTGTCTCTCAGAGCATCTCAGCACCCTACAGATATGATCGTTTTTTCTTTCATTCACTTTTCTTTTTGTTCTTTTTTGTTGTTTTTTTTTTTTACTTTTTGCCCCTTAATAAGTTTGACAGTTGTTACCTGAAATGTTCAAACTTTTCCTTGATGGATTTACTAGAAAAGCCCACTGAGACTGATCTTACTCTACTGTCTTTATTTTATTTTTTAATGGTTCCATAAGGGGGAGAGCTTGCACTTTGGAAAGAATGAGAGGAAATGGATGATATAAGGGGAAGGGGGAGAGCTTGCACTAGAAAGAGAAAGGGGAAATGGTCCCTACAGGGGTCCCTGACTTGGCAGTGAAGGGTTAGCAGGGGAAGGTAGAAGAAAAGGGTATAAAGTCCTAAGAAAATGACTGGATGGGGCACTCAGGTTCTCTCTCTCTCTGAGCAGCCCCCTTGACACTCCCTGGTCAAGTGTACTATCCCTACTAACCCTCTGCTAGCTAATAAACCTCGAATTGCTTGGCACTAGTTGTCTCAGTGTTGGAATTCTTCCCTACAGCGAAGACAAGAACCGAGGCCGTTTTCTCCTGAAACAGTCCTACCCTGAGGCGGCCTGTGCCCTAACGCAGATCACAGAGAGGTGCAGCTTGGTGCAATTTCTGGCTGGATCTTTCTGTCAATTACGTGCTTATTAAAATGATTTAGTACCAGGAGATGCAGCCTGATAAAGTAGCTATTTTGCACGAGGCAGATGAGTATTTCGATTTGTTCGTTTTAAACACTTAAAAATTTTTTTTTAACTTTTTTATTAAGGGTAAAGCACCTAGAAAAATGCATACTAACGTGCAGCTCCATACTTTAAGTGACCATATATTAAATTATTTTTGTAACTTTCCTTTTATTTACTAGTTAAGCTTTGTACTGTATATACTGACGGAAGTTCCAGAAGTCTTAAAGCATTAAGTATGAAACCCAAGATTAATAGCTGTCCAATCTCAGGGTAAGGAACCGTGGTGGTGCAAAGGTTAAGCGCTCGGCTGCTAACCTAATAGTCAACAGTAGGAACCTACCCCGTAGCTTCTCCTAAGAAAGACCTGGCCATCTGCTCCCATAAAGATTACACCCAGAAAAACCCTCCAGGGTAGTTCTCTGTCACATGTGGTTGCTGGGTCACAATCCACTGGGTGGCACCTAATAAGGACCCTGCAACTTGAACATAAGGTTTATTCTGAGTGGTTATTTCATAGGCATAGGGGGAGACCATTTGGATTCCAGACATAGCCAAAGGCTCCAAGGAGCTGGGTACAACGGGCCTTCTAAGGAGAAGAGGAGGGAGAAATAGAGAAGACCCACCATTGGCTCATCTTCACAGGATTGAGGGAATCCTGCCTTCCCCTCTTTACTGAGATCAGCTGATATCAGGTTACTTCTGGCCTGGCTACTAGTAAGTGGGCTCTCCACCCACCTGAGACCAACAGACTTTTTTTTTAATAATTTTTATTGTGCTTTAAGTGAACGTTTACAAATCAAGTCAGTCTGTCACATAGAAGCTTATATACACCTTACTACATACTCTCATTTACTCTCCCCCTAATGGGTCAGGACGCTCCCTCCTTCCAGTCTCTCCTTTCATGACCGTTTTACCAGTTTCTAACCCTCTCTACCCTCCCATCCCCCCTCCAGACAGGAGATGCCAACACAGTCTCGAGTGTCCACCTGATACAAGTAGCTCACTCTTCATCAGCATCTCTCTCCTACCCACTGTCCAGTCCCTTCCACGTCTGATGAGATGTCTTCGGGAATGGTTCCTGTCCTGGGCCAACAGAAGGTTTGGGGACCATGACCGCCGGGATTCCTCTAGTCTCAGTCAGACCATTAAGTCTGGTCTTTTTGTGAGTTTTTGGGGTCTGCATCCCACTGATCTCCTGCTCCCTCAGGGGTTCTCTGTTGTGCTCCCTGTCAGGGCTTTCTCCAGGTGTAGCCGGGCACCATCTAGTTCTTCTGGTCTCAGGATGATGTAGACTCTGGTTCATGTGATCCAGGTGGGTTGAGACTAATTGAGGCATCTTAGATGGCCGCTTGTTAGCATTTAAAACCCCAGACACCACACTTCAAAGTGGGATGCAGAATCCAACAGACTTTTGATGAGAGGGAAATTAGGAGATAATGCTTTGTGGACTTTTCTAGCAGAATGAGACAAATTTACATTGCTATAGAGCAGTTTCTGGCAGGCTTTTGCAGTTGGGGTCACTCTCTCTACTGTTGATATGTGCTTTTGTGGATAAGAAAAGCCTTAAAATCAAACTAAGATGTGTGTTATTAATTTTCTTATTCAACACAGGTAAATTATTGGTATTTGATCATATTATTAAAGGAGCCTCGGTGGCGCAGTGCTTTAAGCGATCCACTGCTAAGGGAAAGGTCCGCAGTTGGAAACCACCGGCGGCTCCACAGGAGGAAGGTGTGGCAGTGGGCTTCCTTAGAGATTTACAGCCTCAAAAATCCTATGGGGTCGCTGTCAGAATCGACTGGATGGCAGTAGGTTTTGGCTTTGATCCTAATATTGACATAGGGTTGTACAGATTGATTTGTAATTGGTGAATGTCTTGTGTGTGTGTGTGTGTGTGTGTGTGTGTGTGTGTGTGTGTGTGTGTGTGTGTGTGTGTGTGTGTGTGTAAGCACACTTATTTGGACATTATACAGTCCTTCAGGAAACCCTAGTGGCATAGTGGTTAAAAGCTGCGGATGCTAACCAAAAGGTCAGCATTTGGGATCCACCAGTCACTCCTTGGAAACCATATGGGGCAGTTCTACTCTGTCCTATAGGGTCACTGTGAGTCGGAATCAACTTGACGGCAACAGGTTTCCTTTGGTTCCTGGTTCATACAGTGCTTCAAAATGTTGATTATACCCTTTGTGAGTGGGGTGTGTGTGTGTGTGTGTGTTTGGGTGCACAAGTACCTGCCAAGAACTTGTTGTTTTACAATTTGATAGTCAATTTATTTAACTGAAAAGCTCACATGCCTTAACCCTTTAAGTTCAGCCTGCTGGCCTTATTACTCTACTTGAAGTCTAGCAAATAATAGCAACCACTTTGAAGGGGCTTATGGTGAATTAGGAATTAATATTGGAGTCATTATTCCCTGTTCTTCAGCGTAGAGAATGTGACCCAGCTGGCGCTGGGCTCAGAAGGACACATCAACTAGGTCCTGAGATAGACAATAGTTTGGAAATGATCTTTTAGGGAGGAAAAATATCTTTTAGGGAACTTTTCACATAAAGCCAATCAAACATTCCTGTTTCCTATCAGCATTTAGTGAATAGAAAATTTCTTGGACCCAATTAATGAGGACCCTCCTGACTGTGGGTACTGAAACCTCCACCAAAGGTTGTTAAGAAAGACAATTGAAAATGTAGGATCTCAGTCTCTAGGCAGGCTGTGAAAAGGTGATGTTTTCCCTGGTTTTGCCCATTTTGTAACGTTAATATATACTGACGACTCTGTAGCTGTCTTTGGACTCGGGCGGACGTGGCTGTGGCAGCGTGCTTCCCGCTTTTCTCTGTTCTGTAACTTTTCCTTGGACTCGGGCAGACATCAGCTCTGGCAGCATGCTTGTCCGCTTCTGGACTTTTGTCTTTTTGAATACGTGCCCAATAAGACTTTCTTTTTGCTTTACTAAACTTTGTGATGTTTTTCCCCTACAACATTGGAAAGTATTCGAGGCCATTTGCAAATCAAGTTAATGACACACCTTCATCCACTTTAAAGTCCATTTGAATCTCTTGGTTCAGGACACTCAGATCCCACTTCAATCACTTCAATTCCCTTAATTAACACCTCCCCACATATGTAAATAACTCTTGGAAATCTAATAAATGAAACTCACCAATACAGAGAAACTTGTCTTAAAAGGTTCCAAAGCTGTATACAAAACTCGTTTTCCACAAAAATCACAGCTTAATTGCTCAATTTTACATTTTATAGTGAATTTCAAAGCTATTATTCTTAGAAGCCAAATTATTTTCACCTTTGCCCATGTGGAAAATATCAAATATGCACACATTCCTTCTTCACCCAAAACATGAATATTTCTGTTTTGGTTCTCTGTAAGGCATCTGTGGTTTTGCAGAATCCTCCTGGATTTGAAAGATGCACCCCTATCCCAGATGACAGTTAAAATAAATGAATCAATCAGTCAATCCCATTGCAGTCCAGCCGACTCCAACTCGTAGTGTCCCTACTGGATAGATTAGAACTGCCCCATAGGGTTTCCAAGGACAGGCTGGTGAACTGGAACTGCCAACCTTTTAGTTAGCTGCAGAACTCTTCACCACTGAGCCTTGTGGCTCCAGTTACCATCCTGGCAACCAGGCTGGTGAGTATGAACCGCCCACTTAACCATTGCACCTCCAGGGCTCCTTGAACCAAAAATACCAGAGTTTATCTCCATTCATGAAGCATTCTCCTATTTTACCACGAGATGGCAGCACAATTTCACACTCCATGTTTTTCAAAGCTTTTTGCTAATGCATATGCTTATGCTGCCCTCTTGTGGGCAAATAGGGAATGCGTCATGGTAAGAAAAGTCATTTCTAAAATTCAGATGTTTCTTAAAAACTAAAAAAAAAAAAATTTTTTTCTTACATATTGGTAATTAAAGATAGTGGCGCAATGGTTAAGCACTTGGGTGGTTACATTAAGGTGGAGGTTCAAGTCCGCCCAGCATCTTTGCTAGGGAAACACCTGGCTATCTACTTCAGTAAAGATTACAGCCCAGAAAACCAGAGCAGGCCTACTCTGTCCCATGAGGTTGCTAGGAGTTCAAATTCACTTGATGGCACCCAAAAATACCAACAAAAACAATTTATCAACTTAAGAGAACTTGAAAATCTCAGCTTTTTATCACAAACAAATAAATGCTACCACGTTCCCTGCTGAACATTAAACTCAAACAACAGCACATCAGAGCCACAGCGATTGCAGTGACCTGGGGTCGCCATGAGTGGGAATCCGCTCCATGGCAGTGGGTTTGTTTTTTTTTGGGGGGGGGGTACTCTTTTCTGCACCAATATGTCTCTCTCTCTTTTTTTTTTTTTCTAGAACCTTACTACGCTGCGTAAAACTTGTGAGTTATCTCACCACATGTATGGCAATCATAAAGAAGGAATATTTTATTTTCCTGCTCTAGAAAAGTGACTGAACTAAAGTTAACTCCTGCTGACGTAAATAATCAAGTATAAAATTACGGTAGAAAACCCACTAGACCAATGCTTCTTAAACTGCATATGCATAGGACTCACCTGGGGAGCTTGTTAAAAAGCAGACGTGGGAGGTGGAACCAGGATGGTGGAATAGACAGAAGCTTCCCTGGAGCCCTCTTTAGGACAGAGACCTGAAAAAACAATTTAAAGGAATATATTTGTGACCAGCTGGGAGCTGGGAGCCCTGTGGGTCAAAGGCAAGCTTAGACAAGGAACTGAGGGGGCAGGGGGAGAAAGAGACCATTCAGAAGCTGAGAGGTGTTAGGGGCCCTGAATTGCGAGGAGCCCTCAGGCCCCATTCCTGGAGTGGCTGCTGCCGCAGGCTGGTCCTAGCCTTGGGCCACAGTTTCCTCAGGGGGAAGCAGCAGCCACACAGCCCACTGACACCTCCCGGACCTGAGGAGAACGCAGTTTCCTCAGGGAGAAGCAGCAGCCAAATGGCCCACTCACACCTCCGGGATCTGAGCAGAAGGGCGTTCTCAGCAAAAGCTAAGGAGTAGCCTATATTTTAAGGCACCCCCACCCCCACCCCCAAGACGGCCTCAGCGGCTGTATCCCTAGGCCTGAGATACACGCTGGTGAGCACCTGGAGCCGTCCTCCCAGCCTTGGGGAAGGAAAAAATTTGCAGCTGGGGGAAAAAGATAATTTGCTAGCTCCATTACCTGGGGGAGCTCAGGACAGAAGTGGCTCCCGTCCAGGCATAAACTATCCGTGGACCTTGAGCACCTTTCCCTTTTGCATGGACCCGTGTGGGCCTATTTCGGGAGAATAGGCCCTGGCTGGCAAACTCCAACCATTTCAGTGGTGCGGTGGAGAGGTGGGTGTTTGACATTTGACATTGCTTTGCCTATTAAACAAGGTCCTCACCTACCCACAACAGGGACCTAAGGACTGGTGGCTCCACTTGGGTCGCCCAGCCACCCGCGACAGGGTCCAGGGATAACTGGTGCCTCCCAGTCCTTACAACAAAAACTTTGGGTACCCACAGTCCCTCTGCAGAGCCCACCCACCAGCACGCTCTACGGAACAGAGACGCGTTTTCCTCAGAGACGCTTGGGGGTCGGTTCTCAGCCCCCTGCCTCGCTCAGAGCGTGACCCCCTGCTGCAATCAGATACGGGTATATACGCCAATCACCCCTGCCCCTCTAAGACTGTAGGACAGAGCCTGTACCACACACTTGATATCAGCTAGCTGGAAACCTGAGCTGAATTCATACAAGAAAAGTGAATGGACTCCTAGACTGATATACCTGATAACAGCTCTAGCCAGCTGGGGACAGGACACCAGAGCTCCAAAGGCGAAAATAATCAAGCTAGCTCACTCAAGCAACCCATAGGGGTATACCAAAACAAAACAAAGCAAGCAGCTACGACACAGTAAGCAAGCATAAACTAATACAATACCTTATAGATGGCTCAGAGACAGCAGTCAATATCAAGTCACATAAAGAAATAGGCCATGATCACCTCAACAGGCTTCCAAAACAAAGAATCCAAGAATCTTTTAGATGAAAGTGCATTCCTGGAATTACCAGATGCAGAATACAATAGTTTAATATACAGAACCTCTTCAAGACATCAGGAAGGAAATGAGGCAATACGCAGAACAAGCCAAGGAACACACAGATAAAGCAACTGAAGAAATCAGAGAGATTATTCAGGAATATAATAAAAATTTAATAAGCTGGAAAATTCCATAGACAAACAGCAATCAGAAATTTGGAAGATTAACAATAAAATTACAGAATTAGATAACTCAATAGAAAGTCAGAGGAGCAGAATTGAGCAAGTAGAAGCTACAATTTCTGAACTCGAAGATAAATCACTTGGCACTAATTGAAGAAAAATCAGATAAAAGAATTTTAAAAAATGAAGAAAACTCAAGAATCATGTGGGACTCTATCAAGAGAAATAACCTACGAGTGACTGGAGCACCAGAACAAGGAGGGATAACAGAAACTACAGAGAAAATTGTTGAGGATTTATTGACAGAAAACTTCCCTGATGTTGAGAAAGATGAGAAGATATCTATCCAAGATGCTCATCGAACTCCACATAAGGTAGATCTTAAAAGAAAGTCTCCAAGACATATTATAATCAAGCTTGCCAAAACCAAAGATAAACAGACAATTATAAGAGCAGCGAGGGATAAAAGTTACCTATAAGGGAGATCCAATAAGAATAAGCTCGGACTAGTCGGCAGAAACCATGCAGGCAAGAAGGCAACGGGATGACATATTTAAAAAACTGAAGGAAAATATCCTGCCAAGAATCATATATCCATCAAAACTGTCTCTTAAATATGAAGGTGAAATTAAGACATTTCCAGATAAACACAAGTTGGGGGAATTCGTAAAAACCAAACCAAAACTACAAGAAATACTAAAGGGAGTTCTTTGGTTAGAAAATCAATAATATCAGGTATCGACCAAAGACTAGAACCCTGGGCAGAGCAACCAGAAGTCAACCCAGACAGGGAAATCCAAATCCAAAAAAAAAAAAAACCAACACAGGGTAACGGCGATGTTATTATATAAAAAAAGACACCATTAAAATAATAAAGAGGGACTAAGAAATGTAATCATACACCTTCCGTATGGAGAGGAACATACGGCAATACAAAGAAATAAAAGTTAGTTACAAATTTAGAAAATAGGGGTAACTAATAACGTAACCACAAAGGACACAAACTATCCTACTCATCAAAATAAAATACAAGGGAAAAATACAGACTCAGCAGAAACAAAATCAACAACAACAAATATGAGGAAAGGACAATATATAAAGAAAACCTACTCAGCACATAAAATCAAGTGGGAAAAAGAAGCTGTCAACAACACACGAAAAAAGACATCAAAACGATAGCACTAAATTCATACCTATCCATAATTACCCTGAATGTAAATGGACTAAATGCACCAATAAAGAGACAGAGAGTGGCAGAATGGATTAAAAAACAAGATCCGTCTATATGCTGCCTACAACAGACACACCTTAGACTTAGAGACACAAACAAACTAAAACTCAAAGGATAAAAAAATATATATCAAGCAAACAACAATCAAAAAAGAGCAGGAGTGGCAATATTAATTTC
Source organism: Elephas maximus indicus (assembly GCF_024166365.1). NCBI lineage: Eukaryota > Metazoa > Chordata > Mammalia > Proboscidea > Elephantidae > Elephas > Elephas maximus. The sequence goes on from NC_064846.1 coordinate 170,342,875, forward strand.
TGACAAAACAGACTTTAAAGTTAAATCCATCAGAAAGGATAAGGAAGGACACTGTATAATGATTAAAGGGACAATACACCAAGAAAAAAAAAGAAGATATAACCATATTAAATATTTCTGCACCCAATGACAGGGCTGCAAGATACATAAAACAAACTATCAGCATTGAAAAGTGATATAGACAGCTCCACAATAATAGTAGGAGACTTCAACACACCACTTTCGGTGAAGGACAGGACATCCAGAAAGAAGCTTAATAAAGACACGGAAGATCTAAATGCCACAACCAACCAACTTGACCTTGTAGACATATACAGAACACTCCACCCAACAGCAACCAACTGTATACTTTCTTTCCTAGCGCACATGGAACATTCTCTAGAATAGACCACATATTAGGTCATAAAGCAAGCCTTAGCAGAATCCAAAACATCGAAATATTACAAAGCATCTTCTCTGACCATAAGACTATAAAAGTGGAAATGAATAACAGAAAAAGCAGGGAAAAGAAATCAAACACTTGGAAACTGAACAATACCCTGCTCAAAAAAGACTGGATTATTGAAGACATTAAGGATGGAATAAAGAAATTCAGAGAATCCAATGAGAATGAAAACACTTCCTATCAGAACCTTTGGGACACAGCAAAAGCGGTGCTCAGAGGCCAATTTATATCAATAAATGCACACATCCAAAAAGAAGAAAGGGCCAAAATCAAAGAACTATCCCTACAACTTGAACAAATAGAAAGAGAGCAACAAAAGAAACCCACAGGCACCAGGAGAAAACAAATAATAAAAATTAGAGCAGAACTAAATGAAATAGAGAACAGAAAAGCAATTGAAAGCATTAACCAGACCAAAAGCTGGTTTTTTTGAAAAACTCAACAAAATTGATAAACCATTGGCCAAACTGACAAAAGAAAAACAGGAGAGGAAGCAAATAACCCAAATAAGAAATGAGACGGGCGATATTACAACAGACCCAACTGAAATTAAAAGAATCATATCTGATTACTATGAAAAACTATACTCAAATTTGTAAACCTAGAAGAAATGGACGAATTCCTAGAAACACACTACCTACCTAAACTAACACAAACAGAGGCAGAGCCATAACAAAAGAAGAGATTGAAAAGGTAATCAAAAAACTCCCAACAAAAAAAAGCCTTGGTCCGGAGGGCTTCACTGCAGAGTTCTACCAAACTTTCAGAGAAGAGTTAACACCACTACTACTAAAGGTATTTCTGAGCATAGAAAAGGATGGAATGCTTCCAAACTCATTCTATGAAGCCACCATATCCCTGATACCAAAACCAGGTAAAGACACCACAAGAAAAGAAAATTATAGACCTGGATACCTCATGAATGTAGATGCAAAAGTCCTCAACAAAATTCTAGCCAATAGAATTCAACAACATATCAAAAAAATAATTCACCATGACCAAGTGGGATTCATACCAGGTATGCAGGGATGGTTCAACATTAGAAAAACAATTAATGTAATCCACCATATAAGTAAAACAAAAGACAAGAATTACATGATTTAATCATTGATGCAGAAAAGGCATTTGACAAAGTTCAACACTCATTCATGATAAAAACTCTCAGCAAAATAGGAATAGAAGGAAAATTTCTCAACATAATCAAGGGCATTTATACAAAGCCAACAGCCAACATCACCCTAAATGGAGAGAGCCTGAAAACATTCCCATTGAGATTGGGAACCAGACAAGGATGGCACCACTCTTATTTGACATTGTGCTGGAAGTCCTAGCCAGAGCAATTAGGCTAGATAAAGAAATAAAGGGCATTCAGATTGGCAAGGAAGAAGTCAAAGTATCTCTATTTGCAGATGACATGATCTTATACACAGAAAACCCTAAGGAATCCTCCAGAAAACTACTGAAACTAATAGAAGAGTTCAGTGGAGTATCCGGATACAAGATAAACATACAAAAATCACTTGGATTCCTCTACACCAACAAAAAGAACATCGAAGTGGAAATCACCAAATCAATGCCATTTACAGTAGCCCCCAAGAAGATAAAACACTTAGGAATAAATCTTACCAGAGATGTAAAAGACTTATACAAAGAAAACTACGGTACACTTCTGCAAGAAACCAAAAGAGACTTACATAAGTGGAAGAACATACCTTGCTCATGGATAGGAAGACTTAACATTATAAAAATGTCTATTCTACCAAAAGCGATCTATACATGTAATGCAGTTCCGATCCAAATCCCAAGGACATTCTTTAATGAGAGGGAGAAGCAAATCACCAATTTCATATGGAAAGGAAAGAGGCACCGGATAAATAAGGCATTACTGAAAAAGAAGAACAAAGTGGGAGGCCTTACTTTACCTGATTTTAGAACCTATTATACCGCCACAGTAGTCAAAACGGCCTGGTACTGGTACAACAACAGATACATGGACCAATGGAACAGAATTGAGAATCCAGACATAAATCCATCCCTATATGAGCAGTTGATATTTGATTAAAAAAAAAAAAATTGATAAAGGCCCCAAAAAGTTAAATGGGGAAAAGACAGTCTTTTTAACAAATGGTGCTGGCATAACTGGATATTCATCTGCAAAAAATGAAACAAGACCCATACCTCACTCCATGCACAAAAACTAACTCAAAATAGATCAAAGACCTAAATATAAAATCTAAAACGATAAAGATCATGGAAGAAAAAAATAGGAACAGCGCTAGGAGCCCTAATACATGGCATAAACAGTATAGAAAACCCGATAAAGAATGTAGAAGAAAAACCAGATAACTGGGACCTCCTAAAAATCAAACACTTATGCTCATCCAAAGACTTCACCAAAAGAGTAAAAAGACTACCTACAGACCGGAAAAAAGTTTTTAGCTATGACATTTCTGATCAGCGACTGATCTCTAAAATCTACATGATACTGCAAAAACTCAACTGCAAAAAGACAAATAACCCAATTAAATAATGGGCAAAAGATATGAACAGACACTTCACTAAAGAAGACATTCAGGTACCTAACAGATACATGAGGAAATGCTCATGATCATTAGCCATTAGGGAAATGCAAATCAAAACTACGATGAGATTTCATCTCTCTCCAACGAGGCTGGCATTAATCCAAAAACACAAGATAGTAAATGTTGGAGAGGCTGTGGAGAGATTGGAACACTTCTACACTGCTGGTGGGAATGTCAAAAGGCACAACCACTTTGGAAATCGATTTGGCGCTTCCTTAAAAAGCTAGAAATAGAACTACCATACGATCCAGCAATCCCACTCCTTGGAATATATCCTAGAGAAATAAGAGCCTTTACACCAACAGATATATGCACACCCATGTTTATTGCAGCAGTGTTTACAATAGCAAAAACATGGAAGCAACCAAGGTGCCCATCAACGGATGAATGGATAAATAAATTATGGCATATTCACACAATGGAATACTACGCATTGATAAAGAACAGTGAGGAATCTGTGAAACATTTCATAACATGGAGGAACCTGGAAGGCATTATGCTGAGTGAAATGAGTCAGTTGCAAAAGGACAAATATTGTATAAGACCACTATTATAAGAACTTGAGAAATAGTTTAAACTGAAAAGAAAACATTCTTTTGTGGTTACGAGAGGGGGAAGGGAGGGAGGGTGGGAGAGGGGAATTCACTAATTAGGTAGTAGATAAGAACTACTTTAGGTGAAGGGAAACACAGCACACAGTACAGGGGAGGTCAGCACAATTGGACTAAACCGAAAGCAAAGAAGTTTCCTGAATAAACTGAATGCTTTGAAGGCCAGCGTAGCAGAGGCAACGGTCTGGCGACTATGGTTTCAGGGGACATCTAAGTCAATTGGCATAATAAAATCTATTAACAAAACATTCTGCATCCCAGTTTGAAGAGTGGTGTCTGGGGTCTTAAACGCTAGCAAGCAGCCATCTAAGATGCATCAATTGGTCTCAGCCCACCTGGATCAAAGGAGAATGAAGAACACCAAGGACACAAGGTGATTACGAGCCCAAGAGACAGAAAGGGCCACATGAACCTGTGACTACATCATCCTGAGACTAGAAGAACTAGATGGTGCCTGCCCACAACCGATGACTGCCCTGACAGGGAGCACAACAGAGAACCCCTGAGGGAGCAGGAGAGCTGTGGGATGCAGACCACAAATTCTCCTAAAAAGACCAGACTTAATGGTCTGACTGAGACTGGAAGGACCCCGGTGGTCATGGACCCCAGACCTTCTGTTGGCCCAGGACAGGAACCATTCCCGAAGCCAACTCGTCAGACATGGATTGGACTGGACAATGGGTTGGAGAGGGATGCTGGTGAGGAGTGAACTTCTTAGATCAGGTGGACACTTGAGACTATGTTGACATCTCCTGCCTAGAGGGGAGATGAGAGGGTGGAGGGGGTTAGAAACTGGCAAAAAGGACATGAAAAGAGAGAGTGGAGGGAGAGAACAGGCTGTCTCATTAGGGGGAGAGTACTTGGGAGTGTGTAGCAAGGTGTATATGGGTTTTTGTGTGAGAGACTGACTTGATTTGTAAACTTTCACTTAAAGCACAACAAAAATTATTTAAAAAAAAAGTTTAATTGAAAAAAAAATCAAAACCTGGTGGTACAGTGGTTAAGAGCTCAGCCGCTAACCAAAAGGTTGGCAGTTCAGCACATAAACCAGAGACTCCATCAGCCTGAGACCAGAACTAGATATTGCCTGGCTACCACCAGTGACCATCCCGACAGGGAACACAACAGAGAGTCCCTGACAGACCAGGAGAAAAGTGTGCTGCAGAACTCAGATTCACATAAAAAGACCAGACTTAATGGTCTGACTGAGACTGGAGGAACCCCAGAAGGCTTGGCCCCCGGACTCTCTGTTAACCCAGAACTAAAACCATTCCAAGGCCAACTCTTCAGACAAAGATTAGACTGGACTATAACCCATGAAATAATACTCACGAAGAGAGTGCTTCTTAGTTCAAGTAGATACATGAGACTAATGGGCAGCTCCTGTCTGGAAGCGAGGTGAGAAGGAAGAAGGGGACAGGAGCTGGTTGAGTAGACACGGGAAACCTGGGGTAGAAGGGAAGAACGTGCTCTCACATTATAGGGGTAGCAACTTGGGACACATAACAATGTGTGTATAAATTTTGCAGAAATTGAGCTGTAAACTTTCACCTAAAACACAATAAATAAATGAAGATCAGTAAAGTAAACAAACCAAAAAAAGGTCGGCAGTTCGAATCCACCAGCCGCTCCTTGGAAATCCTGTGAGGCAGTTCTACTCTGTCTATAGGGTCACTATGAGTCGAAATCGACTTGATGGCAATGGGTCAACAGGTTTAAGGGTCTTACGAATTTCGAACTGTTGCTTTCTAACCGTGGGTGCCTGTGCAAGGAAATTTAGGAAGGTACATTCCAGATCGCCCTGACTTCTCTGGTGCTGGCTTCTGGCTCCTATCACGGAAGACCTTTCCATCCACTGTGTACCTTCCCAAAGTTTCCCAACTTACTAAGACTCTTAGGAATTACAGTGATTTTAAGCTGTTGTTAATTGAGTCAATTCTGACTCATGGCGACCTCAAGTGTGCAGAGTAGAACTGTGCTCCATAGGGTTTTCATGGCTGTCACTTTTCACAATGGAGCTGTGGTAGCGCAGTGCTTAAGTGCTCAGCTGCTAACTGAAAGGTCGATGGTTCAAATCCACCAGCCGCTCAGCGGGACAAAGATGTGGCAGCCTGCTTCCATAAAGATGACGGCCTTGGAAACCCATGGGGCAATTCTACTCTATCGTATAGGGTCGTCATGAGTTGGAATCAACTCAACAGCAATGGCTTTGGTTTGGTTTAGGGTGGTACAAACAATTTGCACTCTCACCTAAAGGTTGGTGGTTGTAATCCACCCAGTGGTACTGCCAACAAAAAGGCCTGGAGATCTGCTTCCATAAAGATGACAGCCAAGAAAATCCTATAAGGTCACTAAAAGTCAGGATAGATTTGATGGCAATGGTTTTACTTTTTTTAAAATAGGATACTTCAGAAGCAGGTTGCCAGGCCTTTCTTCCGAGGTACACAGGGATGGGGTTAAAAAAAAAACAAAACCCATTGCTGTCACGTCAACTCATATTTACCCTAGAGGACAGAGTAGAACTGCCCCATAGGGTTTCCTAGGAACAGCTGGTGGATATGAACGGCTAGCATTTTGGTTAGCAGCCATAGCTCTGAACCCCTGCTCCACCAGGGCTCTGTGGGTGGGTTAGGACCTCAAAAAAAGAACTTTAAATCTAGAAAGCCTTCAGTTTTCAAGTGGTATCTGACTCCTCTGGCCCCCTAGTTTGCCTCTGTCATGTGACTACCATTTTCAGAACTCTCTGACCAGCCCTGGTAGTTATGGAAATGTAAGAATGTTTCAATTTCCAACGACCTCTCAAGCTGGCAGTTACCACTGTTAGCACTCCTGAGAAGTCCTCTTCTCCTTTTTTCTCTGTCAGGGTGAAGCACTGTGGTTTAGTTATATTTTTGCCCTGGCTGAGGTCACTGAGGCTTTTTGGTGGCCGCCTTTAATCTCTTAGTCTTCTCTGTGAAAGTTCAGATGTCCCGTGATGGCCAAACAAAGCAGGTAAGCCTAGGCCGCCTTTCTGTTGCTGTAAACAAGCTTCATTTCATTTTCATCACGGACTGCTAGGCTCTATGCCGTTGGCAGTTAAAATGAGGCCACCTGAGTATCACTTTGAATGTGAGTTATAACTCCTCACATTGGCCAATGTTACCTCCACCGCCACATCGCTCTTTACATGAGAACCATGACAGGATTTAGTGTCAACGTGGGAAGAAAGTAAATGCCTAATGTGTGACTTAGCTATATGTGATGGTGTCAATCTTAAAAGGTCTTGAATCAAATCAAGAGAACAGAGACCAGAAGGGAAGTAGATTTTAGATCTTCCCATATGCTGCTATTAGTCAAGATTCACTTTTTGTGGGACATAGAGAAGGCCACAGATCGCCGTGATTTTAGTGGACATGGGATTTGTCTGTTTGTTGGTGCTCTTTTGATGTGAATAAACGCCATGGACTATTAGCCAGGAAGCACGTGTCTAATGGCAAGAACTCTGAAGTTGTTGGGAATATCAGGCTTCACAGCAAGGGGATAGAGATAGGAGGCTCCAAAATGCTCCGTATGGACAGTCACTTACATTAGCCACACACCTGGTGACTCTGAGCAGACCCTATATCATACCCTTCTGTGCAAAGCAACTGAGGGGGAAGTCGTATGAGGACAGTTTTCTGAGTATCCCTGCTTCTTACTCCCAAGAGTTCGAATTGACAAGAAATGCACTTCAGTTGGTTCACAATCTAAAAAAAAAAAACCAAAACCCAGTGCCGTCGAGTCGATTCCGACTCATAGCGACCCTACAGGACAGAGTAGAACTGTCCCACAGTCTAAATACTTAGTACAAATTCCTGGAATTGGAGTTGCTGAGCAAGGTACAACATGTCAGTTTTTCATAGATACAGGGAAATTACACTCCAAAAATGTCTTACAAATAGATATTCCCACAATGGTCATGGACTTATAGACTTCTTTTCTTTTCTAGATTTTATTTATTTTGTTGTTGTTGAGAATATACACAGCAAAACACACACCGGTTCAGTAGTTTCTACACGTACCATTTAGTGATGTTAATTACACGCTTCAAGCTGGGCAACCATTCCCACCCTCCTTTTCCGAGTTGTTCCTCCCTCACTTGTTTTTTAATATACTTTAGGTAAAAGTTGACAGAGCAAATCAATTTCTCATTCCAAAACGTATCCGCCAATTGTTTCAGAACATTGGTTGCCATCCCCCCAATGTGTGAGCACTCTCCCCCTTTCCACCCCAGGTTCCCCATTTCCACTCGTCCAGTGTTCCTGTCCCTTCCTGCCTCCTCAGCTTTGCTTTTGGGCAGGTGTTGCCCATTAGGTCTCCTCTGCCTGATTGAGCTAAGAAGCAGGTTCCTCACTTGTGTTATTGTTTACTTTATATGCCAGGCCAGGGGAAGTCCCACGACCATTCTGGGGAGATTTTGTGTGCAGCCAGGGAAGCGTGCCTTTCCCCCTTGATATTTCATTAGCAAATGTCTATGTGTATTTCTACATGGGACACGGACCATTCTTTAACTTCTTTGTCTTCCTCCCTTGCTTTTTATGGAGCCCTGGTGGCACAGTGGTTAAGAGCTTGGCAGCTAACCAAGAGGTCAGAGGTTTGAACCCACCAGCCGCTCCTTGGAAATCCTATGGGGCAGTTCTACTCTGTCCAATAGGGTCACTACGGGTCGGAATCGACTTGACGGCAACAAATGTCCTTTTTACCAGTTAAGCTAAATTATTGTTAGGTGTTAAGATGACTTCAGGGGATATTTTTGGTTTAAAAGTTAAAGATTCGGCTTCTTTTATTCTTATAGAAGATACTTAGAGCACTAATTGAAGGCCAGGAAGGAGATAGAATAGGTAAATATCACCTCAGGCAAGAAGGGCAGGATGTAAACAGTCAGCACGTTTGAAACTGTAGCTCATCCAATCTATTTTTTTTTTTCCTCCTTGGTGTTCCTGGCTTGACTTCATAACTCCTCTACCCTGTCTGCAGTCGACTTGAAATGAAGCACTTTCTCCGCGAACTCCTCGGCCTCCTTTTCAGTTACATGTCTTGGACATGTGGCATCATCCTGGCAATGAGCAGATCCTGGCGAGTGTGGGAAGTGGACAGTGAGATCGTTCCCATGGTGTCTATTGGACTTTGGGAAGTTTTTTATATTCAAAACCTTAACATCTCTGGCGTGCTGGTCAAGATGGGGCAGGTGTGTGTTATGGATGGGAGCTGGGCCCTTCCTGATGAAATCACGTATGCGCAGGAGCTGATCGTGTTAGCTAATTTGATGAAGTCAGTAGTCCTGAGTTTTGGCACAATGACCCTTTGGGTCAGTTGGATCAAAGCTCCGTACCCAGAGTTTCTTAGAATGTATTACAAAATCTGCGCCCACCTTCTTTTGCTCAGCTCTTGCTGTACCCTGAGTGCAATGATCTGGAATTTCAGTGCGGATTTTTCTGGAGAAACCCCCTTTGACTTTCCAGAGAGCTTTCCTGTTAAAAAAGAAGCACTGATACGGGAAAAGGGCTCCTATGTCCTCCCATTGGCAATCACAACTACCTTCCTGTCTGTTATCAGTGCCTTCAGCTTCCTGTTTGAGCGATATTTACTAACACAGATTCATGTGGAGCCCACAATTTTGGGCAGAAGTTCAAAACAGAGTTTTCTGAGGGCTTTTACTTTTTGGAATGGCGACGTATAATTTTCCTGAAGAAATTTCTTACATATACATAACATTGTCGTAGCCATCCACTCATTTGAAATAAACATCCTTATTTGACTTGTCAGGGTGTGTCTGAAACTGATTTTCTCCTTTTGTGCCCCTTGCTATAAACCTGTTCCTTTCTTTGAAGCCTTCACTTCCTGAGATCTGCAGGTAATCACCTTCTATATATACCTGACTCATAGTGATCCCATAGGACAGAGGACAACTGCCCCATAGGGTTTCCAAGGCTGTAACCTTCATGGAAGCAGATTGCCACATCTTTCTCCCTTGGAGCAGCTGGTGGGTTTGAACCACCGACCTTTTGGTTAGCAGCTGAGCACTTAACTACTGTGCCACCAGGGCCCCTTCTTCTGTACACACACTGTCAAAAATCAAAGGCAGGAAGGAGAGCTTTTGCTTAGGAGGCATGGAGTTTATGTAATGGGGGTGGAATGATTTGGAAAAGGATAGTGAGAATGGGTGAACCTCAAGGCTGTTATCAACTTTGGTGAAGGGAAGGACAACATACAATACAGGGGAAGTCAGCACAACTGGACTAAACCAAAAGCTAAGAAGTTCCCCGAACACAACCAAATACTTTGAGGGACAGAGTCGCTGGGATTGGGGCCTGGGGCCATAGTTTCGGAGGACATGTAGGTCAGTTGACATGACCAAGTTTATTAAGAAAATGTTCTACATTCCACTTTGGTGAGTGGCGTCTGGGGTCTTTAAAAGCTTTCGAGCAGCCATCTAAGATACATCTATTGGTCCTATCCCACTTGGAGCAAAGGACAATGAAGAAAACCACAGACACAAGGAAAATATTATTCTAGAGGGCTAAGGGACCACATGACCCAGAGACTCCACCTGCCCGAGACCAGGAGAACTAGATGGTGCTTGGCTACCACCAATGACCGCCTTGACAGGGAATACAACAGAGAGTCCTGGACAGAGCAGGAGAAAATGTAGAACAGAACCCAAGTTCGTGTAAAAAGATCAGCCTTAATGGTCTGACAGAGACTGGAGGAACCCCCCAAACTATGGTCCCTAGACTCTGTTAACCCACAAGTGAATCCATTCCTGATGCCCACTCTTCAGACAAAGATTAGACAGGAGTATAAAACAAAAACGATACGCCTGAGGAATGTGCTTCTTAGTTCAATCAGATGTAAGAGACCAAATGGGTAGCTCCTGTCCAAAAGCAGGATAAGAAGGCAGGAAGGGACAGGAACTGGTCGAATGGACACAGGGAGCCCGGGGTGGAAAGGGGGAATGGGCTGTCACATGGTGGGGATTGCAGCTAATGTCACAAAACAATCCGTGTATATATTTTTGAATGAGAAATTAACGTGAGCTGTAAGCTTTCTCCTAAAGCACCAAAAAAATCATATGTATATATAAAGGTGTATTGGCTTGGGCATCTAGTAGACTAGGTTCTGGGTTCCACCCCATTACTCCTAGTTGTTTTTACAGAAGTTAATTGACTATTCAGGATTCCCAGGTAAGCAGAAAATCACAATGCCTTACAGATACTTCAAGTTTACTTTTTATTCTTTGCTTTTAAGTAGATTTATTTAGCCTATGGGAGATTTTTGCACTGAAAAGTCCAAATAAATTACTAGAATTATTTGGTTTCACCTATGGAATTAACAATTTATTTATCAAACTAGTTCTTAGGGCAGTCTTTATGGTTCCAATTGCTCTAAATTTAGTTTACGTGCCTATAAAATAATAGGAGTAGAAGGAAGAGGAGGAAAAAGAAAAAAGGAAGAGAAGGAGGAGAAATGATAAACTCAAAGGATAAATGACAAATTGGAAATAAATATTTGCAACTGAAAGTATTAACCAAAGACTAATATCCTTAACATATAAAAAAAAGGCCTTAGAAACACCAGTCCCACAAAAAATGGACAAAGATTAAAAACAAGTGTTCACAAAAAAGGAAATACACGTGTTGAACATGAGTAGATATTCAATCCTCCGTATTAAGAGAAGTACACATTAAAACTGTACTGAAATATTTTCAACTCTCAGAATGTCAAACGATCCTACAATCTGATGATACAGTTTTTGGTTGGGGCTAAGGGAAACCGACATTCTCAAATATTATTAGAAGAGTACAGTTGACTCCTGTGCAGGGGATTCTGGCTTTATCTATCGGCTTCACTATCTGTCGTGGGCCCTCTCAGCCAGCAACCCCACTTCTGGACTTTGTCCTACAAACACCCTTGAACATCTGTACACTTGTGCAAATGATATTTGTACAAACATTAACTCAGACATCGCGTAGAATGGTAGAAAAAGGAAAAGGAAAACTGAAAACAATCCAAGTGACCAGCAATTGGGAACTAGCTAAGTAAACTACACAATAGAATACTACTGTCATGGCTTGAATTGTGTCTCCCAAAAAATGCCTTTCAACTTGGCTAGTCCATGATTGTCAGTATTGTGTGGTTGTCTACCATTTTGTCATCTGATGTGGTTTTCCTGTGTGTTGTAAATGCTACCTTTAGGATGTTAGTGAGGTGGGATTAGTCACAGTTATGTCAATGAGGCCGGGCTCAATCTGCAAGATTAGGTTGTATCTTAAGAGAAAAACAAGTAGAGAGAGAGGGGGACCTCATTACCACCTAGAACTCAACACTGGGAGCAGAGTGTGTCCTTTGGACTCGAGGTTCCTGCACTGAGAAGCTCGTAGACCATAGGAAGATTGATGACAAGGACTTTCCTCCAGAGCTGACAGAGAGAGAAAGCCTTTCCCTGGAGCTGGCACCCTGAATTGGGATTTCTAGCCTCCTGGACTGTAAGAGCAAACCCTGGTGGTGTAGTGGTTAAGTCCTACAGCTGCTAACCAAAGGGTTGGCAGTTCAAATCTGCCAGGCGCTCCTTGGAAACTACGGGGCAGTTCTACTCTGTCCTATAGGGTCGCTGTGAGTCACAATCGACTCGATGTCACTGCGTAGACTGTAAGAGAATAAATTTCTCTTTGTTAAAGCCAAAAAAAAAAAAAAAGAATGCCTTGATGAAACAGTAAAAAATATTAATTGTATTTTTTAAAATGTAATGAATGTCACTGAATTATACAAGTAGAAATTGTTGAGATGGTGTGTATTTTGTTATGTATATTCCCACCGCAATGAAAATATAAACAACAACAAAATGAAAGGGATGAAAAAATAGTGTTGTAGAGCCAGCACGGGAAACAGTATCAGTAAACACAACCAGCTCTAAGCTGAACCAAACCGGTCGCTGCTGACTTGATGCCAAAACTCACCTGTGTGCATAGGGAAATAATCATGTTTAGAGCTTAGAGATCCTTTTGTTGTTAGTTGCTGTCCAAGTTGGCTCCAACTCATGGCGACTTTCTGTACAACAGAAGGAAACGCACCCTGGTCCTGCGCCCTCTTTATGATCATTGGTATGTTTGAGTCCGTGCTTGTGGCTGTTATGTCAATCCAGCTCATGGAGGGTTTCCCTAGTTTTCACTGACTCTGTACCGAACATGATGTCCTTTCCTAGCAACTGGTCTTTCCTGATGACGTGTCCAAAGTAAGCAAGTCGAAGGCTCGCCATCCTGGCTTCTAAGGAGCAATGTGGTTGTATTTCCTCTGAGACCGATTTGTTCGTTCTTTTGGCAATCCACGGTATATTCAAAAGTCCCCACCGACAGCAAAGTTCGAATGCGCCAATTCTCCTGTCTTCCTTTTTCACTACGCAATTTTTGCATGCGTATGAGGCGAATGGATAGACCATGGCTTGGGCCAGATGCACCATAGACATCAAGGTGACATCTTTGCTTTTTAAAACTTTAAAGAGGTCTTTTGCAGTAGATATGCCCAATGCCACTCGTTGTTCCATTTCTTGACTGCTTTAATGTCTTTAAGACATTACAATTGGATAGGTGAGAGCACAGTTTCTCAACCTCAGAACTGTCGACATTTTCAGCTGGGATACTTGGGTGGTGGGAAGTGGGGTGGTCATACTGTGCTGTGCATTGTAGAGCAATGGCTGGGAAATGTGGATTAAGTCACAACGGGTGGCTTTAGTTGGGCCGCTATAGTCTGTGAGGTCATTCTCTTCACTCCGTAAAGCTGGGCCAGAAGAAAAGCCCCAGGGAAGAAGCCTGACAAGAAGCCCAGTCAATGCTGTAGGGAGGCAGGACAAGGGCAATGAAACAGGGATCCGTGGCTGGACTGAAGCTGCCACTCTGAGTCTTCCCATACCAGGACTGGTTTCCTGTGCTCCTCCTTGAGAACCATGACCCTTTGGATCCTTGGCAGGAATTGGTGTGAATGTCACCCTCCCGTCCTAAGCCATCGAAATATGGCTGGAGTTTTACAGCTGTAGGAGTTATTGCTCATTTGATTTTGAGACACCCTGAATAAGAGAACAGCCACTGAATGTCTTCCTGAGGCTTTGGAGCATATAAGGAATGTTAAGACCCTTAACTGCTAATAAGAGAAACCAATTTCTGTGAGCCTAAGTCAGCGGTCCTCAGCTGGGGATGATTGTGCTCCCAGGGGACATTGGGAAGGTCTGGACACAGTTTGGATTGTCAGAGCTGGGAGAGGATGTTATTGGCATCTAGTGGGTAGAGGCCAGAGATGCTGCTGGACATCCTACAATGCATAGGATGGCCCCCACCACGAAGCAAATAATAGCAACCACTTTTAAGGGGCTTGTGGAAAGTACTTGACGCCATTTTCAAATCAAGTTAATGAAACACCGTCATCCATTTTAAAGTCCATTTGAATCTTGACACACTACGCTCAGTTCCGGCTTTAATCACTTCAACAGTCTGAATTAACAAACACCTTCCCAGATAGGTAAATAACTCTTTTAAATCTAATAAATGAAACTCCCCGATATAGTGAAACTTCTCTTAAATGTTCCAATGTTGCATATAAAACTAGTTTTCCACAAAAATCAGACGCTTAAATAAATTACTCAATTATACATTTTATAGTGAGTTTCGAAGCTATTATTCTTAGAAGCCAAATTATTTTCAACTTTGCCCATGTACAAAATATCAAACATGCACACATTCCTTCTTCACCCCAAATATGAATATTTCTGTTTTGGCGCTCTGTGAGGCTTCTGTACTTTTGCTAAATCCTCCTGGAGTTGAAAGATGGATCCCTCTCACAGATGACAGTTAAAATAAATAAAGCCAACATGCTGCAGTCCAGCCGACTCCAACTCATAGTGACCCTGTTGAAGAGATTCGAACTGCCCCATAGGGTTTCCAAGGACAGGCTGGTGAATTGGAACTGCCAACCTTTTGGTTAGCTGCCAAACTCTTCACCACTGAGCCTTAGGGCTCCAGTTACTCTCCTAGCAACCAAGCTGGTGAGTTTAAACCGCCCACTTAACCATGGCACCACCAGGGCTCCTTGAACAAAAAAATACCAGCCTTTATCTCCATTCAGGCAGCATTCTCCAATTGCACCACTAGACGGCAACACAATTTCAGACGCAATACTTTCAAATGCTTTTTGCTAATTTTGGTCACTATGAGTTGGTTTTTTTTTTTTTTTTTCTTATGAGTTGGAATCGACTCGACCGCATTGGGTTATTGGGTTTATGAGTCGGAATCCACTGGACTACAATGGGTTTGGGGTTTTTGCTGCTTACGCTGCTCTCTTTTGGAGATATTGGAGAATGCGTCCTAATAGGAGAAGAGTCATTTCTAGAATCCAGATGTGTTTTTTACATATTGGTAATTGAAGGTAGTGGCGCAATGGTTAAGCACTTGGGTGGTTTCATAAAAGTGGAGGTTCAAACCCGGCCAGGAGCTTTGCTAGAGAAAGACCTGGCTATCTCCTTCAGTAAAGATGACAGCCCAGGAAACTAGAGCAGGTCTACTCTGTCACATGGGGTTACTATGAGTTGAAATTGACTCCATGGCACCCAACAATAACAACAGAAACAATTTCTCAACTCAATAGAACTTGAAACTGTCAGCTTTTTATCAAAAACAACTAAATGCTACCACGCTGCCTGTTGAACATTAAACTCAAACAACAGCACATCGGAGTCACAGCGATAGCTGTGACCTGGGGTCGCTATGAGTCAGAATCCACTCGATGGCACCAGCGGGCTCGGTGTTTTTGTTTTTTTTTTCTTTTTGCTACTCTTGTCTGCACCAATATGTCTCTCTCTCTGTCTCTTTTTTTTTCCTAGAACGTTACTACACTACATAAACCTGTGATTTATCTCCACACATGCACAGCAATCGTAAAGAAGGAATATTTCGTTTTCCTGCTGCAGAAAAGTGGCTGCCCTAAAGTTAACTCCTGCTAAAGTAAATAATCAAGTATAAAATTACGGTAGAAACACCACTAGGCCAATGCTTCTTAAAGTGCATGTGCATAGGACTCGCCTGGGGAGCTTGTGCAAAAGCAGAAATGGATTCGGTAGGTCAGGGGTAAGCCCAGAGATGCCCCATGTTGAATTCTGACACTGACGGTACTGCTCCGTGGGGCCCAAAGAATGCGTGCCTCCCACTAACGTTGAGCACAGCGCGACCACGATGGAATTCAACCATCAGAGCTCAGTACTACCTGCGCATAGTGCCTATGGACAGGGTTCTTTGAACCCGCCATTAATGCTCCCTACCTAAACTGCCATAGACTTAAGCTTATCTTTCCTTCCATTGTTTCTAGCCTAGGGTTTCTCTAACTCAGTACGATGGACATTTGGGGCCACATAAGTCTTTGTTATCTGTGTTTTGTAAGAGGTTTAGCAGCCTACAATGCCTGACCTCTGAGGGTCGCCACAGGCTGGCTGTGTCCCTCCGCCAAAGCTCAGCTCCTTGAGGACAGTGACAGCGCCCAGGCTCTGCTCATTCCTGGCAAGTCAGGAATCTGTGAAGGGTCTGAGATTTCACCGCACAGGCCCGCTAACAAGATGAAACACAGAGAGATAAGGTATTAGTTTCCTAAGGCTGCCTTAACTAATTATATCTAATGGAATATTAACCGCTCTCCTGGGTCGGTTCCGAGTCATGAGACCCTATAGCCATAAAGAGGAGTGAAGGTCTGATCTAGGCTGAGCCGAGAAATCATCATTCTGAGTGAAAAAGTTAGTCACCAAAGAACAAATATTGTATGATCTCACTTATATGAAATATCTAGAAGAGGCAAATGAGGAGACAAGACTGTAATAGTGGTGACCAGGGCAGGAGAGAGGGGCAGGGGCGACACCATTTCTGAAGGGACGTGGATCTGCTTCTGGGGACGGAAATTTGGCAACGGATACTGCTGATGGTTGCACAACATGATAAATGTCATCGGTGTCGCTGAATGACGTGTAGAAAATGTTTAATGGGTGAATGCCGTGTTGTTACATCTATTTTTATCACAATAAAAAAAATTTTTTTAAACGCCAGTTCTGGAGGCCACGAGTCTGCAATCAAGGCGCAGACAGGGCCGCGCTCCCTCTGGAGGCTCTTGGCCTCTTCCAGCTGCTGGCGGCTCCGGATGTTCCTTGGCCTGTGGCTCCATCACTCCAATCACTGCTCCATCTTCCCCTGGCCTTCTCCTCTTCTCTATGTCTTCTTCCCGCCTGCACAGGACACTTGTTGTTGGCTTGCAAAGACCCTCCTCCCAAGTAAGGCCACACGCTCAGGTTCTTGGTTGTGCTGGCAAATACCTAAAACCGAAGCACTTGGCAAAATAAAATGGCTGACCGAACCCAAACACCCGTTGCCGTCCAGTCGATACCGACTCACAGCGACCCTATAGGACAAAGTAGAACTGCCCCTGAGGGTTTTCAAGAAGTGTCTGGTGGATTCGAACTGTCGACCTTTCGATTAGCAGCAGTAGCTCTTAACCACTAGGCCACCAGGGTTTCCAAAATGGCTGTGAAAGGGGCGGCGTGAGAAAGAGATCCTAGGGGCTTAAGGTCCTGGGTATGGAGCACTGTTTCTACATGGCTTGCATAGTTAGCTTTTGCATACCCCCGTGACTTTGTGATTTCTGGTTTGTTTCCTCCCTTTCCTCTCCCTTTCTCCACAGTTCTATAAAGTTTAAAATGAACCTATGTTCCTCTTGAACGAGCAGAACAAAGATCAATAAGATCTGGGAAGAGCCAACCAGACAATGGGGGCCCATCTTTTGATGAAAACCAGGATGGCATCAGAGGACCTCTAAAGAATACCACAGAAGGTCACCATGTCTGAAATGTGGCCAACATGCCCCCCCTCCAAGGGGAAATGCCATTCTCCAGATTCTTCAGGCCTAAGCCCTAACCCTATAAAATCCTCTGGTTGGTTTTTTTGTTTTGTTTTGTTTTAAGCCCTAACCCTATAAAATCCTCTGGTCGGTCTCCAGCAGACAGACAGACTTTGGAGGAGCCCATCTCCCTCTGTGTCTTGTATGCTGGTATCCAATAAAGCCTTTTTGCTGGTTACCTCACCCCTGCCTCAGTATTGGCTTTGCAGCAGGCAGCTCAAATCAGTGTTTTGCAGTAACAGCTGACAGGAGGTCTCAATCAACACTCCATTTTTCCCGGGCTCCTGCTTCTGCATTCCTGAGAATGTAACCTTGACTTTATCTCATTCATATGCATATGGCCTTGGGCCTCTGGCTCAGTGCTTTCAGAAAAGCCCAGCACCTATCAATCAGCTTGTTTAACAGCCCTGGCTCTAGCCCCAAGGTGACTTATGTCCAATAAGAGTGGGGGTCAGGAATACACTTCAGAAGCTCTTAGTAAGGGTGAGGGTCAGCATTGTGACTGTAGAAGGAGTTTACTCTAGACGTTCTAGGAAGAGGTAGCTGCTGCTGAGGTACACACCTTGTGACCATGTGACCACTGTGTTCTTCCCTTCCCCATCTTTACTATAAAAAGCCACCTCTCCCTCCATTATTCAGAGAACCTGATAGATTCCTCTCTGCCTTCTGTTTCCCCAACTGGACACTTGTATTACCTTCAATAAATCTCTTTGTTTTTACTTTAACAGAGTGAGCACTATTACTCTTAGACAGGGAAGACATATATTTTCAGGGAGGGGCCAGAATTCAACCCATTAGAGATGCTTAACCTCAAAAGGCTTACAGCAAGGTCGGAAGGGTGGTGGAGAGAATCAAGGAAAGGGCACCCTCATCCACTCCTGGCTGAACTGTCAATTAGCGTCACCGGGAGTGCAGTGTGGTGGTGTCTAGTAGAACTGAGGAGGCTCACACTTTTGAATCAGCCTTTCCTCTTCTTTTTTTTTTTCCTCTTCTAGGTACCCAATAACCTCGGTTTCTTATATTCAACTCTTCACTAGAGACATCCCCTAGAGAGCTCATCCACAACTGCATAAATCCAAGAGCGCTGACTCTTAATCACTGGAAACAACCTAAATGCTTCAATGGGGGGGTGTGCTGAGAAATTATATTTATCCAGTAAATTATGTTGATAAATTTTGATATCTTAGAACCATTAAAATAAACTATTTTTTGTCTATGGCAACACTGGTATATCTCAAAATGATAATATTAAGTGAAAAAAGTGTATGCATTTGTGATTACATTTATGTCTAGAATTTAAAAACACAGAACAATACTATGTTGTTTATGAGTACATCCTTTTGAAGTTAAAGTACATGATCAAGTGTGGGAAGAACAGCACCAACTTCTCATACAAGGTTACCTCTGGGATAGAAGGATAGCGATTAATTGTAGAGAGAGTACTTCAACTTTCCCTGTGAACTTCTATTTCACAAATAAAACTGAAGCGAAGATGGCAAAAAATCAACATGTATCACAGTTGGGTAGTGATTGAGTGTCTGATTTCTTTTTTATCTATAGAGTTTCTATATTTGAAATCTTTTGTAATTTAAAGACAAGTAAAACAGCCTAAATGGCCAGTTTATATCTGATAAACAAGGTATAATGTATACAAAGGATGGAACACCATGCAATCTTTAAAACTCATAATATCAAAGAATATCTAGGGATACAGGGAAAGTGCTCAAGATACATTTGATGTGAAAAGGAGGAAGAGAAACAATATATAGTGGGGACATATCGTCTTTTAAAATGTGTAGATTCCTCCTCTTTCCCAGGCCTATCATCTAAAAAAAAAAAAAATCATCTAGAAAAGTGAAAACACAAGCTTATTGACCTTGGCTGCATCTGAGTAGTGTGACTATAGGTGACTTGTGTTTTCACCTCGATACCAATTTTTATACTGAATATGTACTCATTTCTCTCAGAAAATAATCCAATGAATAATTTGTACAGGTAATATCAGTATAAAGTGAGCAATCAGTTGTTGTTGTTGTGTGTCCTTGAGTCAATTCCAAGTCATACGACCCAATGTGACCCAGTGGAACTGCCCAATAGGGATGTAATCTTTCCAGGAGGGGATCACCAGGTCTTTTCTCCTGAGGAGCTGCTGGTGGATTGGAACTGCCCACTTAACCATTGCACCACCAGGGCTCCTTGAACGGAAAACAGGAGCTTTCATCTCTATTCCTGAAGCATTCTCCTATTTCTCCACAAGATGGCAACACAATTTCAAACACAATACTTTCCAACGGTTTTTGCTAATACACACGCTTATGCTGCCCTCTTGTGGACAAATAGAAGAATGCGTCATGATTGGAGGAGAGTCATTTCTAAAATCCAGGTGTTTTTGACATATTGGTAATTAAAGATAGGGACGAAATGGTTAAGCGCTTGGCTGGTAACCTAAAGGTGGAGGTTCAGATCCACCCAGCAGCTTCACTGGAGAAAGACCTGGATATCCGCTTCTATAAAGATTACAGCCTAGAAACCAGAACCCGTCTACTCTGTCACATGGGGTTACTCCACCCATCCATTGCCACTGAGTCCATTCCGACTCATAGCGACTCTATAGGACAGAGTAGAACTGTTCCACAGAGTTTCCAAGGAGCACCTGGTGGATGCAAACTGCTGACCTTTTGGTTAGCAGCCATGCACTTAACCGCTATGCCACCAGGGTTTCCTTAGGGTTACTATGAGTTGAAATTGACTTGATGGCACCCAACAACAACAACAGAGACAATTTATCAACTTCATTGAATTTAAAATTGTCAACTTTTTTTTAAGTTAATTTTTATTAAGCTTCAAGTGAACATTTACCATTCCAATCAGTCTGTCACATGTAAGTTTACATACATCTTACTCCCTTCTCCCACTTGCTCTCCCCCTATTGAGTCAGCCCTTTCAGTCTCTCGTTTCGTGCCAATTTTGCCATCTTCCCTCTCTCTCTATCTTCCCATTCCCCCTCCAGTCAAGAGTTGTCAACACACTCTCCAGTGTCCACCTGATTTAATTAGCTCACTCTTCATCAGCATCTCTCTCCCCCCCACTGACCAGTCCTTTTCATGCCTGATGAGTTGTCTTCGGGGATGGTTCCTGTCCTGTGCCATCAGAAGTTCTGGGGAGCATTGTCTCTGGGATTCCTCTAGTCTCAATCATACAATTAGGTATGGTCTTTTTATGAGAATTTGGGGTCTGTATCCCATTGGTCTCCTGCTCCCTCAGGAGTTGTCTGTTGTGCTCCCTGACAGGGCAGACATCGATTGTGGCCGGGCACCAACTAGTTCTTCTGGTCTCAGGATAATGTAGGTCTCTGGTTCATGTGGCCCTCTCTGTCTCTTGGGTTCTTAGTTGTCGTGTGACCTTGGTGTTCTTCCTTTGCCTTTGCTCCAGGTAAAATTGTCAACTTTTTATTGAAAATAAATAAAAGCTACCATGATCCCTGTCGACCATTAAACGTAAGGAACAGCAAGCACGTCAGAGCCACGGACACTGCTGTGGCCCGCACGCATGTCTGCACCAATGTGTCTCTCTCTTCTTTTCCTAGAACGTTACCAAACTACATAAAACTTGTGATTTATCTCACCACATGCACGGCAATAAAAAAGAAGGAATATTTCCTTTACCTGCTCCAGAAAAGCGACTGCACAAAAATTAACTCGAGCTGAATAATCAAGTATAAAATTAGCGTAGAAAAACCACTAGCCCGGTGCTTCTTAAATTGCATGTGCGTAGGACTCACCTGGGGAGATTGTCAGAAAGCAGATTTGGATTCGGTAGGTCGGGGGTAAGCCCAGAGACTCCCCATGTTGAGTGCCCACACTGACAGTATAGCTCCATGGGGCCCAGGGAACGCCTGCCTCCCACTAAGGTCGGGCACAGGGCGCCCACGGTGGAATTCAACCAATCAGAGCTCAGTACCTACTGGGCACATAGGGGGCACAGACAGGGTTGTTTGGACCTGCCATCGAAGCTCCCTACTAAACCGGCATAGATGTAAGCTTGTCTTTTATAAGGAACCTAAATCAGGTGATTAACTCTGCTCTGTCAGTTGATTCCTACTCACGGAGACCCCATAGGTTACGGAGTAGAACGGAAACTGGCTGCTGAGCCATATCTTGAACAACACCTGAGCCGATTTTTTTTTCCTTCTATCTCTCCTTTCCCTTCCCTAGCCCATCCCTGCCTCCAAGTAAGATCCTGATGTTGGCTCCCCAAAGGGTTAACTGTTAACCAATGTTTCCTCTAAGACTGTGGAAAACAAGTGATATTGATCTAAGCCCGCCAGATAAGACGAAGGATGGCGCCAGCTACCCCCTGAGCTGACGGGATAATGGCAGGAAAAGATCAACATGTTTGAGATACGACCACCAAAACCGAACAGAAGAAAGAGAGTGCACATCCCACAAGTCTAAAACTTATGGCCCCTTTTCCTTTAAAAACCCAAACGGATCGGCACTCTGGTGAGACAGAAGACTTTAGGAGGAGATCATTCCCCTGTGTCTCCATATACCGGCATATCTAATAAAGCTCTTGCTACCCACCTGACCCGTCTCAAGAATTGGCTATTTGCGACAGGCGGATCTAACTGCTGCAATTGCAGTAACAGAACTGTGCTCTATAGGGTTTTGCTGGCTGTGATCTTTACAGAAGCAGATTGCCAGGCCTTTCTGTGCCACCACTGGTGGGTTCCAACCAACCATTTTTTGGTCAGTAATCAAGTTGAAAATGTGAAATTACACTCAAGTGCGGGGGAACACACACACATCTGTAAATGGGAGAGAATGTGACAAGGGCCGAAAATTGGATTCAGGTTACACAAGAAGAGAAATACAAGCCTTAGGAAGGGACACAATCTGAATGGTGTGAGAATTTCTCAGCTCTACACAGGCTATGGACGTCTGAGCAGGGTTCCTGACATGGGTGGAATTTCTCTGCTGTTCAAAAGAATCAAAACTCACCTGAATAGTGGAGTGTCTCATGCAAGAGAAGCCTCCTAGATGCCCAGTTTCTTGTTTTGGCTTCAGACTTGGGAACAGAGAAAGCACAGCAGCCCTGCTCTGACCTGAACTCTTTGATATGGCAAGATATGTTGCGACTCTAGTTAAGTTCAAAGCTACAGAAACTTAAGAATGTTTCCTCTATCTGATAGGACATAATTAAGTTACCTGCTTTACTTAGAGCCCGATGCTAACGATTCTCACTACCTTTTTCTTTTTCTTTGATTGGTCTCCTTCCCACTGCCCTCAAGTTCATTGTGACTCAAAGAGACCCTATAGGACAGAGTAGCACTGCCCCATAGGGCTTCCATGGGGCGGCTGGGGGATTCCAACTGGTGACATTTTGGTTAGCAGCCGAGCTCTTAGCCACTGTGCAACCGGGATTCCTCCAAAGAGATCTTACCACATTAAATAAATGAAGGAAGCGCTGCAAGGGGGGATTTAGGGTGGTCCTCAGAGCAGTTTCAGACTGTTTGAGCATTCTGTCTTAAATCTGGGTGCTGTGGGTATTCACAACTGGCCGCTTTTCCCTCCTCAGCCTTCAGTTCTTAAGTGTTCTAGAGAATCCTCAGCACCCTGGGACGTGTCCTGGGCTGGGCAAAAGCCCAACACCACCTGTGGTAGAAGTCAGCTGGGGGTGAGTTAGGCCTGGTGGGGGCAGCGGTTTGCTCTGTCTCTCAGAGCATCTCAGCACCCTACAGATATGATCGTTTTTTCTTTCATTCACTTTTCTTTTCGTTCTTTTTTTTTTTTTTTTAACTTTTTGACTCTTAGTAAGTTTGACAGTTGTTACCTGAAATGTTTCAACTTTTTTTGATGGATTTACTAGAAAAGCCCACTGAGACTGATCTTACTCTACTGTCTTTGTTTTATTTTTCAATGGTTCCCTAAGGGGCAGAGCTTGCACTTGGGAAAGAAAGAGGGGAAATGGATGATATAAGGGGAAGGGGGAGAGCTTGCACTAGAAAGAGAAAGGGGAAATGGTCCCTACAGGGGTCCCTGACTTGGCAGTGAAGGGTTAACAGGGGGAGGTAGAAGAAAAGGGTATAAAGTCCTAAGAAAATGACTGAATGGGGCACTCAGGTTCTCTCTCTCTCTCTGAGCAGCCCCCTTGACACTCCCTGGTCAAGTGTACTATCCCTACTAACCCTCTGCTAGCTAATAAACCTCGAATTGCTTGGCACTAGTTGTCTCAGTGTTGGAATTCTTCCCTACAGCGAAGACAAGAACTGAGGCCCTTTTCTCCTGAAACAGTTCTACCCTGAGGCGGCCTGTGCCCTAACGCAGATCACAGAGAGATGCAGCTTGGTGCAATTTCTGGCTGGATCTTTCTGTCAATTAAGTGCTTATTAAAATGATTTAGTACCAGGAGATGCAGCCTGATAAAGTAGCTATTTTGCACGAGGCAGATGAGTATTTCGATTTATTGGTTTTAAATACTTAAAATTTTCTGTTTTTTTTTTAACTGTTTTATTATTAAGGGTAAAGTACCTAGAAAAATGCATACTAACATGCAGCTCCATACATTAAGTGACCATATATTAAATTATTTTTGTAACTTTTTTATTTACTAGTTTAAGCTTTGTAAGTTCCTGAACTCTTAAAGCAGTAAGTATGAAACCCAAAATTAATAGCTGTCCAATCTCAGGGTAAGGAGCCATGGTGGTGCAAAGGTTAAGCACTCAGCTGCTAACCTAATAGTCAACAGTAGGAACCTACCCCGTAGCTTCTCCTAAGAAAGACCTGGCCATCTGCTCCCATAAAGATTACACCCAGGAAAACCCTCCAGGGTAGTTCTCTGTCACATGTGGTTGCTGGGTCACAACCCACTGGGTGGCACCTAATAAAGACACTGCAATCTGAACATAAGGTTTCTTCTGAGCAGTTATTTCATAGGCATAGGGGGAGGCCATTTGGATTCCAGACATAGCCAAAGGCTCCAAGGAGCTGGGTACGACGGGCCTTCTAAGGAGAAGAGGAGGGAGAAATAGAGAAGACCCACCATTGGCTCATCTTCACGGGATTGAGGGAACCCTGGCTTCCCCTCTTTACTGAGATCAGCTGATATCAGGTTACTTCTGGCCTGGCTACTAGTAAGTGTGCTGGCCTGGCTACTAGTAAGTGTGCTCTCCACCCACCTGAGACCAACAGACTTTTTTTTTTTTCATAATTTTTATTGTGCTTTAAGTGAACGTTTACAAATCAAGTCAGTCTGTCACATGTAAGCTTATATACACCTTACTACATACTCTCATTTACTCTCCCCCTAATGGGTCAGGACGCCCCCTCCTTCCAGTCTCTCCTTTCGTGACCGTTTTACCAGTTTCTAACCCTCTCTACCCTCCCATCCCCCCTCCAGACAGGAGATGCCAACACAGTCTCGAGTGTCCACCTGATACAAGTAGCTCACTCTTCATCAGCATCTCTCTCCTACCCATTGTCCAGTCCCTTCCCTGTCTGATGAGATGTCTTCGGGAATGGTTCCTTTCCTGGGCCAACAGAAGGTTTGGGGAACGTGACCACCGGGATTCTTCTAGTCTCAGTCAGACCATTAAGTCTGGTCTTTTTGTGAGAATTTGGGGTCTGCATCCCACTGTTCTCCTGCTCCCTCAGGGGTTCTCTGTTGTGCTCCCTGTCAGGGCATTCTGCAGTTGTAGCCGGGCACCATCTAGTTCTTCTGGTCTCAGGATGATGTAGACTCTGGTTCATGTGATCCAGGTGGGTTGAGACCAATTGAGGCATCTTAGATGGCCGCTTGTTAGCATTTAAGACCCCAGACACCTCACTTCAAAGTGGGATGCAGAATCCAACAGACTTTTGATGAGATGGAAATTAGGAGATAATGCTTTGTGGACTTTTCTAGCAGGATGAGACAAATTTACATTGCTATAGAGCAGTTTCTGGCAGGCTTTTGCAGTTGGGGTCACTTTTTCTAGTGTTGATATGTGCTTTTGTGGATAAGAAAAGCCTTAAAATCAAACTAAGATGTCTGTTATTAATTTTCTTATTCAACACTGGTAAAGTTATTGGTATTTGATCATATTATTAAAGGAGCCTCGGTGGTGCAGTGCTTAAAGCAATCGACTGCTAAGGGAAAGGTCCACAGTTGGAAACCAGCAGTGTCTCCACAGGAGGAAGGTGTGGCAGTGGGCTTCCTTAGAGATTTACAGCCTCAAAAATCCTATGGGGTCGCTGTCAGAATCCACTGGATGGCAGTAGGTTTTGGCTTTGATCCTAATATTGACATAGGGTTGTACACATCGATTTGTAATTGGTGAATGTCTTTGTGTGTGCGTGTCTCAGCACACTTATTTGGACATTATACAGTCCTTCAGGAAACCCCAGTGGCATAGTGGTCAAAAGCTTCAGATGCTAACCAAAAGGTCAGCAGTTGGGATCCACCAGTCACTCCTTGGAAACCATATGGAGCAGTTCTACTCTGTCCTATCAGGTCACTGTGAGTCGGAATCAACTTAACGGCAACGGGTTTGGTTTGGTTTTTGGTTTATACAGTCCTTCAAAATGTTGATTATACCCTTTGTGAGTGGAGTATGTGTGCGTGTGTGTTTGTGTGTGGGGGGGGCGCACAAGTACCTGCCAAAAAGATTTGTTGTTTTACAATTTGATAGTCAATTGATTTAACTGAACAGCTCAAATGCCTTAAACCTTTAAGTTCAGCCTCCTGGCCTTATTACTCTACTTAGAGTCTAGCAGATAACAGCAAGCACTTTGAAGGGGCTTGTGGTGATTTAGGAAATAATATTGGAGTCATTATTCCCTGTTCTTCAGTGCAGAGAATGTGACCCAGCTGATGCTGGGCTCAGAAAGGCTCACAAGGACACATCAACTAGGCCCTGAGATAGACAACAGATGGGACAACCTTGGAAATGATCTTTTAGGGAGGAAAAATATCTTTTAGGGAACTTTTCCCATAAAGCCAATCAAACATTCCTATCTGTTTTCTATTAGCATTTAGAGAATAGAAAATTTGTTGGACCAGTGAGGACCCTCCTGACTGTGGGTACTGAAACCTCCACCAAAGGTTGTTAAGAAAGATGATTGAAAATGTAGGATCAGTTTCTAGGCAGTCTGTGAAACGGTGATGTTTTCCCTGGTTTTGCCCATTTTGTAACATTAATATATGCTGACGACTCTGTAGGTGTCTTTGGACTCGGGCGGACGTGGCTGTGGCAGCGTGCTTCCCGCTTTTCCCACTCTTGTCTCTTCTGTAACGTTTTCTTGGACTCGGGCAGACATCAGCTCTGGCAGCATGCTTGTCTGCTTCTCGACTTTTGTCTTTTTGAATACGTGCCGAATAAAACTTTCTTTTTGCTTTACTAAACTTTGTGATGTTTTTCCCCTACAACATTGGAAAGTATTCGAGGCCATTTGCAAATCAAGTTAATGACACACCTTCATCCACTTTGAAGTCCAATTGAATCTCTTGATACAGGACACTCAGATCCCGCTTTAATCACTTCAATGCTCTGAATTAACACCTCCCCACATACGTAAATAACTCTTGTAAATCTAGTAAATGAAATTCACCAACACAGAGAATCTTCTCTGAAAAGGTTCCAAAGCTGTATATAAAACTAGTTTTCCACAAAAATCACAGCTTAATTGCTCAATTTTACATTTTAGAGTGAATTTCAAAGCTATTATTCTTAGAAGCCAAATTATTTTCACCTTTGCCCATGTGGAAAATATCAAATATGCACACATTCCTTCTTCACCCAAAACATGAATATTTCTGTTTTGGTTCTCTGTAAGGCATCTGTGGTTTTGCAGAATCCTCCTAGAGTTGAAAGATGCACCCCTATCACAGAGGACGGTTAAAAGAAATGAATCAATCACTCAATCCCGTTGCAGTCCAGCCGACTCCGACTCAGCGTTCCTACTGGTTAGATTAGAACTGCCCCATAGGGTTTCCAAGGACAGGCTGGTGAACTGGAACTGCCAACCTTTTAGTTAGCTGCAGAACTCTTCACCACTGAGCCTTAGGACTCCAGTTACCATCCTGGCAACCAAGCTGGTGAGTTTGAACCGCCCACTTAACCATTGCACCTCCAGGGCTCCTTGAACCAAAAATACCAGAGTTTATCTCCATTCATGAAGCATTCTCCTATTTCACCACGAGATGGCAGCACAATTTCACGCACCAGACTTTCCAAAGCTTTTTGCTAAAACATGGGCTTATGCTGCCCTCTTGTGGAAAAATAGGAGAATGCGTCATGGTAAAAAAAGTCATTTCTACAATCCAGATGTTCTATTGGTAATTAAAGATAGTGGCACAATGGTTAAGCACTTGGATGGTTACATTAAGGTGGAGATTCAAATCCGCCCAGCAGCTTTCCTAGGGACACACCTGGCTATCTACTTCAGTAAAGATTAAAAAAAAAAAAAAAGATTACAGCCCAGAAAACCAGAGCAGGCCTACTCTGTCCCATGAGGTTGCTA
Source organism: Elephas maximus indicus (assembly GCF_024166365.1). Taxonomy (NCBI): domain Eukaryota; kingdom Metazoa; phylum Chordata; class Mammalia; order Proboscidea; family Elephantidae; genus Elephas; species Elephas maximus. The sequence continues at coordinate 170,370,947 of NC_064846.1, forward strand.
GGAGTTCAAATTCACTTGATGACACCGAAAAATACCAACAAAAACAATTTATCAATGTAATAGAGCTTGAAAACTCAGCTTTTTTTTCCCAAAACAAATAAATGCTACCACACTCCCTGCTGAACATTAAACTCAAACAACAGCACACCAGAGCCACAGCGATTGCAGTGACCTGGGTTCGCCATGAGTGCGAATCCGCTCCATGGCAGTGGGTTTGGTTTTTTTTAGGGGGGAAGTACTCTTGTCTGCACCAATATGTCTCTCTCACTCTCTCTCTTCTTTTTCCAGAATGTAACTACCCTGCATATAAGTTGTGACTTAACTCACCACATGCACGGCAACCATAAAGAAGGAATATTTCATTTTCCTGCTCCAGAAAAGTGACTGCACTCAAGTTAACTGCTGCTGACGTAAATAATCAAGTATAAAATTACGGTAGAAAACCCACTAGACCAATGCTTCTTAAACTGCATGTGCGTAGGACTCACCTGGGGAGCTTGTTAAAAAGCAGATTTGGGTTCTGTGGGTGGGGGGTGAGTGCAGAGATTCTCCATTTTGAATGCGGATGCTGATGGTAGTGCTCTGTGGGGCCCAGAGGATGGTTCCCTCCCACTAACGTTGGGCACTGGGCTACCACGGTGAAATTCAGCCATCAGAGCTCAGTACTTCCTGTGCACACAGTGCCCACAGACAGGGTTGTTTGGACCCACCAGGATGCCCCCTACCGAAATGCGCATAGACTTAAGCTTCTCTTCCCTAAAGAATGTAAGTCAGCCCGTGAACCCTGTCCCCTTGAGTTGATTCTGGCTAATGGGAACCCCATGCATTACAGAGTAGAAATGTGCCCCATAGACTTCTGTTGGTTGTAATCCTTACAGGAGCAAATCACCAGGCCTTTCTTCTGTGCCCCCATTGGTGTGTTCCACACACCAACCTTTCTGTTTGTAGTCAAGTTCAAAGAGTGAAATTACTGAACTGTGGGTACAACACACACACACACACGGGAGCACACCTGTAAATGAGAGAATATCAGAAGGGCAGAACATTTCATTCAGGTTATGCAAGAACAGAAACAGAAGTGTTTTTGGAGGAACACAATCTGAATCCTATCAGACCTTATTGGCTCTAAGCAGGCTGTAGAGGGCTGAGCAGGGACCCTGAGTTCAGTGGAATTTATCTGGTGTTCAAAAGAATCAAAACTCACTGGAAATTGAACAAAAGGTTTATTCTGAGCAGATATTTTATATGCATGTAGGAAGGCCATTTGGATACCAGGAAAAGCCAATGGCTCCCAGAAGCTAGGGTCAATGGGACTTATAAAGAGTAGAAGAGGGAGAAATATAGAAGACCCACTATTGGCTCATTCTAACCGGATTGCCTGAACCCTGCTACAAAAGCGGGCAGCATCGGACCTCCTCAAACTTCACGAGGGGGAAGGAGAATCAAGGCCAACAGCCCAAGTTTGATTCCTGTGAGGCGCAGGTCAGCCATGCCTCCTCTCTGCCATCTTTACCAATTCTGACACCAACCGTCCCTCCCTCAGCACTCTCTACTTCTCTGCTGAGTTCGAGAATTCATTGCAGTGGCCACACACAACTCACTGGCAATACTCACAATTATCGGGTTTTTAGGGAAGGAACAGTTTCCAATTCAGGCTTAAGATCATCCAAGGATACAGTTCTTCCATCAGGACAGCCACTTCCCAGCTGTGCTTGCGGGCACGCCTCTCCCTGGCCCTAGGCTCCCGCCCAAAGGCACTCAGCTTTCTTCCTCCATGGGCCAGAAAGCCCACCTCGCTGTCTCCTGCTGCTGGGTCTCTCCTGCTGTTGTTTCTCTGCCACTGCTTCTCGCCATCTTCAGGGTTACAGCTCACTGTCTCTCTCCTGGGTCCCGGAGCTCCTCAGTACAGGGATCCCGCGTCCAAAGCATGAGCTACGCTCCTGACTATTCTTCCTTGATGATGAGGGGGCTGCTCTTTCCCACCTCTGCAGTGGCTGATTTCAAGCCCAGTAGGATGACAAAACTGACCAGTCCCCTTGCTAGGCTATAATTGCCTTATCTGCTGGGTCCTCCCCAATCACCTGGGTGGGAGTGACAAGAGCATAGCCAGAAAGGCCACCTTAAGTAATTCACTGCACAGCACATACCTTCCCCTCTTTGTTGAGATCAACCAATATCAGGTGACTTCTGACCTGGTTGCTACTGATTTGGCTGTCCACCCACCTACAGCCAGGAGAGTTTTGTGAGATTTCAATTATGAGGTAAATGTGGGTTGACTATTCCTTTCTAGCAGGATAAGACAAATTTTCATCACTATTCAGCACTTTCTGACAGACTTTCCAAGTTGCTTTAGGTTCTTTTTTATGGTTAGTATCGGTTTTATGGATAAGACAAGCCTTCCAATCAAAGTTAAGATATCTGTTATGATGTTTCCTACTCAACATGGTAAACAGTACTGGTATTTCATCATATTATTGACATAAACTTGGACAGACAGATTGGTGATTTCTGTGCATGTGTGTATCTGTGTGTGTGTGGAGGCACAGTTATTTAGACATTATACAGTCCTTGCTTGCTGTAAGTGAAGAAGACTTGAAGCACTTACTGATGAAGATCAAAGACTACAGCCTTCGGTATGGATTGCACCTCAACATAAAGAAAACAAAAATCCTCACAACTGGACCAATAAGCAACATCATGATAATGGGAGAAAAGATTGAGCTCTTCAAGGATTTCATCTTACTTGGATCCCCAATCAAGGCCCCTGGAAGTGTAACCGGAGAATAGCCTGGGTTCTTGTCTTGAGTGTAGGAAAGAATTCAAACACGGAGACAAATAGTGTCAAGGGAGCAGAGGTTTATTATCTAACAGAGGGTCAGCAACAAAAGTACACTTGACTAGGGAGCGTCCAGCGGGCTACTCGGATATAGAGAGAATCTTAGAGCCCTGAGAGATGTTTTCTTAGGGTTTTATACCCTTCTTGTCTCTTGTCTGTCCCTGTTAATGTTTAACAGCCAAGACAGGGACCCAATAAAGACTATTTCCTTAGCTTAAGGTTTAAGTACCAAGTCAGTGACCTTATCAAGTCAGGGACTTTATCAAATTAGGGACCCCTATAGCGATCCTTTCCTTGGCTTAAAGTTTAACTACCTAGGGACCCTTTTATGGAGAAATGACACCACCCCTTCTCTCTTCTTCTTCTCCAGTGTAAGCTCTCCCCCTCCCCCTTACAGAAGCAGCAGTCAAGAAGTCAAAAGACCTATTGCATTGGGTAAATCTGGAAAAGACCTCTTTAAAGTATTGAAAAGCAAAGAGGTCACCTTGAGGACTAAGGTGTGCCTGACTCAAGCCATTCTGTTTCAATCACCTCATATGCATGTGAAAGCTGGACAATGAATAAGGAAGACCAAAGAGGAATGCAGGCCTTTGAAACCTGATGTTGGAGAAGAATATTGACTATACCATGAACTGCCAAGAGAATGAACCAGTCTGTCTTGGAAGAAGTACAATCAGAATGCTCCTTAGAAGCAAGGATGGCAAGACTACCTCTCACAGGCTTTGAATATGTCCTCAGGAGGGATCAGCCCCTGGAGAAGGACATCCTGCTTGGTAAAGTACAGGATCAGCGAGAAAAAGAGGAAGACCCTCAAGGAGATGCATTGACACAGTGGCTGCAACAATGGGCTCAACACAGACCAGGCAGTGTTTTGTTCCCTTGTGCTTGGGTCACTATGAGTTGGAACTGGCTCGACAGCACCTAACAACAATGACAACAACAGCCCTTCAAAGTGTCCATTATAACCCTCGTAAGTGGGCTCTGCGCCTGGGTGTGCATGTGTGCATGTGTCTACCAAAGACATTCATTGTTTTACAATTTGATCTTCGATTTATTTAACTTACAAGTTCAAATGCCTTAAACTTTTTAGGTTCAGGCTACAAGGTTTATTCTCCTATTTGAAGTCTAGCAAATCATAGCAACCACTTTTAAGGGGCTTGTGGAAAGTACTTGACCCCCTTTGCAAATCAAGTTGATGAAACACCGCCATCCATTTTAAAGTCCATGTCAATCTCTTGGAGTGCTACACTCACTTCTCATTTTAGTGTCTTCAATAATCTCGATTTACAAACACCTTCCTGGTGTCTCAAGAAAAGACAACTTTCAGTACACTCAGTGAAAACCAAATCGAACCAAACCCGTTGCCATCTCTGAGTTGATTCTGACTCTAAGCCACCCTTGATTTAGGAAATAATATTGGAATCATTATTCCCTGTCCTTGAGCATAGACATTGTGACCCAGCTGGAGCTGAACTCACATCAACTGGGCCCTGAGGTAGAAAGAGAATCACTAAGATAATCTTGGAGGCTATCTTTTAGGGAACTTTTCACAGAAACCAGTCAAACACAACACAGGAGACTTTCCACTCTTATCTTTTTCTGTTAGCATTTAGTGCACAGAAACTTTCTTGGACCAGTGAAGACCCTCCTGACTGTGTTCACTGAAACCTGTACCAGAAATTCTTAAGAAAGACAATTCAAAACATAGGATTGAGACAGATAGGGTTAACTATACCGGCAGAACAAAAGAGCTTTTAAAAGATTCCCTTCTAGACTTGTATGTCAATTGGCAAAATAATTCAATTATGAAAACATTCTGCATCGCACTTTGAAATGTGGCGTCTGGGGTCTTAAATGCTAACAAGCGGCCATCTGAGATGCATCAATTGGTCTCAACCCACCTGGAGCAAAGGAGAATGAAGAACACCAAGGTCACACGACAACTAGGAGCCCAAGAGACAGAAAGGGCCACATGAACCAGAGACCTACATCATCCTGAGACCAGAAGAACTAGTTGGTGCCCGGCCACAATCGATGACTGCCCTGACAGGGAGCACAACAGAGAACTCCTGAGAGACCAGGAGATCAGTGGGATGCAGACCCCAAATTCTCATAAAAAGACCATACTTAATGGTCTGACTGAGACCAGAGGAATCCCAGAGGCAACGCTCCCCAGACCTTCTGATGGCACAGGACAGGAACCATCCCCGAAGACAACTCATCAGGCATGAAAAGGACTGGTCAGCTGGGGGGAGAGAGATGCTGATGAAGAGGGAGCTAATTAAATCAGGTGGACACGGGAGAGTGTGTTGGCAACTCTTGACTGGAGGGGGGATGGGAAGATAGAGAGAGAGGGAAGCTGGCAAAATTGGCACGAAACGAGAGACTGAAAGGGCTGACTCAATAGGGGGAGAGCAAGTGGGAGAAGGGAGTAAGATGTATGTAAACTTACATGTGACAGACCGATTGGAATGGTAAATGCTCACTTGAAGCTTCATAAAAATTAATTAAAAAAAAGAAAACTACAAAGCTCTACTACAAGAAATTCAAAAGGACATACTTAAGTGGAAAAACATACCCTGCTCATGGATAGGAAGACTTAACATAGTAAAAATGTCTATTCTACCAAAAGCCATCTATACATACAATGCACTTCCGATCCAAATTCCAATCTCATTTTTTAAGGTGATAGAGCAACAAATCACCAACTTCCTATGGAAGGGAAAGAAGCCTCGGATAAGCAAAGCATTACCGAAAAAGAAGAAGAAAGTGGGAGGCCTCACTCTACCTAATTTCAGAACCTATTATACAGCCACAGTAGTCAAAACAGCCTGGTATTGGTACAACAACAGGCACATAGACCAGTGGAACAGAATTGAGAACCCAGATATAAATCCATCCACATATGAGCAGCTGATATTTGACAAAGGCCCAGTGTCAGTTAATTGGGGAAAGGATAGTCTTTTTAACAAATGGTGCTGGCATAACTGGATATCCATTTGCAAAAAAATGAAACAGGACCCATACCTCACACCATGCACAAAAACTAACTCCAAGTGGTTCAAAGACCTAAACATAAAGACTAAAACGATAAAGATCATGGAAGAAAAAATAGGGACAACCTTAGGAGCCCTAATACAAGGCATAAACAGAATACAAAACATTACCAAAAGTGACGAAGAGAAACCAGATAACTGGGAGCTCCTAAAAATCAAACACCTATGCTCATCTAAAGACTTCACCAAAAGAGTAAAAAGACCACCTACAGACTGGGAAAGAATTTCCAGCTATGACGTCTCCGACCAGCGCCTGATCTCTAAAATCTATAGGATTCTGTCAAAACTCAACCACAAAAAGACAAACAACCCAATCAAGAAGTGGGCAAAGGATATGAACACACACTTCGCTAAAGAAGATATTCAGGCAGCTGACAGATACATGAGAAAATGCTCTCGATCATTAGCCATTAGAGAAATGCAAATTAAAACTACGATGAGATTCCATCTCACTCCAACAAGGCTGGCAATAATCCAAAAAACACCAAATGATAAATGTTGGAGAGGCTGCGGAGAGATTGGAACTCTTACACGCTGCTGGTGGGAATGTAAAATGGTACAACCACTTTGGAAATCTATCTGGCGATATCTTAAACAGTTAGAAATAGAACTACCATACAACCCAGAAATCCCACTCCTCGGAATATACCCTAGAGACACAAGAGCCTTCACACAAACAGATATCTGCACACCCATGTTTATTGCAGCTCTGTTTACAATAGCAAAAAGCTGGAAGCAACCAAGGTGTCCATCAACGGATGAATGGGTAAATAAATTGTGGTATATTCACACAATGGAATACTACGCATCGATAAAGAACAGTGACGAATACTGTGAAACATTTCATAACATGGAGGAACCTGGAAGGCATTATGCTGAGCGAAATCAGTCAGAGGCAAAAGGACAAATATTGTATAAGACCGCTCGTATAAGATCTTGAGAAATAGTACAAACTGAGAAGAACACATACTTTTGTGGTTACGAGGGGGGGGAGGGAGGGAGGGAGAGGGTTTTTTTTACTGATTAATTAGCAGATAAGAACTGCTTTAGGTGAAGGGAAGGACAACACTCAATACATGGAAGGTCAGCTCAGTTCGACTGGACCAAAAGCAAAGAAGTTTCCGGGATAAAATGAATGCTTCAAAGGTCAGCGGAGCAAGGGCGGGGGTTTGGGAACCATGGTTTAAGGGGAATTCTAAGTCAATTGGCAAAATAATTCAATTATGAAAACATTCTGCATCCCACTTTGAAATGTGGCGTCTGGGGTCTTAAATGCTAACAAGCGGCCATCTGAGCTGCATCAATTGGTCTCAACCCACCTGGAGCAAGGGAGAATGAAGAACACCAAGGTCACACGACAACTAGGAGCCCAAGAGACAGAAAGGGCCACATGAACCAGAGACCTACATCATCCTGAGACCAGAAGAACTAGTTGGTGCCCGGCCACAATCGATGACTGCCCTGACAGGGAGCACAACAGAGAACTCCTGAGAGACCAGGAGATCAGTGGGATGCAGACCCCAAATTCTCATAAAAAGACCATACTTAATGGTCTGACTGAGACCAGAGGAATCCCGGAGGCAATGCTCCCCAGACCTTCTGATGGCACACGACAGGAACCATCCCCGAAGACAACTCATCAGGCATGAAAAGGACTGGTCAGCTGGGGGGAGAGAGATGCTGATGAAGAGGGAGCTAATTAAATCAGGTGGACACGGGAGAGTGTGTTGGCAACTCTTGACTGGAGGGGGGATGGGAAGATAGAGAGAGAGGGAAGCTGGCAAAATTGGCACGAAACGAGAGACTGAAAGGGCTGACTCAATAGGGGGAGAGCAAGTGGGAGAAGGGAGTAAGATGTATGTAAACTTACACGTGACAGACCGATTGGAATGGTAAATGTTCACTTGAAGCTTCATAAAGATTAATTAAAAAAAAAAAAAAAAGAAAACCACAAAGCTCTACTACAAGAAATTCAAAAGGACATACTTAAGTGGAAAAACATACCCTGCTCATGGATAGGAAGACTTAACATAGTAAAAATGTCTATTCTACCAAAAGCCATCTATACATACAATGCACTTCCGATCCAAATTCCAATCTCATTTTTTAAGGTGATAGAGCAACAAATCACCAACTTCATATGGAAGGGAAAGAAGCCTCGGATAAGCAAAGCATTACTGAAAAAGAGGAAGAAAGTGGGAGGCCTCACTCTACCTAATTTCAGAACCTATTATACAGCCACAGTAGTCAAAACAGCCTGGTATTGGTACAACAACAGGCACATAGACCAGTGGAACAGAATTGAGAACCCAGATATAAATCCATCCACATATGAGCAGCTGATATTTGACAAAGGCCCAGTGTCAGTTCATTGGGGAAAGGATAGTCTTTTTAACAAATGGTGCTGGCATAACTGGATATCCATTTGCAAAGAAATGAAACAGGACCCATACCTCACACCATGCACAAAAACTAACTCCAAGTGGTTCAAAGACCTAAACATAAAGACTAAAACGATAAAGATCATGGAAGAAAAAATAGGGACAACCTTAGGAGCCCTAATACAAGGCATAAACAGAATACAAAACATTACCAAAAGTGACGAAGAGAAACCAGATAACTGGGAGCTCCTAAAAATCAAACACCTATGCTCATCTAAAGACTTCACCAAAAGAGTAAAAAGACCACCTACAGACTGGGAAAGAATTTCCAGCTATGACGTCTCTGACCAGCGCCTGATCTCTAAAATCTATAGGATTCTGTCAAAACTCAACCACAAAAAGACAAACAAGCCAATCAAGAAGTGGGCAAAGGATATGAACACACACTTCGCTAAAGAAGATATTCAGGCAGCTGACAGATACATGAGAAAATGCTCTCGATCATTAGCCATTAGAGAAATGTAAATTAAAACTACGATGAGATTCCATCTCACTCCAACAAGGCTGGCAATAATCCAAAAAACACCAAATAATAAATGTTGGAGAGGCTGCGGAGAGATTGGAATTCTCATACACTGCTGGTGGGAATGTAAAATGGTACAACCACTTTGGAAATCTATCTGGCGTTATCTTAAACAGTTAGAAATAGAACTACCATACAACCCAGAAATCCCACTCCTCGGAATATACCCTAGAGACACAAGAGCCTTCACACAAACAGATATCTGCACACCCATGTTTATGGCAGCTCTGTTTACAATAGCAAAAAGCTGGAAGCAACCAAGGTGTCCATCAACGGATGAATGGGTAAATAAATTGTGGTATATTCACACAATGGAATACTACGCATCGATAAAGAACAGTGACGAATACTGTGAAACATTTCATACCATGGAGGAACCTGGAAGGCATTATGCTGAGCGAAATCAGTCAGAGGCAAAAGGACAAATATTGTATAAGACCGCTCTTATAAGATCTTGAGAAATAGTACAAACTGAGAAGAACACATACTTTTGTGGTTACGGGGGGGGAGGGAGGGAGGAAGGGAGGGAGGGAGGGAGGGAGGGAGAGGGTTTTTTTTACTGATTAATTAGCAGATAAGAACTGCTTTAGGTGAAGGGAAGGACAACACTCAATACATGGAAGGTCAGCTCAGTTCGACTGGACCAAAAGCAAAGAAGTTTCCGGGATAAAATGAATGCTTCAAAGGTCAGCGGAGCAAGGGCGGGGGTTTGGGAACCATGGTTTAAGGGGAATTCTAAGTCAATTGGCAAAATAATTCAATTATGAAAACATTCGGCATCCCACTTTGAAATGTGGCGTCTGGGGTCTTAAATGCTAACAAGCGGCCATCTGAGCTGCATCAATTGGTCTCAACCCACCTGGAGCAAGGGAGAATGAAGAACACCAAGGTCACACGACAACTAGGAGCCCAAGAGACAGAAAGGGCCACATGAACCAGAGACCTACATCATCCTGAGACCAGAAGAACTAGTTGGTGCCCGGCCACAATCGATGACTGCCCTGACAGGGAGCACAACAGAGAACTCCTGAGAGACCAGGAGATCAGTGGGATGCAGACCCCAAATTCTCATAAAAAGACCATACTTAATGGTCTGACTGAGACCAGAGGAATCCCGGAGGCAATGCTCCCCAGACCTTCTGATGGCACACGACAGGAACCATCCCCGAAGACAACTCATCAGGCATGAAAAGGACTGGTCAGCTGGGGGGAGAGAGATGCTGATGAAGAGGGAGCTAATTAAATCAGGTGGACACGGGAGAGTGTGTTGGCAACTCTTGACTGGAGGGGGGATGGGAAGATAGAGAGAGAGGGAAGCTGGCAAAATTGGCACGAAACGAGAGACTGAAAGGGCTGACTCAATAGGGGGAGAGCAAGTGGGAGAAGGGAGTAAGATGTATGTAAACTTACACGTGACAGACCGATTGGAATGGTAAATGTTCACTTGAAGCTTCATAAAGATTAATTAAAAAAAAAAAAAAAAGAAAACCACAAAGCTCTACTACAAGAAATTCAAAAGGACATACTTAAGTGGAAAAACATACCCTGCTCATGGATAGGAAGACTTAACATAGTAAAAATGTCTATTCTACCAAAAGCCATCTATACATACAATGCACTTCCGATCCAAATTCCAATCTCATTTTTTAAGGTGATAGAGCAACAAATCACCAACTTCATATGGAAGGGAAAGAAGCCTCGGATAAGCAAAGCATTACTGAAAAAGAGGAAGAAAGTGGGAGGCCTCACTCTACCTAATTTCAGAACCTATTATACAGCCACAGTAGTCAAAACAGCCTGGTATTGGTACAACAACAGGCACATAGACCAGTGGAACAGAATTGAGAACCCAGATATAAATCCATCCACATATGAGCAGCTGATATTTGACAAAGGCCCAGTGTCAGTTCATTGGGGAAAGGATAGTCTTTTTAACAAATGGTGCTGGCATAACTGGATATCCATTTGCAAAGAAATGAAACAGGACCCATACCTCACACCATGCACAAAAACTAACTCCAAGTGGTTCAAAGACCTAAACATAAAGACTAAAACGATAAAGATCATGGAAGAAAAAATAGGGACAACCTTAGGAGCCCTAATACAAGGCATAAACAGAATACAAAACATTACCAAAAGTGACGAAGAGAAACCAGATAACTGGGAGCTCCTAAAAATCAAACACCTATGCTCATCTAAAGACTTCACCAAAAGAGTAAAAAGACCACCTACAGACTGGGAAAGAATTTCCAGCTATGACGTCTCTGACCAGCGCCTGATCTCTAAAATCTATAGGATTCTGTCAAAACTCAACCACAAAAAGACAAACAAGCCAATCAAGAAGTGGGCAAAGGATATGAACACACACTTCGCTAAAGAAGATATTCAGGCAGCTGACAGATACATGAGAAAATGCTCTCGATCATTAGCCATTAGAGAAATGTAAATTAAAACTACGATGAGATTCCATCTCACTCCAACAAGGCTGGCAATAATCCAAAAAACACCAAATAATAAATGTTGGAGAGGCTGCGGAGAGATTGGAATTCTCATACACTGCTGGTGGGAATGTAAAATGGTACAACCACTTTGGAAATCTATCTGGCGTTATCTTAAACAGTTAGAAATAGAACTACCATACAACCCAGAAATCCCACTCCTCGGAATATACCCTAGAGACACAAGAGCCTTCACACAAACAGATATCTGCACACCCATGTTTATGGCAGCTCTGTTTACAATAGCAAAAAGCTGGAAGCAACCAAGGTGTCCATCAACGGATGAATGGGTAAATAAATTGTGGTATATTCACACAATGGAATACTACGCATCGATAAAGAACAGTGACGAATACTGTGAAACATTTCATACCATGGAGGAACCTGGAAGGCATTATGCTGAGCGAAATCAGTCAGAGGCAAAAGGACAAATATTGTATAAGACCGCTCTTATAAGATCTTGAGAAATAGTACAAACTGAGAAGAACACATACTTTTGTGGTTACGGGGGGGGAGGGAGGGAGGAAGGGAGGGAGGGAGGGAGGGAGGGAGAGGGTTTTTTTTACTGATTAATTAGCAGATAAGAACTGCTTTAGGTGAAGGGAAGGACAACACTCAATACATGGAAGGTCAGCTCAGTTCGACTGGACCAAAAGCAAAGAAGTTTCCGGGATAAAATGAATGCTTCAAAGGTCAGCGGAGCAAGGGCGGGGGTTTGGGAACCATGGTTTAAGGGGAATTCTAAGTCAATTGGCAAAATAATTCAATTATGAAAACATTCTGCATCCCACTTTGAAATGTGGCGTCTGGGGTCTTAAATGCTAACAAGCGGCCATCTGAGCTGCATCAATTGGTCTCAACCCACCTGGAGCAAGGGAGAATGAAGAACACCAAGGTCACACGACAACTAGGAGCCCAAGAGACAGAAAGGGCCACATGAACCAGAGACCTACATCATCCTGAGACCAGAAGAACTAGTTGGTGCCCGGCCACAATCGATGACTGCCCTGACAGGGAGCACAACAGAGAACTCCTGAGAGACCAGGAGATCAGTGGGATGCAGACCCCAAATTCTCATAAAAAGACCATACTTAATGGTCTGACTGAGACCAGAGGAATCCCGGAGGCAATGCTCCCCAGACCTTCTGATGGCACACGACAGGAACCATCCCCGAAGACAACTCATCAGGCATGAAAAGGACTGGTCAGCTGGGGGGAGAGAGATGCTGATGAAGAGGGAGCTAATTAAATCAGGTGGACACGGGAGAGTGTGTTGGCAACTCTTGACTGGAGGGGGGATGGGAAGATAGAGAGAGAGGGAAGCTGGCAAAATTGGCACGAAACGAGAGACTGAAAGGGCTGACTCAATAGGGGGAGAGCAAGTGGGAGAAGGGAGTAAGATGTATGTAAACTTACACGTGACAGACCGATTGGAATGGTAAATGTTCACTTGAAGCTTCATAAAGATTAATTAAAAAAAAAAAAAAAAGAAAACCACAAAGCTCTACTACAAGAAATTCAAAAGGACATACTTAAGTGGAAAAACATACCCTGCTCATGGATAGGAAGACTTAACATAGTAAAAATGTCTATTCTACCAAAAGCCATCTATACATACAATGCACTTCCGATCCAAATTCCAATCTCATTTTTTAAGGTGATAGAGCAACAAATCACCAACTTCATATGGAAGGGAAAGAAGCCTCGGATAAGCAAAGCATTACTGAAAAAGAGGAAGAAAGTGGGAGGCCTCACTCTACCTAATTTCAGAACCTATTATACAGCCACAGTAGTCAAAACAGCCTGGTATTGGTACAACAACAGGCACATAGACCAGTGGAACAGAATTGAGAACCCAGATATAAATCCATCCACATATGAGCAGCTGATATTTGACAAAGGCCCAGTGTCAGTTCATTGGGGAAAGGATAGTCTTTTTAACAAATGGTGCTGGCATAACTGGATATCCATTTGCAAAGAAATGAAACAGGACCCATACCTCACACCATGCACAAAAACTAACTCCAAGTGGTTCAAAGACCTAAACATAAAGACTAAAACGATAAAGATCATGGAAGAAAAAATAGGGACAACCTTAGGAGCCCTAATACAAGGCATAAACAGAATACAAAACATTACCAAAAGTGACGAAGAGAAACCAGATAACTGGGAGCTCCTAAAAATCAAACACCTATGCTCATCTAAAGACTTCACCAAAAGAGTAAAAAGACCACCTACAGACTGGGAAAGAATTTCCAGCTATGACGTCTCTGACCAGCGCCTGATCTCTAAAATCTATAGGATTCTGTCAAAACTCAACCACAAAAAGACAAACAAGCCAATCAAGAAGTGGGCAAAGGATATGAACACACACTTCGCTAAAGAAGATATTCAGGCAGCTGACAGATACATGAGAAAATGCTCTCGATCATTAGCCATTAGAGAAATGTAAATTAAAACTACGATGAGATTCCATCTCACTCCAACAAGGCTGGCAATAATCCAAAAAACACCAAATAATAAATGTTGGAGAGGCTGCGGAGAGATTGGAATTCTCATACACTGCTGGTGGGAATGTAAAATGGTACAACCACTTTGGAAATCTATCTGGCGTTATCTTAAACAGTTAGAAATAGAACTACCATACAACCCAGAAATCCCACTCCTCGGAATATACCCTAGAGACACAAGAGCCTTCACACAAACAGATATCTGCACACCCATGTTTATGGCAGCTCTGTTTACAATAGCAAAAAGCTGGAAGCAACCAAGGTGTCCATCAACGGATGAATGGGTAAATAAATTGTGGTATATTCACACAATGGAATACTACGCATCGATAAAGAACAGTGACGAATACTGTGAAACATTTCATACCATGGAGGAACCTGGAAGGCATTATGCTGAGCGAAATCAGTCAGAGGCAAAAGGACAAATATTGTATAAGACCGCTCTTATAAGATCTTGAGAAATAGTACAAACTGAGAAGAACACATACTTTTGTGGTTACGGGGGGGGAGGGAGGGAGGAAGGGAGGGAGGGAGGGAGGGAGGGAGAGGGTTTTTTTTACTGATTAATTAGCAGATAAGAACTGCTTTAGGTGAAGGGAAGGACAACACTCAATACATGGAAGGTCAGCTCAGTTCGACTGGACCAAAAGCAAAGAAGTTTCCGGGATAAAATGAATGCTTCAAAGGTCAGCGGAGCAAGGGCGGGGGTTTGGGAACCATGGTTTAAGGGGAATTCTAAGTCAATTGGCAAAATAATTCAATTATGAAAACATTCGGCATCCCACTTTGAAATGTGGCGTCTGGGGTCTTAAATGCTAACAAGCGGCCATCTGAGCTGCATCAATTGGTCTCAACCCACCTGGAGCAAGGGAGAATGAAGAACACCAAGGTCACACGACAACTAGGAGCCCAAGAGACAGAAAGGGCCACATGAACCAGAGACCTACATCATCCTGAGACCAGAAGAACTAGTTGGTGCCCGGCCACAATCGATGACTGCCCTGACAGGGAGCACAACAGAGAACTCCTGAGAGACCAGGAGATCAGTGGGATGCAGACCCCAAATTCTCATAAAAAGACCATACTTAATGGTCTGACTGAGACCAGAGGAATCCCGGAGGCAATGCTCCCCAGACCTTCTGATGGCACACGACAGGAACCATCCCCGAAGACAACTCATCAGGCATGAAAAGGACTGGTCAGCTGGGGGGAGAGAGATGCTGATGAAGAGGGAGCTAATTAAATCAGGTGGACACGGGAGAGTGTGTTGGCAACTCTTGACTGGAGGGGGGATGGGAAGATAGAGAGAGAGGGAAGCTGGCAAAATTGGCACGAAACGAGAGACTGAAAGGGCTGACTCAATAGGGGGAGAGCAAGTGGGAGAAGGGAGTAAGATGTATGTAAACTTACACGTGACAGACCGATTGGAATGGTAAATGTTCACTTGAAGCTTCATAAAGATTAATTAAAAAAAAAAAAAAAAGAAAACCACAAAGCTCTACTACAAGAAATTCAAAAGGACATACTTAAGTGGAAAAACATACCCTGCTCATGGATAGGAAGACTTAACATAGTAAAAATGTCTATTCTACCAAAAGCCATCTATACATACAATGCACTTCCGATCCAAATTCCAATCTCATTTTTTAAGGTGATAGAGCAACAAATCACCAACTTCATATGGAAGGGAAAGAAGCCTCGGATAAGCAAAGCATTACTGAAAAAGAGGAAGAAAGTGGGAGGCCTCACTCTACCTAATTTCAGAACCTATTATACAGCCACAGTAGTCAAAACAGCCTGGTATTGGTACAACAACAGGCACATAGACCAGTGGAACAGAATTGAGAACCCAGATATAAATCCATCCACATATGAGCAGCTGATATTTGACAAAGGCCCAGTGTCAGTTCATTGGGGAAAGGATAGTCTTTTTAACAAATGGTGCTGGCATAACTGGATATCCATTTGCAAAGAAATGAAACAGGACCCATACCTCACACCATGCACAAAAACTAACTCCAAGTGGTTCAAAGACCTAAACATAAAGACTAAAACGATAAAGATCATGGAAGAAAAAATAGGGACAACCTTAGGAGCCCTAATACAAGGCATAAACAGAATACAAAACATTACCAAAAGTGACGAAGAGAAACCAGATAACTGGGAGCTCCTAAAAATCAAACACCTATGCTCATCTAAAGACTTCACCAAAAGAGTAAAAAGACCACCTACAGACTGGGAAAGAATTTCCAGCTATGACGTCTCTGACCAGCGCCTGATCTCTAAAATCTATAGGATTCTGTCAAAACTCAACCACAAAAAGACAAACAAGCCAATCAAGAAGTGGGCAAAGGATATGAACACACACTTCGCTAAAGAAGATATTCAGGCAGCTGACAGATACATGAGAAAATGCTCTCGATCATTAGCCATTAGAGAAATGTAAATTAAAACTACGATGAGATTCCATCTCACTCCAACAAGGCTGGCAATAATCCAAAAAACACCAAATAATAAATGTTGGAGAGGCTGCGGAGAGATTGGAATTCTCATACACTGCTGGTGGGAATGTAAAATGGTACAACCACTTTGGAAATCTATCTGGCGTTATCTTAAACAGTTAGAAATAGAACTACCATACAACCCAGAAATCCCACTCCTCGGAATATACCCTAGAGACACAAGAGCCTTCACACAAACAGATATCTGCACACCCATGTTTATGGCAGCTCTGTTTACAATAGCAAAAAGCTGGAAGCAACCAAGGTGTCCATCAACGGATGAATGGGTAAATAAATTGTGGTATATTCACACAATGGAATACTACGCATCGATAAAGAACAGTGACGAATACTGTGAAACATTTCATACCATGGAGGAACCTGGAAGGCATTATGCTGAGCGAAATCAGTCAGAGGCAAAAGGACAAATATTGTATAAGACCGCTCTTATAAGATCTTGAGAAATAGTACAAACTGAGAAGAACACATACTTTTGTGGTTACGGGGGGGGAGGGAGGGAGGAAGGGAGGGAGGGAGGGAGGGAGGGAGAGGGTTTTTTTTACTGATTAATTAGCAGATAAGAACTGCTTTAGGTGAAGGGAAGGACAACACTCAATACATGGAAGGTCAGCTCAGTTCGACTGGACCAAAAGCAAAGAAGTTTCCGGGATAAAATGAATGCTTCAAAGGTCAGCGGAGCAAGGGCGGGGGTTTGGGAACCATGGTTTAAGGGGAATTCTAAGTCAATTGGCAAAATAATTCAATTATGAAAACATTCGGCATCCCACTTTGAAATGTGGCGTCTGGGGTCTTAAATGCTAACAAGCGGCCATCTGAGCTGCATCAATTGGTCTCAACCCACCTGGAGCAAGGGAGAATGAAGAACACCAAGGTCACACGACAACTAGGAGCCCAAGAGACAGAAAGGGCCACATGAACCAGAGACCTACATCATCCTGAGACCAGAAGAACTAGTTGGTGCCCGGCCACAATCGATGACTGCCCTGACAGGGAGCACAACAGAGAACTCCTGAGAGACCAGGAGATCAGTGGGATGCAGACCCCAAATTCTCATAAAAAGACCATACTTAATGGTCTGACTGAGACCAGAGGAATCCCGGAGGCAATGCTCCCCAGACCTTCTGATGGCACACGACAGGAACCATCCCCGAAGACAACTCATCAGGCATGAAAAGGACTGGTCAGCTGGGGGGAGAGAGATGCTGATGAAGAGGGAGCTAATTAAATCAGGTGGACACGGGAGAGTGTGTTGGCAACTCTTGACTGGAGGGGGGATGGGAAGATAGAGAGAGAGGGAAGCTGGCAAAATTGGCACGAAACGAGAGACTGAAAGGGCTGACTCAATAGGGGGAGAGCAAGTGGGAGAAGGGAGTAAGATGTATGTAAACTTACACGTGACAGACCGATTGGAATGGTAAATGTTCACTTGAAGCTTCATAAAGATTAATTAAAAAAAAAAAAAAAAGAAAACCACAAAGCTCTACTACAAGAAATTCAAAAGGACATACTTAAGTGGAAAAACATACCCTGCTCATGGATAGGAAGACTTAACATAGTAAAAATGTCTATTCTACCAAAAGCCATCTATACATACAATGCACTTCCGATCCAAATTCCAATCTCATTTTTTAAGGTGATAGAGCAACAAATCACCAACTTCATATGGAAGGGAAAGAAGCCTCGGATAAGCAAAGCATTACTGAAAAAGAGGAAGAAAGTGGGAGGCCTCACTCTACCTAATTTCAGAACCTATTATACAGCCACAGTAGTCAAAACAGCCTGGTATTGGTACAACAACAGGCACATAGACCAGTGGAACAGAATTGAGAACCCAGATATAAATCCATCCACATATGAGCAGCTGATATTTGACAAAGGCCCAGTGTCAGTTCATTGGGGAAAGGATAGTCTTTTTAACAAATGGTGCTGGCATAACTGGATATCCATTTGCAAAGAAATGAAACAGGACCCATACCTCACACCATGCACAAAAACTAACTCCAAGTGGTTCAAAGACCTAAACATAAAGACTAAAACGATAAAGATCATGGAAGAAAAAATAGGGACAACCTTAGGAGCCCTAATACAAGGCATAAACAGAATACAAAACATTACCAAAAGTGACGAAGAGAAACCAGATAACTGGGAGCTCCTAAAAATCAAACACCTATGCTCATCTAAAGACTTCACCAAAAGAGTAAAAAGACCACCTACAGACTGGGAAAGAATTTCCAGCTATGACGTCTCTGACCAGCGCCTGATCTCTAAAATCTATAGGATTCTGTCAAAACTCAACCACAAAAAGACAAACAAGCCAATCAAGAAGTGGGCAAAGGATATGAACACACACTTCGCTAAAGAAGATATTCAGGCAGCTGACAGATACATGAGAAAATGCTCTCGATCATTAGCCATTAGAGAAATGTAAATTAAAACTACGATGAGATTCCATCTCACTCCAACAAGGCTGGCAATAATCCAAAAAACACCAAATAATAAATGTTGGAGAGGCTGCGGAGAGATTGGAATTCTCATACACTGCTGGTGGGAATGTAAAATGGTACAACCACTTTGGAAATCTATCTGGCGTTATCTTAAACAGTTAGAAATAGAACTACCATACAACCCAGAAATCCCACTCCTCGGAATATACCCTAGAGACACAAGAGCCTTCACACAAACAGATATCTGCACACCCATGTTTATGGCAGCTCTGTTTACAATAGCAAAAAGCTGGAAGCAACCAAGGTGTCCATCAACGGATGAATGGGTAAATAAATTGTGGTATATTCACACAATGGAATACTACGCATCGATAAAGAACAGTGACGAATACTGTGAAACATTTCATACCATGGAGGAACCTGGAAGGCATTATGCTGAGCGAAATCAGTCAGAGGCAAAAGGACAAATATTGTATAAGACCGCTCTTATAAGATCTTGAGAAATAGTACAAACTGAGAAGAACACATACTTTTGTGGTTACGGGGGGGGAGGGAGGGAGGAAGGGAGGGAGGGAGGGAGGGAGGGAGAGGGTTTTTTTTACTGATTAATTAGCAGATAAGAACTGCTTTAGGTGAAGGGAAGGACAACACTCAATACATGGAAGGTCAGCTCAGTTCGACTGGACCAAAAGCAAAGAAGTTTCCGGGATAAAATGAATGCTTCAAAGGTCAGCGGAGCAAGGGCGGGGGTTTGGGAACCATGGTTTAAGGGGAATTCTAAGTCAATTGGCAAAATAATTCAATTATGAAAACATTCGGCATCCCACTTTGAAATGTGGCGTCTGGGGTCTTAAATGCTAACAAGCGGCCATCTGAGCTGCATCAATTGGTCTCAACCCACCTGGAGCAAGGGAGAATGAAGAACACCAAGGTCACACGACAACTAGGAGCCCAAGAGACAGAAAGGGCCACATGAACCAGAGACCTACATCATCCTGAGACCAGAAGAACTAGTTGGTGCCCGGCCACAATCGATGACTGCCCTGACAGGGAGCACAACAGAGAACTCCTGAGAGACCAGGAGATCAGTGGGATGCAGACCCCAAATTCTCATAAAAAGACCATACTTAATGGTCTGACTGAGACCAGAGGAATCCCGGAGGCAATGCTCCCCAGACCTTCTGATGGCACACGACAGGAACCATCCCCGAAGACAACTCATCAGGCATGAAAAGGACTGGTCAGCTGGGGGGAGAGAGATGCTGATGAAGAGGGAGCTAATTAAATCAGGTGGACACGGGAGAGTGTGTTGGCAACTCTTGACTGGAGGGGGGATGGGAAGATAGAGAGAGAGGGAAGCTGGCAAAATTGGCACGAAACGAGAGACTGAAAGGGCTGACTCAATAGGGGGAGAGCAAGTGGGAGAAGGGAGTAAGATGTATGTAAACTTACACGTGACAGACCGATTGGAATGGTAAATGTTCACTTGAAGCTTCATAAAGATTAATTAAAAAAAAAAAAAAAAGAAAACCACAAAGCTCTACTACAAGAAATTCAAAAGGACATACTTAAGTGGAAAAACATACCCTGCTCATGGATAGGAAGACTTAACATAGTAAAAATGTCTATTCTACCAAAAGCCATCTATACATACAATGCACTTCCGATCCAAATTCCAATCTCATTTTTTAAGGTGATAGAGCAACAAATCACCAACTTCATATGGAAGGGAAAGAAGCCTCGGATAAGCAAAGCATTACTGAAAAAGAGGAAGAAAGTGGGAGGCCTCACTCTACCTAATTTCAGAACCTATTATACAGCCACAGTAGTCAAAACAGCCTGGTATTGGTACAACAACAGGCACATAGACCAGTGGAACAGAATTGAGAACCCAGATATAAATCCATCCACATATGAGCAGCTGATATTTGACAAAGGCCCAGTGTCAGTTCATTGGGGAAAGGATAGTCTTTTTAACAAATGGTGCTGGCATAACTGGATATCCATTTGCAAAGAAATGAAACAGGACCCATACCTCACACCATGCACAAAAACTAACTCCAAGTGGTTCAAAGACCTAAACATAAAGACTAAAACGATAAAGATCATGGAAGAAAAAATAGGGACAACCTTAGGAGCCCTAATACAAGGCATAAACAGAATACAAAACATTACCAAAAGTGACGAAGAGAAACCAGATAACTGGGAGCTCCTAAAAATCAAACACCTATGCTCATCTAAAGACTTCACCAAAAGAGTAAAAAGACCACCTACAGACTGGGAAAGAATTTCCAGCTATGACGTCTCTGACCAGCGCCTGATCTCTAAAATCTATAGGATTCTGTCAAAACTCAACCACAAAAAGACAAACAAGCCAATCAAGAAGTGGGCAAAGGATATGAACACACACTTCGCTAAAGAAGATATTCAGGCAGCTGACAGATACATGAGAAAATGCTCTCGATCATTAGCCATTAGAGAAATGTAAATTAAAACTACGATGAGATTCCATCTCACTCCAACAAGGCTGGCAATAATCCAAAAAACACCAAATAATAAATGTTGGAGAGGCTGCGGAGAGATTGGAATTCTCATACACTGCTGGTGGGAATGTAAAATGGTACAACCACTTTGGAAATCTATCTGGCGTTATCTTAAACAGTTAGAAATAGAACTACCATACAACCCAGAAATCCCACTCCTCGGAATATACCCTAGAGACACAAGAGCCTTCACACAAACAGATATCTGCACACCCATGTTTATGGCAGCTCTGTTTACAATAGCAAAAAGCTGGAAGCAACCAAGGTGTCCATCAACGGATGAATGGGTAAATAAATTGTGGTATATTCACACAATGGAATACTACGCATCGATAAAGAACAGTGACGAATACTGTGAAACATTTCATACCATGGAGGAACCTGGAAGGCATTATGCTGAGCGAAATCAGTCAGAGGCAAAAGGACAAATATTGTATAAGACCGCTCTTATAAGATCTTGAGAAATAGTACAAACTGAGAAGAACACATACTTTTGTGGTTACGGGGGGGGAGGGAGGGAGGAAGGGAGGGAGGGAGGGAGGGAGGGAGAGGGTTTTTTTTACTGATTAATTAGCAGATAAGAACTGCTTTAGGTGAAGGGAAGGACAACACTCAATACATGGAAGGTCAGCTCAGTTCGACTGGACCAAAAGCAAAGAAGTTTCCGGGATAAAATGAATGCTTCAAAGGTCAGCGGAGCAAGGGCGGGGGTTTGGGAACCATGGTTTAAGGGGAATTCTAAGTCAATTGGCAAAATAATTCAATTATGAAAACATTCGGCATCCCACTTTGAAATGTGGCGTCTGGGGTCTTAAATGCTAACAAGCGGCCATCTGAGCTGCATCAATTGGTCTCAACCCACCTGGAGCAAGGGAGAATGAAGAACACCAAGGTCACACGACAACTAGGAGCCCAAGAGACAGAAAGGGCCACATGAACCAGAGACCTACATCATCCTGAGACCAGAAGAACTAGTTGGTGCCCGGCCACAATCGATGACTGCCCTGACAGGGAGCACAACAGAGAACTCCTGAGAGACCAGGAGATCAGTGGGATGCAGACCCCAAATTCTCATAAAAAGACCATACTTAATGGTCTGACTGAGACCAGAGGAATCCCGGAGGCAATGCTCCCCAGAC
Source organism: Elephas maximus indicus (assembly GCF_024166365.1). Taxonomy (NCBI): domain Eukaryota; kingdom Metazoa; phylum Chordata; class Mammalia; order Proboscidea; family Elephantidae; genus Elephas; species Elephas maximus. The sequence continues at coordinate 170,393,459 of NC_064846.1, forward strand.
CTTCTGATGGCACACGACAGGAACCATCCCCGAAGACAACTCATCAGGCATGAAAAGGACTGGTCAGCTGGGGGGAGAGAGATGCTGATGAAGAGGGAGCTAATTAAATCAGGTGGACACGGGAGAGTGTGTTGGCAACTCTTGACTGGAGGGGGGATGGGAAGATAGAGAGAGAGGGAAGCTGGCAAAATTGGCACGAAACGAGAGACTGAAAGGGCTGACTCAATAGGGGGAGAGCAAGTGGGAGAAGGGAGTAAGATGTATGTAAACTTACACGTGACAGACCGATTGGAATGGTAAATGTTCACTTGAAGCTTCATAAAGATTAATTAAAAAAAAAAAAAAAAGAAAACCACAAAGCTCTACTACAAGAAATTCAAAAGGACATACTTAAGTGGAAAAACATACCCTGCTCATGGATAGGAAGACTTAACATAGTAAAAATGTCTATTCTACCAAAAGCCATCTATACATACAATGCACTTCCGATCCAAATTCCAATCTCATTTTTTAAGGTGATAGAGCAACAAATCACCAACTTCATATGGAAGGGAAAGAAGCCTCGGATAAGCAAAGCATTACTGAAAAAGAGGAAGAAAGTGGGAGGCCTCACTCTACCTAATTTCAGAACCTATTATACAGCCACAGTAGTCAAAACAGCCTGGTATTGGTACAACAACAGGCACATAGACCAGTGGAACAGAATTGAGAACCCAGATATAAATCCATCCACATATGAGCAGCTGATATTTGACAAAGGCCCAGTGTCAGTTCATTGGGGAAAGGATAGTCTTTTTAACAAATGGTGCTGGCATAACTGGATATCCATTTGCAAAGAAATGAAACAGGACCCATACCTCACACCATGCACAAAAACTAACTCCAAGTGGTTCAAAGACCTAAACATAAAGACTAAAACGATAAAGATCATGGAAGAAAAAATAGGGACAACCTTAGGAGCCCTAATACAAGGCATAAACAGAATACAAAACATTACCAAAAGTGACGAAGAGAAACCAGATAACTGGGAGCTCCTAAAAATCAAACACCTATGCTCATCTAAAGACTTCACCAAAAGAGTAAAAAGACCACCTACAGACTGGGAAAGAATTTCCAGCTATGACGTCTCTGACCAGCGCCTGATCTCTAAAATCTATAGGATTCTGTCAAAACTCAACCACAAAAAGACAAACAAGCCAATCAAGAAGTGGGCAAAGGATATGAACACACACTTCGCTAAAGAAGATATTCAGGCAGCTGACAGATACATGAGAAAATGCTCTCGATCATTAGCCATTAGAGAAATGTAAATTAAAACTACGATGAGATTCCATCTCACTCCAACAAGGCTGGCAATAATCCAAAAAACACCAAATAATAAATGTTGGAGAGGCTGCGGAGAGATTGGAATTCTCATACACTGCTGGTGGGAATGTAAAATGGTACAACCACTTTGGAAATCTATCTGGCGTTATCTTAAACAGTTAGAAATAGAACTACCATACAACCCAGAAATCCCACTCCTCGGAATATACCCTAGAGACACAAGAGCCTTCACACAAACAGATATCTGCACACCCATGTTTATGGCAGCTCTGTTTACAATAGCAAAAAGCTGGAAGCAACCAAGGTGTCCATCAACGGATGAATGGGTAAATAAATTGTGGTATATTCACACAATGGAATACTACGCATCGATAAAGAACAGTGACGAATACTGTGAAACATTTCATACCATGGAGGAACCTGGAAGGCATTATGCTGAGCGAAATCAGTCAGAGGCAAAAGGACAAATATTGTATAAGACCGCTCTTATAAGATCTTGAGAAATAGTACAAACTGAGAAGAACACATACTTTTGTGGTTACGGGGGGGGAGGGAGGGAGGAAGGGAGGGAGGGAGGGAGGGAGGGAGAGGGTTTTTTTTACTGATTAATTAGCAGATAAGAACTGCTTTAGGTGAAGGGAAGGACAACACTCAATACATGGAAGGTCAGCTCAGTTCGACTGGACCAAAAGCAAAGAAGTTTCCGGGATAAAATGAATGCTTCAAAGGTCAGCGGAGCAAGGGCGGGGGTTTGGGAACCATGGTTTAAGGGGAATTCTAAGTCAATTGGCAAAATAATTCAATTATGAAAACATTCGGCATCCCACTTTGAAATGTGGCGTCTGGGGTCTTAAATGCTAACAAGCGGCCATCTGAGCTGCATCAATTGGTCTCAACCCACCTGGAGCAAGGGAGAATGAAGAACACCAAGGTCACACGACAACTAGGAGCCCAAGAGACAGAAAGGGCCACATGAACCAGAGACCTACATCATCCTGAGACCAGAAGAACTAGTTGGTGCCCGGCCACAATCGATGACTGCCCTGACAGGGAGCACAACAGAGAACTCCTGAGAGACCAGGAGATCAGTGGGATGCAGACCCCAAATTCTCATAAAAAGACCATACTTAATGGTCTGACTGAGACCAGAGGAATCCCGGAGGCAATGCTCCCCAGACCTTCTGATGGCACACGACAGGAACCATCCCCGAAGACAACTCATCAGGCATGAAAAGGACTGGTCAGCTGGGGGGAGAGAGATGCTGATGAAGAGGGAGCTAATTAAATCAGGTGGACACGGGAGAGTGTGTTGGCAACTCTTGACTGGAGGGGGGATGGGAAGATAGAGAGAGAGGGAAGCTGGCAAAATTGGCACGAAACGAGAGACTGAAAGGGCTGACTCAATAGGGGGAGAGCAAGTGGGAGAAGGGAGTAAGATGTATGTAAACTTACACGTGACAGACCGATTGGAATGGTAAATGTTCACTTGAAGCTTCATAAAGATTAATTAAAAAAAAAAAAAAAAGAAAACCACAAAGCTCTACTACAAGAAATTCAAAAGGACATACTTAAGTGGAAAAACATACCCTGCTCATGGATAGGAAGACTTAACATAGTAAAAATGTCTATTCTACCAAAAGCCATCTATACATACAATGCACTTCCGATCCAAATTCCAATCTCATTTTTTAAGGTGATAGAGCAACAAATCACCAACTTCATATGGAAGGGAAAGAAGCCTCGGATAAGCAAAGCATTACTGAAAAAGAGGAAGAAAGTGGGAGGCCTCACTCTACCTAATTTCAGAACCTATTATACAGCCACAGTAGTCAAAACAGCCTGGTATTGGTACAACAACAGGCACATAGACCAGTGGAACAGAATTGAGAACCCAGATATAAATCCATCCACATATGAGCAGCTGATATTTGACAAAGGCCCAGTGTCAGTTCATTGGGGAAAGGATAGTCTTTTTAACAAATGGTGCTGGCATAACTGGATATCCATTTGCAAAGAAATGAAACAGGACCCATACCTCACACCATGCACAAAAACTAACTCCAAGTGGTTCAAAGACCTAAACATAAAGACTAAAACGATAAAGATCATGGAAGAAAAAATAGGGACAACCTTAGGAGCCCTAATACAAGGCATAAACAGAATACAAAACATTACCAAAAGTGACGAAGAGAAACCAGATAACTGGGAGCTCCTAAAAATCAAACACCTATGCTCATCTAAAGACTTCACCAAAAGAGTAAAAAGACCACCTACAGACTGGGAAAGAATTTCCAGCTATGACGTCTCTGACCAGCGCCTGATCTCTAAAATCTATAGGATTCTGTCAAAACTCAACCACAAAAAGACAAACAAGCCAATCAAGAAGTGGGCAAAGGATATGAACACACACTTCGCTAAAGAAGATATTCAGGCAGCTGACAGATACATGAGAAAATGCTCTCGATCATTAGCCATTAGAGAAATGTAAATTAAAACTACGATGAGATTCCATCTCACTCCAACAAGGCTGGCAATAATCCAAAAAACACCAAATAATAAATGTTGGAGAGGCTGCGGAGAGATTGGAATTCTCATACACTGCTGGTGGGAATGTAAAATGGTACAACCACTTTGGAAATCTATCTGGCGTTATCTTAAACAGTTAGAAATAGAACTACCATACAACCCAGAAATCCCACTCCTCGGAATATACCCTAGAGACACAAGAGCCTTCACACAAACAGATATCTGCACACCCATGTTTATGGCAGCTCTGTTTACAATAGCAAAAAGCTGGAAGCAACCAAGGTGTCCATCAACGGATGAATGGGTAAATAAATTGTGGTATATTCACACAATGGAATACTACGCATCGATAAAGAACAGTGACGAATACTGTGAAACATTTCATACCATGGAGGAACCTGGAAGGCATTATGCTGAGCGAAATCAGTCAGAGGCAAAAGGACAAATATTGTATAAGACCGCTCTTATAAGATCTTGAGAAATAGTACAAACTGAGAAGAACACATACTTTTGTGGTTACGGGGGGGGAGGGAGGGAGGAAGGGAGGGAGGGAGGGAGGGAGGGAGAGGGTTTTTTTTACTGATTAATTAGCAGATAAGAACTGCTTTAGGTGAAGGGAAGGACAACACTCAATACATGGAAGGTCAGCTCAGTTCGACTGGACCAAAAGCAAAGAAGTTTCCGGGATAAAATGAATGCTTCAAAGGTCAGCGGAGCAAGGGCGGGGGTTTGGGAACCATGGTTTAAGGGGAATTCTAAGTCAATTGGCAAAATAATTCAATTATGAAAACATTCGGCATCCCACTTTGAAATGTGGCGTCTGGGGTCTTAAATGCTAACAAGCGGCCATCTGAGCTGCATCAATTGGTCTCAACCCACCTGGAGCAAGGGAGAATGAAGAACACCAAGGTCACACGACAACTAGGAGCCCAAGAGACAGAAAGGGCCACATGAACCAGAGACCTACATCATCCTGAGACCAGAAGAACTAGTTGGTGCCCGGCCACAATCGATGACTGCCCTGACAGGGAGCACAACAGAGAACTCCTGAGAGACCAGGAGATCAGTGGGATGCAGACCCCAAATTCTCATAAAAAGACCATACTTAATGGTCTGACTGAGACCAGAGGAATCCCGGAGGCAATGCTCCCCAGACCTTCTGATGGCACACGACAGGAACCATCCCCGAAGACAACTCATCAGGCATGAAAAGGACTGGTCAGCTGGGGGGAGAGAGATGCTGATGAAGAGGGAGCTAATTAAATCAGGTGGACACGGGAGAGTGTGTTGGCAACTCTTGACTGGAGGGGGGATGGGAAGATAGAGAGAGAGGGAAGCTGGCAAAATTGGCACGAAACGAGAGACTGAAAGGGCTGACTCAATAGGGGGAGAGCAAGTGGGAGAAGGGAGTAAGATGTATGTAAACTTACACGTGACAGACCGATTGGAATGGTAAATGTTCACTTGAAGCTTCATAAAGATTAATTAAAAAAAAAAAAAAAAGAAAACCACAAAGCTCTACTACAAGAAATTCAAAAGGACATACTTAAGTGGAAAAACATACCCTGCTCATGGATAGGAAGACTTAACATAGTAAAAATGTCTATTCTACCAAAAGCCATCTATACATACAATGCACTTCCGATCCAAATTCCAATCTCATTTTTTAAGGTGATAGAGCAACAAATCACCAACTTCATATGGAAGGGAAAGAAGCCTCGGATAAGCAAAGCATTACTGAAAAAGAGGAAGAAAGTGGGAGGCCTCACTCTACCTAATTTCAGAACCTATTATACAGCCACAGTAGTCAAAACAGCCTGGTATTGGTACAACAACAGGCACATAGACCAGTGGAACAGAATTGAGAACCCAGATATAAATCCATCCACATATGAGCAGCTGATATTTGACAAAGGCCCAGTGTCAGTTCATTGGGGAAAGGATAGTCTTTTTAACAAATGGTGCTGGCATAACTGGATATCCATTTGCAAAGAAATGAAACAGGACCCATACCTCACACCATGCACAAAAACTAACTCCAAGTGGTTCAAAGACCTAAACATAAAGACTAAAACGATAAAGATCATGGAAGAAAAAATAGGGACAACCTTAGGAGCCCTAATACAAGGCATAAACAGAATACAAAACATTACCAAAAGTGACGAAGAGAAACCAGATAACTGGGAGCTCCTAAAAATCAAACACCTATGCTCATCTAAAGACTTCACCAAAAGAGTAAAAAGACCACCTACAGACTGGGAAAGAATTTCCAGCTATGACGTCTCTGACCAGCGCCTGATCTCTAAAATCTATAGGATTCTGTCAAAACTCAACCACAAAAAGACAAACAAGCCAATCAAGAAGTGGGCAAAGGATATGAACACACACTTCGCTAAAGAAGATATTCAGGCAGCTGACAGATACATGAGAAAATGCTCTCGATCATTAGCCATTAGAGAAATGTAAATTAAAACTACGATGAGATTCCATCTCACTCCAACAAGGCTGGCAATAATCCAAAAAACACCAAATAATAAATGTTGGAGAGGCTGCGGAGAGATTGGAATTCTCATACACTGCTGGTGGGAATGTAAAATGGTACAACCACTTTGGAAATCTATCTGGCGTTATCTTAAACAGTTAGAAATAGAACTACCATACAACCCAGAAATCCCACTCCTCGGAATATACCCTAGAGACACAAGAGCCTTCACACAAACAGATATCTGCACACCCATGTTTATGGCAGCTCTGTTTACAATAGCAAAAAGCTGGAAGCAACCAAGGTGTCCATCAACGGATGAATGGGTAAATAAATTGTGGTATATTCACACAATGGAATACTACGCATCGATAAAGAACAGTGACGAATACTGTGAAACATTTCATACCATGGAGGAACCTGGAAGGCATTATGCTGAGCGAAATCAGTCAGAGGCAAAAGGACAAATATTGTATAAGACCGCTCTTATAAGATCTTGAGAAATAGTACAAACTGAGAAGAACACATACTTTTGTGGTTACGGGGGGGGAGGGAGGGAGGAAGGGAGGGAGGGAGGGAGGGAGGGAGAGGGTTTTTTTTACTGATTAATTAGCAGATAAGAACTGCTTTAGGTGAAGGGAAGGACAACACTCAATACATGGAAGGTCAGCTCAGTTCGACTGGACCAAAAGCAAAGAAGTTTCCGGGATAAAATGAATGCTTCAAAGGTCAGCGGAGCAAGGGCGGGGGTTTGGGAACCATGGTTTAAGGGGAATTCTAAGTCAATTGGCAAAATAATTCAATTATGAAAACATTCGGCATCCCACTTTGAAATGTGGCGTCTGGGGTCTTAAATGCTAACAAGCGGCCATCTGAGCTGCATCAATTGGTCTCAACCCACCTGGAGCAAGGGAGAATGAAGAACACCAAGGTCACACGACAACTAGGAGCCCAAGAGACAGAAAGGGCCACATGAACCAGAGACCTACATCATCCTGAGACCAGAAGAACTAGTTGGTGCCCGGCCACAATCGATGACTGCCCTGACAGGGAGCACAACAGAGAACTCCTGAGAGACCAGGAGATCAGTGGGATGCAGACCCCAAATTCTCATAAAAAGACCATACTTAATGGTCTGACTGAGACCAGAGGAATCCCGGAGGCAATGCTCCCCAGACCTTCTGATGGCACACGACAGGAACCATCCCCGAAGACAACTCATCAGGCATGAAAAGGACTGGTCAGCTGGGGGGAGAGAGATGCTGATGAAGAGGGAGCTAATTAAATCAGGTGGACACGGGAGAGTGTGTTGGCAACTCTTGACTGGAGGGGGGATGGGAAGATAGAGAGAGAGGGAAGCTGGCAAAATTGGCACGAAACGAGAGACTGAAAGGGCTGACTCAATAGGGGGAGAGCAAGTGGGAGAAGGGAGTAAGATGTATGTAAACTTACACGTGACAGACCGATTGGAATGGTAAATGTTCACTTGAAGCTTCATAAAGATTAATTAAAAAAAAAAAAAAAAGAAAACCACAAAGCTCTACTACAAGAAATTCAAAAGGACATACTTAAGTGGAAAAACATACCCTGCTCATGGATAGGAAGACTTAACATAGTAAAAATGTCTATTCTACCAAAAGCCATCTATACATACAATGCACTTCCGATCCAAATTCCAATCTCATTTTTTAAGGTGATAGAGCAACAAATCACCAACTTCATATGGAAGGGAAAGAAGCCTCGGATAAGCAAAGCATTACTGAAAAAGAGGAAGAAAGTGGGAGGCCTCACTCTACCTAATTTCAGAACCTATTATACAGCCACAGTAGTCAAAACAGCCTGGTATTGGTACAACAACAGGCACATAGACCAGTGGAACAGAATTGAGAACCCAGATATAAATCCATCCACATATGAGCAGCTGATATTTGACAAAGGCCCAGTGTCAGTTCATTGGGGAAAGGATAGTCTTTTTAACAAATGGTGCTGGCATAACTGGATATCCATTTGCAAAGAAATGAAACAGGACCCATACCTCACACCATGCACAAAAACTAACTCCAAGTGGTTCAAAGACCTAAACATAAAGACTAAAACGATAAAGATCATGGAAGAAAAAATAGGGACAACCTTAGGAGCCCTAATACAAGGCATAAACAGAATACAAAACATTACCAAAAGTGACGAAGAGAAACCAGATAACTGGGAGCTCCTAAAAATCAAACACCTATGCTCATCTAAAGACTTCACCAAAAGAGTAAAAAGACCACCTACAGACTGGGAAAGAATTTCCAGCTATGACGTCTCCGACCAGCGCCTGATCTCTAAAATCTATAGGATTCTGTCAAAACTCAACCACAAAAAGACAAACAAGCCAATCAAGAAGTGGGCAAAGGATATGAACACACACTTCGCTAAAGAAGATATTCAGGCAGCTGACAGATACATGAGAAAATGCTCTCGATCATTAGCCATTAGAGAAATGTAAATTAAAACTACGATGAGATTCCATCTCACTCCAACAAGGCTGGCAATAATCCAAAAAACACCAAATAATAAATGTTGGAGAGGCTGCGGAGAGATTGGAATTCTCATACACTGCTGGTGGGAATGTAAAATGGTACAACCACTTTGGAAATCTATCTGGCGTTATCTTAAACAGTTAGAAATAGAACTACCATACAACCCAGAAATCCCACTCCTCGGAATATACCCTAGAGACACAAGAGCCTTCACACAAACAGATATCTGCACACCCATGTTTATGGCAGCTCTGTTTACAATAGCAAAAAGCTGGAAGCAACCAAGGTGTCCATCAACGGATGAATGGGTAAATAAATTGTGGTATATTCACACAATGGAATACTACGCATCGATAAAGAACAGTGACGAATACTGTGAAACATTTCATACCATGGAGGAACCTGGAAGGCATTATGCTGAGCGAAATCAGTCAGAGGCAAAAGGACAAATATTGTATAAGACCGCTCTTATAAGATCTTGAGAAATAGTACAAACTGAGAAGAACACATACTTTTGTGGTTACGGGGGGGGAGGGAGGGAGGAAGGGAGGGAGGGAGGGAGGGAGGGAGAGGGTTTTTTTTACTGATTAATTAGCAGATAAGAACTGCTTTAGGTGAAGGGAAGGACAACACTCAATACATGGAAGGTCAGCTCAGTTCGACTGGACCAAAAGCAAAGAAGTTTCCGGGATAAAATGAATGCTTCAAAGGTCAGCGGAGCAAGGGCGGGGGTTTGGGAACCATGGTTTAAGGGGAATTCTAAGTCAATTGGCAAAATAATTCAATTATGAAAACATTCGGCATCCCACTTTGAAATGTGGCGTCTGGGGTCTTAAATGCTAACAAGCGGCCATCTGAGCTGCATCAATTGGTCTCAACCCACCTGGAGCAAGGGAGAATGAAGAACACCAAGGTCACACGACAACTAGGAGCCCAAGAGACAGAAAGGGCCACATGAACCAGAGACCTACATCATCCTGAGACCAGAAGAACTAGTTGGTGCCCGGCCACAATCGATGACTGCCCTGACAGGGAGCACAACAGAGAACTCCTGAGAGACCAGGAGATCAGTGGGATGCAGACCCCAAATTCTCATAAAAAGACCATACTTAATGGTCTGACTGAGACCAGAGGAATCCCGGAGGCAACGCTCCCCAGACCTTCTGATGGCACACGACAGGAACCATCCCCGAAGACAACTCATCAGGCATGAAAAGGACTGGTCAGCTGGGGGGAGAGAGATGCTGATGAAGAGGGAGCTAATTAAATCAGGTGGACACGGGAGAGTGTGTTGGCAACTCTTGACTGGAGGGGGGATGGGAAGATAGAGAGAGAGGGAAGCTGGCAAAATTGGCACGAAACGAGAGACTGAAAGGGCTGACTCAATAGGGGGAGAGCAAGTGGGAGAAGGGAGTAAGATGTATGTAAACTTACACGTGACAGACCGATTGGAATGGTAAATGTTCACTTGAAGCTTCATAAAGATTAATTAAAAAAAAAAAAAAGAAAACCACAAAGCTCTACTACAAGAAATTCAAAAGGACATACTTAAGTGGAAAAACATACCCTGCTCATGGATAGGAAGACTTAACATAGTAAAAATGTCTATTCTACCAAAAGCCATCTATACATACAATGCACTTCCGATCCAAATTCCAATCTCATTTTTTAAGGTGATAGAGCAACAAATCACCAACTTCATATGGAAGGGAAAGAAGCCTCGGATAAGCAAAGCATTACTGAAAAAGAGGAAGAAAGTGGGAGGCCTCACTCTACCTAATTTCAGAACCTATTATACAGCCACAGTAGTCAAAACAGCCTGGTATTGGTACAACAACAGGCACATAGACCAGTGGAACAGAATTGAGAACCCAGATATAAATCCATCCACATATGAGCAGCTGATATTTGACAAAGGCCCAGTGTCAGTTCATTGGGGAAAGGATAGTCTTTTTAACAAATGGTGCTGGCATAACTGGATATCCATTTGCAAAGAAATGAAACAGGACCCATACCTCACACCATGCACAAAAACTAACTCCAAGTGGTTCAAAGACCTAAACATAAAGACTAAAACGATAAAGATCATGGAAGAAAAAATAGGGACAACCTTAGGAGCCCTAATACAAGGCATAAACAGAATACAAAACATTACCAAAAGTGACGAAGAGAAACCAGATAACTGGGAGCTCCTAAAAATCAAACACCTATGCTCATCTAAAGACTTCACCAAAAGAGTAAAAAGACCACCTACAGACTGGGAAAGAATTTCCAGCTATGACGTCTCTGACCAGCGCCTGATCTCTAAAATCTATAGGATTCTGTCAAAACTCAACCACAAAAAGACAAACAAGCCAATCAAGAAGTGGGCAAAGGATATGAACACACACTTCGCTAAAGAAGATATTCAGGCAGCTGACAGATACATGAGAAAATGCTCTCGATCATTAGCCATTAGAGAAATGTAAATTAAAACTACGATGAGATTCCATCTCACTCCAACAAGGCTGGCAATAATCCAAAAAACACCAAATAATAAATGTTGGAGAGGCTGCGGAGAGATTGGAACTCTTACACACTGCTGGTGGGAATGTAAAATGGTACAACCACTTTGGAAATCTATCTGGCGTTATCTTAAACAGTTAGAAATAGAACTACCATACAACCCAGAAATCCCACTCCTCGGAATATACCCTAGAGACACAAGAGCCTTCACACAAACAGATATCTGCACACCCATGTTTATGGCAGCTCTGTTTACAATAGCAAAAAGCTGGAAGCAACCAAGGTGTCCATCAACGGATGAATGGGTAAATAAATTGTGGTATATTCACACAATGGAATACTACGCATCGATAAAGAACAGTGACGAATACTGTGAAACATTTCATACCATGGAGGAACCTGGAAGGCATTATGCTGAGCGAAATCAGTCAGAGGCAAAAGGACAAATATTGTATAAGACCGCTCTTATAAGATCTTGAGAAATAGTACAAACTGAGAAGAACACATACTTTTGTGGTTACGGGGGGGGAGGGAGGGAGGAAGGGAGGGAGGGAGGGAGGGAGGGAGAGGGTTTTTTTTACTGATTAATTAGCAGATAAGAACTGCTTTAGGTGAAGGGAAGGACAACACTCAATACATGGAAGGTCAGCTCAGTTCGACTGGACCAAAAGCAAAGAAGTTTCCGGGATAAAATGAATGCTTCAAAGGTCAGCGGAGCAAGGGCGGGGGTTTGGGAACCATGGTTTAAGGGGAATTCTAAGTCAATTGGCAAAATAATTCAATTATGAAAACATTCTGCATCCCACTTTGAAATGTGGCGTCTGGGGTCTTAAATGCTAACAAGCGGCCATCTGAGCTGCATCAATTGGTCTCAACCCACCTGGAGCAAGGGAGAATGAAGAACACCAAGGTCACACGACAACTAGGAGCCCAAGAGACAGAAAGGGCCACATGAACCAGAGACCTACATCATCCTGAGACCAGAAGAACTAGTTGGTGCCCGGCCACAATCGATGACTGCCCTGACAGGGAGCACAACAGAGAACTCCTGAGAGACCAGGAGATCAGTGGGATGCAGACCCCAAATTCTCATAAAAAGACCATACTTAATGGTCTGACTGAGACCAGAGGAATCCCGGAGGCAATGCTCCCCAGACCTTCTGATGGCACACGACAGGAACCATCCCCGAAGACAACTCATCAGGCATGAAAAGGACTGGTCAGCTGGGGGGAGAGAGATGCTGATGAAGAGGGAGCTAATTAAATCAGGTGGACACGGGAGAGTGTGTTGGCAACTCTTGACTGGAGGGGGGATGGGAAGATAGAGAGAGAGGGAAGCTGGCAAAATTGGCACGAAACGAGAGACTGAAAGGGCTGACTCAATAGGGGGAGAGCAAGTGGGAGAAGGGAGTAAGATGTATGTAAACTTACACGTGACAGACCGATTGGAATGGTAAATGTTCACTTGAAGCTTCATAAAGATTAATTAAAAAAAAAAAAAAAAGAAAACCACAAAGCTCTACTACAAGAAATTCAAAAGGACATACTTAAGTGGAAAAACATACCCTGCTCATGGATAGGAAGACTTAACATAGTAAAAATGTCTATTCTACCAAAAGCCATCTATACATACAATGCACTTCCGATCCAAATTCCAATCTCATTTTTTAAGGTGATAGAGCAACAAATCACCAACTTCATATGGAAGGGAAAGAAGCCTCGGATAAGCAAAGCATTACTGAAAAAGAGGAAGAAAGTGGGAGGCCTCACTCTACCTAATTTCAGAACCTATTATACAGCCACAGTAGTCAAAACAGCCTGGTATTGGTACAACAACAGGCACATAGACCAGTGGAACAGAATTGAGAACCCAGATATAAATCCATCCACATATGAGCAGCTGATATTTGACAAAGGCCCAGTGTCAGTTCATTGGGGAAAGGATAGTCTTTTTAACAAATGGTGCTGGCATAACTGGATATCCATTTGCAAAGAAATGAAACAGGACCCATACCTCACACCATGCACAAAAACTAACTCCAAGTGGTTCAAAGACCTAAACATAAAGACTAAAACGATAAAGATCATGGAAGAAAAAATAGGGACAACCTTAGGAGCCCTAATACAAGGCATAAACAGAATACAAAACATTACCAAAAGTGACGAAGAGAAACCAGATAACTGGGAGCTCCTAAAAATCAAACACCTATGCTCATCTAAAGACTTCACCAAAAGAGTAAAAAGACCACCTACAGACTGGGAAAGAATTTCCAGCTATGACGTCTCCGACCAGCGCCTGATCTCTAAAATCTATAGGATTCTGTCAAAACTCAACCACAAAAAGACAAACAAGCCAATCAAGAAGTGGGCAAAGGATATGAACACACACTTCGCTAAAGAAGATATTCAGGCAGCTGACAGATACATGAGAAAATGCTCTCGATCATTAGCCATTAGAGAAATGTAAATTAAAACTACGATGAGATTCCATCTCACTCCAACAAGGCTGGCAATAATCCAAAAAACACCAAATAATAAATGTTGGAGAGGCTGCGGAGAGATTGGAATTCTCATACACTGCTGGTGGGAATGTAAAATGGTACAACCACTTTGGAAATCTATCTGGCGTTATCTTAAACAGTTAGAAATAGAACTACCATACAACCCAGAAATCCCACTCCTCGGAATATACCCTAGAGACACAAGAGCCTTCACACAAACAGATATCTGCACACCCATGTTTATGGCAGCTCTGTTTACAATAGCAAAAAGCTGGAAGCAACCAAGGTGTCCATCAACGGATGAATGGGTAAATAAATTGTGGTATATTCACACAATGGAATACTACGCATCGATAAAGAACAGTGACGAATACTGTGAAACATTTCATACCATGGAGGAACCTGGAAGGCATTATGCTGAGCGAAATCAGTCAGAGGCAAAAGGACAAATATTGTATAAGACCGCTCTTATAAGATCTTGAGAAATAGTACAAACTGAGAAGAACACATACTTTTGTGGTTACGGGGGGGGAGGGAGGGAGGAAGGGAGGGAGGGAGGGAGGGAGGGAGAGGGTTTTTTTTACTGATTAATTAGCAGATAAGAACTGCTTTAGGTGAAGGGAAGGACAACACTCAATACATGGAAGGTCAGCTCAGTTCGACTGGACCAAAAGCAAAGAAGTTTCCGGGATAAAATGAATGCTTCAAAGGTCAGCGGAGCAAGGGCGGGGGTTTGGGAACCATGGTTTAAGGGGAATTCTAAGTCAATTGGCAAAATAATTCAATTATGAAAACATTCGGCATCCCACTTTGAAATGTGGCGTCTGGGGTCTTAAATGCTAACAAGCGGCCATCTGAGCTGCATCAATTGGTCTCAACCCACCTGGAGCAAGGGAGAATGAAGAACACCAAGGTCACACGACAACTAGGAGCCCAAGAGACAGAAAGGGCCACATGAACCAGAGACCTACATCATCCTGAGACCAGAAGAACTAGTTGGTGCCCGGCCACAATCGATGACTGCCCTGACAGGGAGCACAACAGAGAACTCCTGAGAGACCAGGAGATCAGTGGGATGCAGACCCCAAATTCTCATAAAAAGACCATACTTAATGGTCTGACTGAGACCAGAGGAATCCCGGAGGCAATGCTCCCCAGACCTTCTGATGGCACACGACAGGAACCATCCCCGAAGACAACTCATCAGGCATGAAAAGGACTGGTCAGCTGGGGGGAGAGAGATGCTGATGAAGAGGGAGCTAATTAAATCAGGTGGACACGGGAGAGTGTGTTGGCAACTCTTGACTGGAGGGGGGATGGGAAGATAGAGAGAGAGGGAAGCTGGCAAAATTGGCACGAAACGAGAGACTGAAAGGGCTGACTCAATAGGGGGAGAGCAAGTGGGAGAAGGGAGTAAGATGTATGTAAACTTACACGTGACAGACCGATTGGAATGGTAAATGTTCACTTGAAGCTTCATAAAGATTAATTAAAAAAAAAAAAAAGAAAACCACAAAGCTCTACTACAAGAAATTCAAAAGGACATACTTAAGTGGAAAAACATACCCTGCTCATGGATAGGAAGACTTAACATAGTAAAAATGTCTATTCTACCAAAAGCCATCTATACATACAATGCACTTCCGATCCAAATTCCAATCTCATTTTTTAAGGTGATAGAGCAACAAATCACCAACTTCATATGGAAGGGAAAGAAGCCTCGGATAAGCAAAGCATTACTGAAAAAGAGGAAGAAAGTGGGAGGCCTCACTCTACCTAATTTCAGAACCTATTATACAGCCACAGTAGTCAAAACAGCCTGGTATTGGTACAACAACAGGCACATAGACCAGTGGAACAGAATTGAGAACCCAGATATAAATCCATCCACATATGAGCAGCTGATATTTGACAAAGGCCCAGTGTCAGTTCATTGGGGAAAGGATAGTCTTTTTAACAAATGGTGCTGGCATAACTGGATATCCATTTGCAAAGAAATGAAACAGGACCCATACCTCACACCATGCACAAAAACTAACTCCAAGTGGTTCAAAGACCTAAACATAAAGACTAAAACGATAAAGATCATGGAAGAAAAAATAGGGACAACCTTAGGAGCCCTAATACAAGGCATAAACAGAATACAAAACATTACCAAAAGTGACGAAGAGAAACCAGATAACTGGGAGCTCCTAAAAATCAAACACCTATGCTCATCTAAAGACTTCACCAAAAGAGTAAAAAGACCACCTACAGACTGGGAAAGAATTTCCAGCTATGACGTCTCTGACCAGCGCCTGATCTCTAAAATCTATAGGATTCTGTCAAAACTCAACCACAAAAAGACAAACAAGCCAATCAAGAAGTGGGCAAAGGATATGAACACACACTTCGCTAAAGAAGATATTCAGGCAGCTGACAGATACATGAGAAAATGCTCTCGATCATTAGCCATTAGAGAAATGTAAATTAAAACTACGATGAGATTCCATCTCACTCCAACAAGGCTGGCAATAATCCAAAAAACACCAAATAATAAATGTTGGAGAGGCTGCGGAGAGATTGGAACTCTTACACACTGCTGGTGGGAATGTAAAATGGTACAACCACTTTGGAAATCTATCTGGCGTTATCTTAAACAGTTAGAAATAGAACTACCATACAACCCAGAAATCCCACTCCTCGGAATATACCCTAGAGACACAAGAGCCTTCACACAAACAGATATCTGCACACCCATGTTTATGGCAGCTCTGTTTACAATAGCAAAAAGCTGGAAGCAACCAAGGTGTCCATCAACGGATGAATGGGTAAATAAATTGTGGTATATTCACACAATGGAATACTACGCATCGATAAAGAACAGTGACGAATACTGTGAAACATTTCATACCATGGAGGAACCTGGAAGGCATTATGCTGAGCGAAATCAGTCAGAGGCAAAAGGACAAATATTGTATAAGACCGCTCTTATAAGATCTTGAGAAATAGTACAAACTGAGAAGAACACATACTTTTGTGGTTACGGGGGGGGAGGGAGGGAGGAAGGGAGGGAGGGAGGGAGGGAGGGAGAGGGTTTTTTTTACTGATTAATTAGCAGATAAGAACTGCTTTAGGTGAAGGGAAGGACAACACTCAATACATGGAAGGTCAGCTCAGTTCGACTGGACCAAAAGCAAAGAAGTTTCCGGGATAAAATGAATGCTTCAAAGGTCAGCGGAGCAAGGGCGGGGGTTTGGGAACCATGGTTTAAGGGGAATTCTAAGTCAATTGGCAAAATAATTCAATTATGAAAACATTCTGCATCCCACTTTGAAATGTGGCGTCTGGGGTCTTAAATGCTAACAAGCGGCCATCTGAGCTGCATCAATTGGTCTCAACCCACCTGGAGCAAGGGAGAATGAAGAACACCAAGGTCACACGACAACTAGGAGCCCAAGAGACAGAAAGGGCCACATGAACCAGAGACCTACATCATCCTGAGACCAGAAGAACTAGTTGGTGCCCGGCCACAATCGATGACTGCCCTGACAGGGAGCACAACAGAGAACTCCTGAGAGACCAGGAGATCAGTGGGATGCAGACCCCAAATTCTCATAAAAAGACCATACTTAATGGTCTGACTGAGACCAGAGGAATCCCGGAGGCAATGCTCCCCAGACCTTCTGATGGCACACGACAGGAACCATCCCCGAAGACAACTCATCAGGCATGAAAAGGACTGGTCAGCTGGGGGGAGAGAGATGCTGATGAAGAGGGAGCTAATTAAATCAGGTGGACACGGGAGAGTGTGTTGGCAACTCTTGACTGGAGGGGGGATGGGAAGATAGAGAGAGAGGGAAGCTGGCAAAATTGGCACGAAACGAGAGACTGAAAGGGCTGACTCAATAGGGGGAGAGCAAGTGGGAGAAGGGAGTAAGATGTATGTAAACTTACACGTGACAGACCGATTGGAATGGTAAATGTTCACTTGAAGCTTCATAAAGATTAATTAAAAAAAAAAAAAAAGAAAACCACGAAGCTCTACTACAAGAAATTCAAAAGGACATACTTAAGTGGAAAAACATACCCTGCTCATGGATAGGAAGACTTAACATAGTAAAAATGTCTATTCTACCAAAAGCCATCTATACATACAATGCACTTCCGATCCAAATTCCAATCTCATTTTTTAAGGTGATAGAGCAACAAATCACCAACTTCATATGGAAGGGAAAGAAGCCTCGGATAAGCAAAGCATTACTGAAAAAGAGGAAGAAAGTGGGAGGCCTCACTCTACCTAATTTCAGAACCTATTATACAGCCACAGTAGTCAAAACAGCCTGGTATTGGTACAACAACAGGCACATAGACCAGTGGAACAGAATTGAGAACCCAGATATAAATCCATCCACATATGAGCAGCTGATATTTGACAAAGGCCCAGTGTCAGTTCATTGGGGAAAGGATAGTCTTTTTAACAAATGGTGCTGGCATAACTGGATATCCATTTGCAAAGAAACGAAACAGGACCCATACCTCACACCATGCACAAAAACTAACTCCAAGTGGTTCAAAGACCTAAACATAAAGACTAAAACGATAAAGATCATGGAAGAAAAAATAGGGACAACCTTAGGAGCCCTAATACAAGGCATAAACAGAATACAAAACATTACCAAAAGTGACGAAGAGAAACCAGATAACTGGGAGCTCCTAAAAATCAAACACCTATGCTCATCTAAAGACTTCACCAAAAGAGTAAAAAGACCACCTACAGACTGGGAAAGAATTTCCAGCTATGACGTCTCCGACCAGCGCCTGATCTCTAAAATCTATAGGATTCTGTCAAAACTCAACCACAAAAAGACAAACAACCCAATCAAGAAGTGGGCAAAGGATATGAACACACACTTCGCTAAAGAAGATATTCAGGCAGCTGACAGATACATGAGAAAATGCTCTCGATCATTAGCCATTAGAGAAATGCAAATTAAAACTACGATGAGATTCCATCTCACTCCAACAAGGCTGGCAATAATCCAAAAAACACCAAATAATAAATGTTGGAGAGGCTGCGGAGAGATTGGAACTCTTACACACTGCTGGTGGGAATGTAAAATGGTACAACCACTTTGGAAATCTATCTGGCGTTATCTTAAACAGTTAGAAATAGAACTACCATACAACCCAGAAATCCCACTCCTCAGAATATACCCTAGAGACACAAGAGCCTTCACACAAACAGATATCTGCACACCCATGTTTATGGCAGCTCTGTTTACAATAGCAAAAAGCTGGAAGCAACCAAGGTGTCCATCAACGGATGAATGGGTAAATAAATTGTGGTATATTCACACAATGGAATACTACGCATCGATAAAGAACAGTGACGAATACTGTGAAACATTTCATACCATGGAGGAACCTGGAAGGCATTATGCTGAGCGAAATCAGTCAGAGGCAAAAGGACAAATATTGTATAAGACCGCTCTTATAAGATCTTGAGAAATAGTACAAACTGAGAAGAACACATACTTTTGTGGTTACGGGGGGGGAGGGAGGGAGGAAGGGAGGGAGGGAGGGAGGGAGGGAGAGGGTTTTTTTTACTGATTAATTAGCAGATAAGAACTGCTTTAGGTGAAGGGAAGGACAACACTCAATACATGGAAGGTCAGCTCAGTTCGACTGGACCAAAAGCAAAGAAGTTTCCGGGATAAAATGAATGCTTCAAAGGTCAGCGGAGCAAGGGTGGGGGTTTGGGAACCATGGTTTAAGGGGAATTCTAAGTCAATTGGCAAAATAATTCAATTATGAAAACATTCGGCATCCCACTTTGAAATGTGGCGTCTGGGGTCTTAAATGCTAACAAGCGGCCATCTGAGCTGCATCAATTGGTCTCAACCCACCTGGAGCAAGGGAGAATGAAGAACACCAAGGTCACACGACAACTAGGAGCCCAAGAGACAGAAAGGGCCACATGAACCAGAGACCTACATCATCCTGAGACCAGAAGAACTAGTTGGTGCCCGGCCACAATCGATGACTGCCCTGACAGGGAGCACAACAGAGAACTCCTGAGAGACCAGGAGATCAGTGGGATGCAGACCCCAAATTCTCATAAAAAGACCATACTTAATGGTCTGACTGAGACCAGAGGAATCCCGGAGGCAATGCTCCCCAGACCTTCTGATGGCACACGACAGGAACCATCCCCGAAGACAACTCATCAGGCATGAAAAGGACTGGTCAGCTGGGGGGAGAGAGATGCTGATGAAGAGGGAGCTAATTAAATCAGGTGGACACGGGAGAGTGTGTTGGCAACTCTTGACTGGAGGGGGGATGGGAAGATAGAGAGAGAGGGAAGCTGGCAAAATTGGCACGAAACGAGAGACTGAAAGGGCTGACTCAATAGGGGGAGAGCAAGTGGGAGAAGGGAGTAAGATGTATGTAAACTTACACGTGACAGACCGATTGGAATGGTAAATGTTCACTTGAAGCTTCATAAAGATTAATTAAAAAAAAAAAAAAAGAAAACCACGAAGCTCTACTACAAGAAATTCAAAAGGACATACTTAAGTGGAAAAACATACCCTGCTCATGGATAGGAAGACTTAACATAGTAAAAATGTCTATTCTACCAAAAGCCATCTATACATACAATGCACTTCCGATCCAAATTCCAATCTCATTTTTTAAGGTGATAGAGCAACAAATCACCAACTTCATATGGAAGGGAAAGAAGCCTCGGATAAGCAAAGCATTACTGAAAAAGAGGAAGAAAGTGGGAGGCCTCACTCTACCTAATTTCAGAACCTATTATACAGCCACAGTAGTCAAAACAGCCTGGTATTGGTACAACAACAGGCACATAGACCAGTGGAACAGAATTGAGAACCCAGATATAAATCCATCCACATATGAGCAGCTGATATTTGACAAAGGCCCAGTGTCAGTTCATTGGGGAAAGGATAGTCTTTTTAACAAATGGTGCTGGCATAACTGGATATCCATTTGCAAAGAAATGAAACAGGACCCATACCTCACACCATGCACAAAAACTAACTCCAAGTGGTTCAAAGACCTAAACATAAAGACTAAAACGATAAAGATCATGGAAGAAAAAATAGGGACAACCTTAGGAGCCCTAATACAAGGCATAAACAGAATACAAAACATTACCAAAAGTGACGAAGAGAAACCAGATAACTGGGAGCTCCTAAAAATCAAACACCTATGCTCATCTAAAGACTTCACCAAAAGAGTAAAAAGACCACCTACAGACTGGGAAAGAATTTCCAGCTATGACGTCTCCGACCAGCGCCTGATCTCTAAAATCTATAGGATTCTGTCAAAACTCAACCACAAAAAGACAAACAACCCAATCAAGAAGTGGGCAAAGGATATGAACACACACTTCGCTAAAGAAGATATTCAGGCAGCTGACAGATACATGAGAAAATGCTCTCGATCATTAGCCATTAGAGAAATGCAAATTAAAACTACGATGAGATTCCATCTCACTCCAACAAGGCTGGCAATAATCCAAAAAACACCAAATAATAAATGTTGGAGAGGCTGCGGAGAGATTGGAACTCTTACACACTGCTGGTGGGAACGTAAAATGGTACAACCACTTTGGAAATCTATCTGGCGTTATCTTAAACAGTTAGAAATAGAACTACCATACAACCCAGAAATCCCACTCCTCGGAATATACCCTAGAGACACAAGAGCCTTCACACAAACAGATATCTGCACACCCATGTTTATGGCAGCTCTGTTTACAATAGCAAAAAGCTGGAAGCAACCAAGGTGTCCATCAACGGATGAATGGGTAAATAAATTGTGGTATATTCACACAATGGAATACTACGCATCGATAAAGAACAGTGACGAATACTGTGAAACATTTCATACCATGGAGGAACCTGGAAGGCATTATGCTGAGCGAAATCAGTCAGAGGCAAAAGGACAAATATTGTATAAGACCGCTCTTATAAGATCTTGAGAAATAGTACAAACTGAGAAGAACACATACTTTTGTGGTTACGGGGGGGGAGGGAGGGAGGAAGGGAGGGAGGGAGGGAGGGAGGGAGAGGGTTTTTTTTACTGATTAATTAGCAGATAAGAACTGCTTTAGGTGAAGGGAAGGACAATACTCAATACATGGAAGGTCAGCTCAATTCGACTGGACCAAAAGCAAAGAAGTTTCCGGGATAAAATGAATGCTTCAAAGGTCAGCGGAGCAAGGGCGGGGGTTTGGGAACCATGGTTTAAGGGGAATTCTAAGTCAATTGGCAAAATAATTCAATTATGAAAACATTCTGCATCCCACTTTGAAATGTGGCGTCTGGGGTCTTAAATGCTAACAAGCGGCCATCTGAGATGCATCAATTGGTCTCAACCCACCTGGAGCAAAGGAGAATGAAGAACACCAAGGTCACACGACAACTAGGAGCCCAAGAGACAGAAAGGGCCACATGAACCAGAGACCTACATCATCCTGAGACCAGAAGAACTAGTTGGTGCCCGGCCACAATCGATGACTGCCCTGACAGGGAGCACAACAGAGAACTCCTGAGAGACCAGGAGATCAGTGGGATGCAGACCCCAAATTCTCATAAAAAGACCATACTTAATGGTCTGACTGAGACCAGAGGAATCCCGGAGGCAACGCTCCCCAGACCTTCTGATGGCACAGGACAGGAACCATCCCCGAAGACAACTCATCAGGCATGAAAAGGACTGGTCAGCTGGGGGGAGAGAGATGCTGATGAAGAGGGAGCTAATTAAATCAGGTGGACACGGGAGAGTGTGTTGGCAACTCTTGACTGGAGGGGGGATGGGAAGATAGAGAGAGAGGGAAGCTGGCAAAATTGGCACGAAACGAGAGACTGAAAGGGCTGACTCAATAGGGGGAGAGCAAGTGGGAGAAGGGAGTAAGATGTATGTAAACTTACACGTGACAGACCGATTGGAATGGTAAATGTTCACTTGAAGCTTCATAAAGATTAATTAAAAAAAAAAAAAAAAGAAAACCACAAAGCTCTACTACAAGAAATTCAAAAGGACATACTTAAGTGGAAAAACATACCCTGCTCATGGATAGGAAGACTTAACATAGTAAAAATGTCTATTCTACCAAAAGCCATCTATACATACAATGCACTTCCGATCCAAATTCCAATCTCATTTTTTAAGGTGATAGAGCAACAAATCACCAACTTCATATGGAAGGGAAAGAAGCCTCGGATAAGCAAAGCATTACTGAAAAAGAGGAAGAAAGTGGGAGGCCTCACTCTACCTAATTTCAGAACCTATTATACAGCCACAGTAGTCAAAACAGCCTGGTATTGGTACAACAACAGGCACATAGACCAGTGGAACAGAATTGAGAACCCAGATATAAATCCATCCACATATGAGCAGCTGATATTTGACAAAGGCCCAGTGTCAGTTCATTGGGGAAAGGATAGTCTTTTTAACAAATGGTGCTGGCATAACTGGATATCCATTTGCAAAGAAATGAAACAGGACCCATACCTCACACCATGCACAAAAACTAACTCCAAGTGGTTCAAAGACCTAAACATAAAGACTAAAACGATAAAGATCATGGACGAAAAAATAGGGACAACCTTAGGAGCCCTAATACAAGGCATAAACAGAATACAAAACATTACCAAAAGTGACGAAGAGAAACCAGATAACTGGGAGCTCCTAAAAATCAAACACCTATGCTCATCTAAAGACTTCACCAAAAGAGTAAAAAGACCACCTACAGACTGGGAAAGAATTTCCAGCTATGACGTCTCCGACCAGCGCCTGATCTCTAAAATCTATAGGATTCTGTCAAAACTCAACCACAAAAAGACAAACAACCCAATCAAGAAGTGGGCAAAGGATATGAACACACACTTCGCTAAAGAAGATATTCAGGCAGCTGACAGATACATGAGAAAATGCTCTCGATCATTAGCCATTAGAGAAATGCAAATTAAAACTACGATGAGATTCCATCTCACTCCAACAAGGCTGGCAATAATCCAAAAAACACCAAATAATAAATGTTGGAGAGGCTGCGGAGAGATTGGAACTCTTACACACTGCTGGTGGGAACGTAAAATGGTACAACCACTTTGGAAATCTATCTGGCGTTATCTTAAACAGTTAGAAATAGAACTACCATACAACCCAGAAATCCCACTCCTCGGAATATACCCTAGAGACACAAGAGCCTTCACACAAACAGATATCTGCACACCCATGTTTATGGCAGCTCTGTTTACAATAGCAAAAAGCTGGAAGCAACCAAGGTGTCCATCAACGGATGAATGGGTAAATAAATTGTGGTATATTCACACAATGGAATACTACGCATCGATAAAGAACAGTGACGAATACTGTGAAACATTTCATACCATGGAGGAACCTGGAAGGCATTATGCTGAGCGAAATCAGTCAGAGGCAAAAGGACAAATATTGTATAAGACCGCTCTTATAAGATCTTGAGAAATAGTACAAACTGAGAAGAACACATACTTTTGTGGTTACGGGGGGGGAGGGAGGGAGGAAGGGAGGGAGGGAGGGAGGGAGGGAGAGGGTTTTTTTTACTGATTAATTAGCAGATAAGAACTGCTTTAGGTGAAGGGAAGGACAACACTCAATACATGGAAGGTCAGCTCAGTTCGACTGGACCAAAAGCAAAGAAGTTTTCGGGATAAAATGAATGCTTCAAAGGTCAGCGGAGCAAGGGCGGGGGTTTGGGAACCATGGTTTAAGGGGAATTCTAAGTCAATTGGCAAAATAATTCAATTATGAAAACATTCTGCATCCCACTTTGAAATGTGGCGTCTGGGGTCTTAAATGCTAACAAGCGGCCATCTGAGATGCATCAATTGGTCTCAACCCACCTGGAGCAAAGGAGAATGAAGAACACCAAGGTCACACGACAACTAGGAGCCCAAGAGACAGAAAGGGCCACATGAACCAGAGACCTACATCATCCTGAGACCAGAAGAACTAGTTGGTGCCCGGCCACAATCGATGACTGCCCTGACAGGGAGCACAACAGAGAACTCCTGAGAGACCAGGAGATCAGTGGGATGCAGACCCCAAATTCTCATAAAAAGACCATACTTAATGGTCTGACTGAGACCAGAGGAATCCCGGAGGCAACGCTCCCCAGACCTTCTGATGGCACAGGACAGGAACCATCCCCGAAGACAACTCATCAGGCATGAAAAGGACTGGTCAGCTGGGGGGAGAGAGATGCTGATGAAGAGGGAGCTAATTAAATCAGGTGGACACGGGAGAGTGTGTTGGCAACTCTTGACTGGAGGGGGGATGGGAAGATAGAGAGAGAGGGAAGCTGGCAAAATTGGCACGAAACGAGAGACTGAAAGGGCTGACTCAATAGGGGGAGAGCAAGTGGGAGAAGGGAGTAAGATGTATGTAAACTTACACGTGACAGACCGATTGGAATGGTAAATGTTCACTTGAAGCTTCATAAAGATTAATTAAAAAAAAAAGAAAACCACAAAGCTCTACTACAAGAAATTCAAAAGGACATACTTAAGTGGAAAAACATACCCTGCTCATGGATAGGAAGACTTAACATAGTAAAAATGTCTATTCTACCAAAAGCCATCTATACATACAATGCACTTCCGATCCAAATTCCAATCTCATTTTTTAAAGTGATAGAGCAACAAATCACCAACTTCATATGGAAGGGAAAGAAGCCTCGGATAAGCAAAGCATTACTGAAAAAGAAGAAGAAAGTGGGAGGCCTCACTCTACCTAATTTCAGAACCTATTATACAGCCACAGTAGTCAAAACAGCCTGGTATTGGTACAACAACAGGCACATAGACCAGTGGAACAGAATTGAGAACCCAGATATAAATCCATCCACATATGAGCAGCTGATATTTGACAAAGGCCCAGTGTCAGTTCATTGGGGAAAGGATAGTCTTTTTAACAAATGGTGCTGGCATAACTGGATATCCATTTGCAAAGAAATGAAACAGGACCCATACCTCACACCATGCACAAAAACTAACTCCAAGTGGTTCAAAGACCTAAACATAAAGACTAAAACGATAAAGATCATGGAAGAAAAAATAGGGACAACCTTAGGAGCCCTAATACAAGGCATAAACAGAATACAAAACATTACCAAAAGTGACGAAGAGAAACCAGATAACTGGGAGCTCCTAAAAATCAAACACCTATGCTCATCTAAAGACTTCACCAAAAGAGTAAAAAGACCACCTACAGACTGGGAAAGAATTTCCAGCTATGACGTCTCCGACCAGCGCCTGATCTCTAAAATCTATAGGATTCTGTCAAAACTCAACCACAAAAAGACAAACAAGCCAATCAAGAAGTGGGCAAAGGATATGAACACACACTTCGCTAAAGAAGATATTCAGGCAGCTGACAGATACATGAGAAAATGCTCTCGATCATTAGCCATTAGAGAAATGCAAATTAAAACTACGATGAGATTCCATCTCACTCCAACAAGGCTGGCAATAATCCAAAAAACACCAAATAATAAATGTTGGAGAGGCTGCGGAGAGATTGGAACTCTTACACACTGCTGGTGGGAACGTAAAATGGTACAACCACTTTGGAAATCTATCTGGCGTTATCTTAAACAGTTAGAAATAGAACTACCATACAACCCAGAAATCTCACTCCTCGGAATATACCCTAGAGACACAAGAGCCTTCACACAAACAGATATCTGCACACCCATGTTTATGGCAGCTCTGTTTACAATAGCAAAAAGCTGGAAGCAACCAAGGTGTCCATCAACGGATGAATGGGTAAATAAATTGTGGTATATTCACACAATGGAATACTACGCATCGATAAAGAACAGTGACGAATACTGTGAAACATTTCATACCATGGAGGAACCTGGAAGGCATTATGCTGAGCGAAATCAGTCAGAGGCAAAAGGACAAATATTGTATAAGACCGCTCTTATAAGATCTTGAGAAATAGTACAAACTGAGAAGAACACATACTTTTGTGGTTACGGGGGGGGAGGGAGGGAGGAAGGGAGGGAGGGAGGGAGGGAGGGAGAGGGTTTTTTTTACTGATTAATTAGCAGATAAGAACTGCTTTAGGTGAAGGGAAGGACAACACTCAATACATGGAAGGTCAGCTCAGTTCGACTGGACCAAAAGCAAAGAAGTTTCCGGGATAAAATGAATGCTTCAAAGGTCAGCGGAGCAAGGGCGGGGGTTTGGGAACCATGGTTTAAGGGGAATTCTAAGTCAATTGGCAAAATAATTCAATTATGAAAACATTCTGCATCCCACTTTGAAATGTGGCGTCTGGGGTCTTAAATGCTAACAAGCGGCCATCTGAGATGCATCAATTGGTCTCAACCCACCTGGAGCAAAGGAGAATGAAGAACACCAAGGTCACACGACAACTAGGAGCCCAAGAGACAGAAAGGGCCACATGAACCAGAGACCTACATCATCCTGAGACCAGAAGAACTAGTTGGTGCCCGGCCACAATCGATGACTGCCCTGACAGGGAGCACAACAGAGAACTCCTGAGAGACCAGGAGATCAGTGGGATGCAGACCCCAAATTCTCATAAAAAGACCATACTTAATGGTCTGACTGAGACCAGAGGAATCCCGGAGGCAACGCTCCCCAGACCTTCTGATGGCACAGGACAGGAACCATCCCCGAAGACAACTCATCAGGCATGAAAAGGACTGGTCAGCTGGGGGGAGAGAGATGCTGATGAAGAGGGAGCTAATTAAATCAGGTGGACACGGGAGAGTGTGTTGGCAACTCTTGACTGGAGGGGGGATGGGAAGATAGAGAGAGAGGGAAGCTGGCAAAATTGGCACGAAACGAGAGACTGAAAGGGCTGACTCAATAGGGGGAGAGCAAGTGGGAGAAGGGAGTAAGATGTATGTAAACTTACACGTGACAGACCGATTGGAATGGTAAATGTTCACTTGAAGCTTCATAAAGATTAATTAAAAAAAAAAAAAAAAGAAAACCACAAAGCTCTACTACAAGAAATTCAAAAGGACATACTTAAGTGGAAAAACATACCCTGCTCATGGATAGGAAGACTTAACATAGTAAAAATGTCTATTCTACCAAAAGCCATCTATACATACAATGCACTTCCGATCCAAATTCCAATCTCATTTTTTAAAGTGATAGAGCAACAAATCACCAACTTCATATGGAAGGGAAAGAAGCCTCGGATAAGCAAAGCATTACTGAAAAAGAAGAAGAAAGTGGGAGGCCTCACTCTACCTAATTTCAGAACCTATTATACAGCCACAGTAGTCAAAACAGCCTGGTATTGGTACAACAACAGGCACATAGACCAGTGGAACAGAATTGAGAACCCAGATATAAATCCATCCACATATGAGCAGCTGATATTTGACAAAGGCCCAGTGTCAGTTCATTGGGGAAAGGATAGTCTTTTTAACAAATGGTGCTGGCATAACTGGATATCCATTTGCAAAGAAATGAAACAGGACCCATACCTCACACCATGCACAAAAACTAACTCCAAGTGGTTCAAAGACCTAAACATAAAGACTAAAACGATAAAGATCATGGAAGAAAAAATAGGGACAACCTTAGGAGCCCTAATACAAGGCATAAACAGAATACAAAACATTACCAAAAGTGACGAAGAGAAACCAGATAACTGGGAGCTCCTAAAAATCAAACACCTATGCTCATCTAAAGACTTCACCAAAAGAGTAAAAAGACCACCTACAGACTGGGAAAGAATTTCCAGCTATGACGTCTCCGACCAGCGCCTGATCTCTAAAATCTATAGGATTCTGTCAAAACTCAACCACAAAAAGACAAACAAGCCAATCAAGAAGTGGGCAAAGGATATGAACACACACTTCGCTAAAGAAGATATTCAGGCAGCTGACAGATACATGAGAAAATGCTCTCGATCATTAGCCATTAGAGAAATGCAAATTAAAACTACGATGAGATTCCATCTCACTCCAACAAGGCTGGCAATAATCCAAAAAACACCAAATAATAAATGTTGGAGAGGCTGCGGAGAGATTGGAACTCTTACACACTGCTGGTGGGAACGTAAAATGGTACAACCACTTTGGAAATCTATCTGGCGTTATCTTAAACAGTTAGAAATAGAACTACCATACAACCCAGAAATCTCACTCCTCGGAATATACCCTAGAGACACAAGAGCCTTCACACAAACAGATATCTGCACACCCATGTTTATGGCAGCTCTGTTTACAATAGCAAAAAGCTGGAAGCAACCAAGGTGTCCATCAACGGATGAATGGGTAAATAAATTGTGGTATATTCACACAATGGAATACTACGCATCGATAAAGAACAGTGACGAATACTGTGAAACATTTCATACCATGGAGGAACCTGGAAGGCATTATGCTGAGCGAAATCAGTCAGAGGCAAAAGGACAAATATTGTATAAGACCGCTCTTATAAGATCTTGAGAAATAGTACAAACTGAGAAGAACACATACTTTTGTGGTTACGGGGGGGGAGGGAGGGAGGAAGGGAGGGAGGGAGGGAGGGAGGGAGAGGGTTTTTTTTACTGATTAATTAGCAGATAAGAACTGCTTTAGGTGAAGGGAAGGACAACACTCAATACATGGAAGGTCAGCTCAGTTCGACTGGACCAAAAGCAAAGAAGTTTCCGGGATAAAATGAATGCTTCAAAGGTCAGCGGAGCAAGGGCGGGGGTTTGGGAACCATGGTTTAAGGGGAATTCTAAGTCAATTGGCAAAATAATTCAATTATGAAAACATTCTGCATCCCACTTTGAAATGTGGCGTCTGGGGTCTTAAATGCTAACAAGCGGCCATCTGAGATGCATCAATTGGTCTCAACCCACCTGGAGCAAGGGAGAATGAAGAACACCAAGGTCACACGACAACTAGGAGCCCAAGAGACAGAAAGGGCCACATGAACCAGAGACCTACATCATCCTGAGACCAGAAGAACTAGTTGGTGCCCGGCCACAATCGATGACTGCCCTGACAGGGAGCACAACAGAGAACTCCTGAGAGACCAGGAGATCAGTGGGATGCAGACCCCAAATTCTCATAAAAAGACCATACTTAATGGTCTGACTGAGACCAGAGGAATCCCGGAGGCAACGCTCCCCAGACCTTCTGATGGCACACGACAGGAACCATCCCCGAAGACAACTCATCAGGCATGAAAAGGACTGGTCAGCTGGGGGGAGAGAGATGCTGATGAAGAGGGAGCTAATTAAATCAGGTGGACACGGGAGAGTGTGTTGGCAACTCTTGACTGGAGGGGGGATGGGAAGATAGAGAGAGAGGGAAGCTGGCAAAATTGGCACGAAACGAGAGACTGAAAGGGCTGACTCAATAGGGGGAGAGCAAGTGGGAGAAGGGAGTAAGATGTATGTAAACTTACACGTGACAGACCGATTGGAATGGTAAATGTTCACTTGAAGCTTCATAAAGATTAATTAAAAAAAAAAAAAAAAGAAAACCACAAAGCTCTACTACAAGAAATTCAAAAGGACATACTTAAGTGGAAAAACATACCCTGCTCATGGATAGGAAGACTTAACATAGTAAAAATGTCTATTCTACCAAAAGCCATCTATACATACAATGCACTTCCGATCCAAATTCCAATCTCATTTTTTAAAGTGATAGAGCAACAAATCACCAACTTCATATGGAAGGGAAAGAAGCCTCGGATAAGCAAAGCATTACTGAAAAAGAGGAAGAAAGTGGGAGGCCTCACTCTACCTAATTTCAGAACCTATTATACAGCCACAGTAGTCAAAACAGCCTGGTATTGGTACAACAACAGGCACATAGACCAGTGGAACAGAATTGAGAACCCAGATATAAATCCATCCACATATGAGCAGCTGATATTTGACAAAGGCCCAGTGTCAGTTAATTGAGGAAAGGATAGTCTTTTTAACAAATGGTGCTGGCATAACTGGATATCCATTTGCAAAAAAATGAAACAGGACCCATACCTCACACCATGCACAAAAACTAACTCCAAGTGGTTCAAAGACCTAAACATAAAGACTAAAACGATAAAGATCATGGAAGAAAAAATAGGGACAACCTTAGGAGCCCTAATACAAGGCATAAACAGAATACAAAACATTACCAAAAGTGACGAAGAGAAACCAGATAACTGGGAGCTCCTAAAAATCAAACACCTATGCTCATCTAAAGACTTCACCAAAAGAGTAAAAAGACCACCTACAGACTGGGAAAGAATTTCCAGCTATGACGTCTCCGACCAGCGCCTGATCTCTAAAATCTATAGGATTCTGTCAAAACTCAACCACAAAAAGACAAACAAGCCAATCAAGAAGTGGGCAAAGGATATGAACACACACTTCGCTAAAGAAGATATTCAGGCAGCTGACAGATACATGAGAAAATGCTCTCGATCATTAGCCATTAGAGAAATGCAAATTAAAACTACGATGAGATTCCATCTCACTCCAACAAGGCTGGCAATAATCCAAAAAACACCAAATAATAAATGTTGGAGAGGCTGCGGAGAGATTGGAATTCTCATACACTGCTGGTGGGAATGTAAAATGGTACAACCACTTTGGAAATCTATCTGGCATTATCTTAAACAGTTAGAAATAGAACTACCATACAACCCAGAAATCCCACTCCTCGGAATATACCCTAGAGACACAAGAGCCTTCACACAAACAGATATCTGCACACCCATGTTTATGGCAGCTCTGTTTACAATAGCAAAAAGCTGGAAGCAACCAAGGTGTCCATCAACGGATGAATGGGTAAATAAATTGTGGTATATTCACACAATGGAATACTACGCATCGATAAAGAACAGTGACGAATACTGTGAAACATTTCATACCATGGAGGAACCTGGAAGGCATTATGCTGAGCGAAATCAGTCAGAGGCAAAAGGACAAATATTGTATAAGACCGCTCTTATAAGATCTTGAGAAATAGTACAAACTGAGAAGAACACATACTTTTGTGGTTACGGGGGGGAGGGAGGGAGGAAGGGAGGGAGGGAGGGAGGGAGGGAGAGGGTTTTTTTTACTGATTAATTAGCAGATAAGAACTGCTTTAGGTGAAGGGAAGGACAACACTCAATACATGGAAGGTCAGCTCAGTTCGACTGGACCAAAAGCAAAGAAGTTTCCGGGATAAAATGAATGCTTCAAAGGTCAGCGGAGCAAGGGCGGGGGTTTGGGAACCATGGTTTAAGGGGAATTCTAAGTCAATTGGCAAAATAATTCAATTATGAAAACATTCTGCATCCCACTTTGAAATGTGGCGTCTGGGGTCTTAAATGCTAACAAGCGGCCATCTGAGCTGCATCAATTGGTCTCAACCCACCTGGAGCAAGGGAGCATGAAGAACACCAAGGTCACACGACAACTAGGAGCCCAAGAGACAGAAAGGGCCACATGAACCAGAGACCTACATCATCCTGAGACCAGAAGAACTAGTTGGTGCCCGGCCACAATCGATGACTGCCCTGACAGGGAGCACAACAGAGAACTCCTGAGAGACCAGGAGATCAGTGGGATGCAGACCCCAAATTCTCATAAAAAGACCATACTTAATGGTCTGACTGAGACCAGAGGAATCCCGGAGGCAATGCTCCCCAGACCTTCTGATGGCACAGGACAGGAACCATCCCCGAAGACAACTCATCAGGCATGAAAAGGACTGGTCAGCTGGGGGGAGAGAGATGCTGATGAAGAGGGAGCTAATTAAATCAGGTGGACACGGGAGAGTGTGTTGGCAACTCTTGACTGGAGGGGGGATGGGAAGATAGAGAGAGAGGGAAGCTGGCAAAATTGGCACGAAACGAGAGACTGAAAGGGCTGACTCAATAGGGGGAGAGCAAGTGGGAGAAGGGAGTAAGATGTATGTAAACTTACACGTGACAGACCGATTGGAATGGTAAATGTTCACTTGAAGCTTCATAAAGATTAATTAAAAAAAAAAAAAAAAGAAAACCACAAAGCTCTACTACAAGAAATTCAAAAGGACATACTTAAGTGGAAAAACATACCCTGCTCATGGATAGGAAGACTTAACATAGTAAAAATGTCTATTCTACCAAAAGCCATCTATACATACAATGCACTTCCGATCCAAATTCCAATCTCATTTTTTAAAGTGATAGAGCAACAAATCACCAACTTCATATGGAAGGGAAAGAAGCCTCGGATAAGCAAAGCATTACTGAAAAAGAAGAAGAAAGTGGGAGGCCTCACTCTACCTAATTTCAGAACCTATTATACAGCCACAGTAGTCAAAACAGCCTGGTATTGGTACAACAACAGGCACATAGACCAGTGGAACAGAATTGAGAACCCAGATATAAATCCATCCACATATGAGCAGCTGATATTTGACAAAGGCCCAGTGTCAGTTCATTGGGGAAAGGATAGTCTTTTTAACAAATGGTGCTGGCATAACTGGATATCCATTTGCAAAGAAATGAAACAGGACCCATACCTCACACCATGCACAAAAACTAACTCCAAGTGGTTCAAAGACCTAAACATAAAGACTAAAACGATAAAGATCATGGAAGAAAAAATAGGGACAACCTTAGGAGCCCTAATACAAGGCATAAACAGAATACAAAACATTACCAAAAGTGACGAAGAGAAACCAGATAACTGGGAGCTCCTAAAAATCAAACACCTATGCTCATCTAAAGACTTCACCAAAAGAGTAAAAAGACCACCTACAGACTGGGAAAGAATTTCCAGCTATGACGTCTCCGACCAGCGCCTGATCTCTAAAATCTATAGGATTCTGTCAAAACTCAACCACAAAAAGACAAACAAGCCAATCAAGAAGTGGGCAAAGGATATGAACACACACTTCGCTAAAGAAGATATTCAGGCAGCTGACAGATACATGAGAAAATGCTCTCGATCATTAGCCATTAGAGAAATGCAAATTAAAACTACGATGAGATTCCATCTCACTCCAACAAGGCTGGCAATAATCCAAAAAACACCAAATAATAAATGTTGGAGAGGCTGCGGAGAGATTGGAACTCTTACACACTGCTGGTGGGAACGTAAAATGGTACAACCACTTTGGAAATCTATCTGGCGTTATCTTAAACAGTTAGAAATAGAACTACCATACAACCCAGAAATCTCACTCCTCGGAATATACCCTAGAGACACAAGAGCCTTCACACAAACAGATATCTGCACACCCATGTTTATGGCAGCTCTGTTTACAATAGCAAAAAGCTGGAAGCAACCAAGGTGTCCATCAACGGATGAATGGGTAAATAAATTGTGGTATATTCACACAATGGAATACTACGCATCGATAAAGAACAGTGACGAATACTGTGAAACATTTCATACCATGGAGGAACCTGGAAGGCATTATGCTGAGCGAAATCAGTCAGAGGCAAAAGGACAAATATTGTATAAGACCGCTCTTATAAGATCTTGAGAAATAGTACAAACTGAGAAGAACACATACTTTTGTGGTTACGGGGGGGGAGGGAGGGAGGAAGGGAGGGAGGGAGGGAGGGAGGGAGAGGGTTTTTTTTACTGATTAATTAGCAGATAAGAACTGCTTTAGGTGAAGGGAAGGACAACACTCAATACATGGAAGGTCAGCTCAGTTCGACTGGACCAAAAGCAAAGAAGTTTCCGGGATAAAATGAATGCTTCAAAGGTCAGCGGAGCAAGGGCGGGGGTTTGGGAACCATGGTTTAAGGGGAATTCTAAGTCAATTGGCAAAATAATTCAATTATGAAAACATTCTGCATCCCACTTTGAAATGTGGCGTCTGGGGTCTTAAATGCTAACAAGCGGCCATCTGAGCTGCATCAATTGGTCTCAACCCACCTGGAGCAAGGGAGAATGAAGAACACCAAGGTCACACGACAACTAGGAGCCCAAGAGACAGAAAGGGCCACATGAACCAGAGACCTACATCATCCTGAGACCAGAAGAACTAGTTGGTGCCCGGCCACAATCGATGACTGCCCTGACAGGGAGCACAACAGAGAACTCCTGAGAGACCAGGAGATCAGTGGGATGCAGACCCCAAATTCTCATAAAAAGACCATACTTAATGGTCTGACTGAGACCAGAGGAATCCCGGAGGCAACGCTCCCCAGACCTTCTGATGGCACACGACAGGAACCATCCCCGAAGACAACTCATCAGGCATGAAAAGGACTGGTCAGCTGGGGGGAGAGAGATGCTGATGAAGAGGGAGCTAATTAAATCAGGTGGACACGGGAGAGTGTGTTGGCAACTCTTGACTGGAGGGGGGATGGGAAGATAGAGAGAGAGGGAAGCTGGCAAAATTGGCACGAAACGAGAGACTGAAAGGGCTGACTCAATAGGGGGAGAGCAAGTGGGAGAAGGGAGTAAGATGTATGTAAACTTACACGTGACAGACCGATTGGAATGGTAAATGTTCACTTGAAGCTTCATAAAGATTAATTAAAAAAAAAAAAAAAAGAAAACCACAAAGCTCTACTACAAGAAATTCAAAAGGACATACTTAAGTGGAAAAACATACCCTGCTCATGGATAGGAAGACTTAACATAGTAAAAATGTCTATTCTACCAAAAGCCATCTATACATACAATGCACTTCCGATCCAAATTCCAATCTCATTTTTTAAAGTGATAGAGCAACAAATCACCAACTTCATATGGAAGGGAAAGAAGCCTCGGATAAGCAAAGCATTACTGAAAAAGAGGAAGAAAGTGGGAGGCCTCACTCTACCTAATTTCAGAACCTATTATACAGCCACAGTAGTCAAAACAGCCTGGTATTGGTACAACAACAGGCACATAGACCAGTGGAACAGAATTGAGAACCCAGATATAAATCCATCCACATATGAGCAGCTGATATTTGACAAAGGCCCAGTGTCAGTTAATTGAGGAAAGGATAGTCTTTTTAACAAATGGTGCTGGCATAACTGGATATCCATTTGCAAAAAAATGAAACAGGACCCATACCTCACACCATGCACAAAAACTAACTCCAAGTGGTTCAAAGACCTAAACATAAAGACTAAAACGATAAAGATCATGGAAGAAAAAATAGGGACAACCTTAGGAGCCCTAATACAAGGCATAAACAGAATACAAAACATTACCAAAAGTGACGAAGAGAAACCAGATAACTGGGAGCTCCTAAAAATCAAACACCTATGCTCATCTAAAGACTTCACCAAAAGAGTAAAAAGACCACCTACAGACTGGGAAAGAATTTCCAGCTATGACGTCTCCGACCAGCGCCTGATCTCTAAAATCTATAGGATTCTGTCAAAACTCAACCACAAAAAGACAAACAAGCCAATCAAGAAGTGGGCAAAGGATATGAACACACACTTCGCTAAAGAAGATATTCAGGCAGCTGACAGATACATGAGAAAATGCTCTCGATCATTAGCCATTAGAGAAATGCAAATTAAAACTACGATGAGATTCCATCTCACTCCAACAAGGCTGGCAATAATCCAAAAAACACCAAATAATAAATGTTGGAGAGGCTGCGGAGAGATTGGAATTCTCATACACTGCTGGTGGGAATGTAAAATGGTACAACCACTTTGGAAATCTATCTGGCGTTATCTTAAACAGTTAGAAATAGAACTACCATACAACCCAGAAATCCCACTCCTCGGAATATACCCTAGAGACACAAGAGCCTTCACACAAACAGATATCTGCACACCCATGTTTATGGCAGCTCTGTTTACAATAGCAAAAAGCTGGAAGCAACCAAGGTGTCCATCAACGGATGAATGGGTAAATAAATTGTGGTATATTCACACAATGGAATACTACGCATCGATAAAGAACAGTGACGAATACTGTGAAACATTTCATACCATGGAGGAACCTGGAAGGCATTATGCTGAGCGAAATCAGTCAGAGGCAAAAGGACAAATATTGTATAAGACCGCTCTTATAAGATCTTGAGAAATAGTACAAACTGAGAAGAACACATACTTTTGTGGTTACGGGGGGGAGGGAGGGAGGAAGGGAGGGAGGGAGGGAGGGAGGGAGAGGGTTTTTTTTACTGATTAATTAGCAGATAAGAACTGCTTTAGGTGAAGGGAAGGACAACACTCAATACATGGAAGGTCAGCTCAGTTCGACTGGACCAAAAGCAAAGAAGTTTCCGGGATAAAATGAATGCTTCAAAGGTCAGCGGAGCAAGGGCGGGGGTTTGGGAACCATGGTTTAAGGGGAATTCTAAGTCAATTGGCAAAATAATTCAATTATGAAAACATTCTGCATCCCACTTTGAAATGTGGCGTCTGGGGTCTTAAATGCTAACAAGCGGCCATCTGAGCTGCATCAATTGGTCTCAACCCACCTGGAGCAAGGGAGCATGAAGAACACCAAGGTCACACGACAACTAGGAGCCCAAGAGACAGAAAGGGCCACATGAACCAGAGACCTACATCATCCTGAGACCAGAAGAACTAGTTGGTGCCCGGCCACAATCGATGACTGCCCTGACAGGGAGCACAACAGAGAACTCCTGAGAGACCAGGAGATCAGTGGGATGCAGACCCCAAATTCTCATAAAAAGACCATACTTAATGGTCTGACTGAGACCAGAGGAATCCCGGAGGCAATGCTCCCCAGACCTTCTGATGGCACACGACAGGAACCATCCCCGAAGACAACTCATCAGGCATGAAAAGGACTGGTCAGCTGGGGGGAGAGAGATGCTGATGAAGAGGGAGCTAATTAAATCAGGTGGACACGGGAGAGTGTGTTGGCAACTCTTGACTGGAGGGGGGATGGGAAGATAGAGAGAGAGGGAAGCTGGCAAAATTGGCACGAAACGAGAGACTGAAAGGGCTGACTCAATAGGGGGAGAGCAAGTGGGAGAAGGGAGTAAGATGTATGTAAACTTACACGTGACAGACCGATTGGAATGGTAAATGTTCACTTGAAGCTTCATAAAGATTAATTAAAAAAAAAAAAAAAGAAAACCACAAAGCTCTACTACAAGAAATTCAAAAGGACATACTTAAGTGGAAAAACATACCCTGCTCATGGATAGGAAGACTTAACATAGTAAAAATGTCTATTCTACCAAAAGCCATCTATACATACAATGCACTTCCGATCCAAATTCCAATCTCATTTTTTAAGGTGATAGAGCAACAAATCACCAACTTCATATGGAAGGGAAAGAAGCCTCGGATAAGCAAAGCATTACTGAAAAAGAGGAAGAAAGTGGGAGGCCTCACTCTACCTAATTTCAGAACCTATTATACAGCCACAGTAGTCAAAACAGCCTGGTATTGGTACAACAACAGGCACATAGACCAGTGGAACAGAATTGAGAACCCAGATATAAATCCATCCACATATGAGCAGCTGATATTTGACAAAGGCCCAGTGTCAGTTCATTGGGGAAAGGATAGTCTTTTTAACAAATGGTGCTGGCATAACTGGATATCCATTTGCAAAGAAATGAAACAGGACCCATACCTCACACCATGCACAAAAACTAACTCCAAGTGGTTCAAAGACCTAAACATAAAGACTAAAACGATAAAGATCATGGAAGAAAAAATAGGGACAACCTTAGGAGCCCTAATACAAGGCATAAACAGAATACAAAACATTACCAAAAGTGACGAAGAGAAACCAGATAACTGGGAGCTCCTAAAAATCAAACACCTATGCTCATCTAAAGACTTCACCAAAAGAGTAAAAAGACCACCTACAGACTGGGAAAGAATTTCCAGCTATGACGTCTCCGACCAGCGCCTGATCTCTAAAATCTATAGGATTCTGTCAAAACTCAACCACAAAAAGACAAACAAGCCAATCAAGAAGT
This sequence comes from Elephas maximus indicus, assembly GCF_024166365.1. Taxonomy (NCBI): domain Eukaryota; kingdom Metazoa; phylum Chordata; class Mammalia; order Proboscidea; family Elephantidae; genus Elephas; species Elephas maximus. The sequence continues at coordinate 170,432,213 of NC_064846.1, forward strand.
GGGCAAAGGATATGAACACACACTTCGCTAAAGAAGATATTCAGGCAGCTGACAGATACATGAGAAAATGCTCTCGATCATTAGCCATTAGAGAAATGTAAATTAAAACTACGATGAGATTCCATCTCACTCCAACAAGGCTGGCAATAATCCAAAAAACACCAAATAATAAATGTTGGAGAGGCTGCGGAGAGATTGGAATTCTCATACACTGCTGGTGGGAATGTAAAATGGTACAACCACTTTGGAAATCTATCTGGCGTTATCTTAAACAGTTAGAAATAGAACTACCATACAACCCAGAAATCCCACTCCTCGGAATATACCCTAGAGACACAAGAGCCTTCACACAAACAGATATCTGCACACCCATGTTTATGGCAGCTCTGTTTACAATAGCAAAAAGCTGGAAGCAACCAAGGTGTCCATCAACGGATGAATGGGTAAATAAATTGTGGTATATTCACACAATGGAATACTACGCATCGATAAAGAACAGTGACGAATACTGTGAAACATTTCATACCATGGAGGAACCTGGAAGGCATTATGCTGAGCGAAATCAGTCAGAGGCAAAAGGACAAATATTGTATAAGACCGCTCTTATAAGATCTTGAGAAATAGTACAAACTGAGAAGAACACATACTTTTGTGGTTACGGGGGGGGAGGGAGGGAGGAAGGGAGGGAGGGAGGGAGGGAGGGAGAGGGTTTTTTTTACTGATTAATTAGCAGATAAGAACTGCTTTAGGTGAAGGGAAGGACAACACTCAATACATGGAAGGTCAGCTCAGTTCGACTGGACCAAAAGCAAAGAAGTTTCCGGGATAAAATGAATGCTTCAAAGGTCAGCGGAGCAAGGGCGGGGGTTTGGGAACCATGGTTTAAGGGGAATTCTAAGTCAATTGGCAAAATAATTCAATTATGAAAACATTCTGCATCCCACTTTGAAATGTGGCGTCTGGGGTCTTAAATGCTAACAAGCGGCCATCTGAGCTGCATCAATTGGTCTCAACCCACCTGGAGCAAGGGAGAATGAAGAACACCAAGGTCACACGACAACTAGGAGCCCAAGAGACAGAAAGGGCCACATGAACCAGAGACCTACATCATCCTGAGACCAGAAGAACTAGTTGGTGCCCGGCCACAATCGATGACTGCCCTGACAGGGAGCACAACAGAGAACTCCTGAGAGACCAGGAGATCAGTGGGATGCAGACCCCAAATTCTCATAAAAAGACCATACTTAATGGTCTGACTGAGACCAGAGGAATCCCGGAGGCAATGCTCCCCAGACCTTCTGATGGCACACGACAGGAACCATCCCCGAAGACAACTCATCAGGCATGAAAAGGACTGGTCAGCTGGGGGGAGAGAGATGCTGATGAAGAGGGAGCTAATTAAATCAGGTGGACACGGGAGAGTGTGTTGGCAACTCTTGACTGGAGGGGGGATGGGAAGATAGAGAGAGAGGGAAGCTGGCAAAATTGGCACGAAACGAGAGACTGAAAGGGCTGACTCAATAGGGGGAGAGCAAGTGGGAGAAGGGAGTAAGATGTATGTAAACTTACACGTGACAGACCGATTGGAATGGTAAATGTTCACTTGAAGCTTCATAAAGATTAATTAAAAAAAAAAAAAAAGAAAACCACAAAGCTCTACTACAAGAAATTCAAAAGGACATACTTAAGTGGAAAAACATACCCTGCTCATGGATAGGAAGACTTAACATAGTAAAAATGTCTATTCTACCAAAAGCCATCTATACATACAATGCACTTCCGATCCAAATTCCAATCTCATTTTTTAAGGTGATAGAGCAACAAATCACCAACTTCATATGGAAGGGAAAGAAGCCTCGGATAAGCAAAGCATTACTGAAAAAGAGGAAGAAAGTGGGAGGCCTCACTCTACCTAATTTCAGAACCTATTATACAGCCACAGTAGTCAAAACAGCCTGGTATTGGTACAACAACAGGCACATAGACCAGTGGAACAGAATTGAGAACCCAGATATAAATCCATCCACATATGAGCAGCTGATATTTGACAAAGGCCCAGTGTCAGTTCATTGGGGAAAGGATAGTCTTTTTAACAAATGGTGCTGGCATAACTGGATATCCATTTGCAAAGAAATGAAACAGGACCCATACCTCACACCATGCACAAAAACTAACTCCAAGTGGTTCAAAGACCTAAACATAAAGACTAAAACGATAAAGATCATGGAAGAAAAAATAGGGACAACCTTAGGAGCCCTAATACAAGGCATAAACAGAATACAAAACATTACCAAAAGTGACGAAGAGAAACCAGATAACTGGGAGCTCCTAAAAATCAAACACCTATGCTCATCTAAAGACTTCACCAAAAGAGTAAAAAGACCACCTACAGACTGGGAAAGAATTTCCAGCTATGACGTCTCTGACCAGCGCCTGATCTCTAAAATCTATAGGATTCTGTCAAAACTCAACCACAAAAAGACAAACAAGCCAATCAAGAAGTGGGCAAAGGATATGAACACACACTTCGCTAAAGAAGATATTCAGGCAGCTGACAGATACATGAGAAAATGCTCTCGATCATTAGCCATTAGAGAAATGTAAATTAAAACTACGATGAGATTCCATCTCACTCCAACAAGGCTGGCAATAATCCAAAAAACACCAAATAATAAATGTTGGAGAGGCTGCGGAGAGATTGGAATTCTCATACACTGCTGGTGGGAATGTAAAATGGTACAACCACTTTGGAAATCTATCTGGCGTTATCTTAAACAGTTAGAAATAGAACTACCATACAACCCAGAAATCCCACTCCTCGGAATATACCCTAGAGACACAAGAGCCTTCACACAAACAGATATCTGCACACCCATGTTTATGGCAGCTCTGTTTACAATAGCAAAAAGCTGGAAGCAACCAAGGTGTCCATCAACGGATGAATGGGTAAATAAATTGTGGTATATTCACACAATGGAATACTACGCATCGATAAAGAACAGTGACGAATACTGTGAAACATTTCATACCATGGAGGAACCTGGAAGGCATTATGCTGAGCGAAATCAGTCAGAGGCAAAAGGACAAATATTGTATAAGACCGCTCTTATAAGATCTTGAGAAATAGTACAAACTGAGAAGAACACATACTTTTGTGGTTACGGGGGGGGAGGGAGGGAGGAAGGGAGGGAGGGAGGGAGGGAGAGGGTTTTTTTTACTGATTAATTAGCAGATAAGAACTGCTTTAGGTGAAGGGAAGGACAACACTCAATACATGGAAGGTCAGCTCAGTTCGACTGGACCAAAAGCAAAGAAGTTTCCGGGATAAAATGAATGCTTCAAAGGTCAGCGGAGCAAGGGCGGGGGTTTGGGAACCATGGTTTAAGGGGAATTCTAAGTCAATTGGCAAAATAATTCAATTATGAAAACATTCGGCATCCCACTTTGAAATGTGGCGTCTGGGGTCTTAAATGCTAACAAGCGGCCATCTGAGCTGCATCAATTGGTCTCAACCCACCTGGAGCAAGGGAGAATGAAGAACACCAAGGTCACACGACAACTAGGAGCCCAAGAGACAGAAAGGGCCACATGAACCAGAGACCTACATCATCCTGAGACCAGAAGAACTAGTTGGTGCCCGGCCACAATCGATGACTGCCCTGACAGGGAGCACAACAGAGAACTCCTGAGAGACCAGGAGATCAGTGGGATGCAGACCCCAAATTCTCATAAAAAGACCATACTTAATGGTCTGACTGAGACCAGAGGAATCCCGGAGGCAATGCTCCCCAGACCTTCTGATGGCACACGACAGGAACCATCCCCGAAGACAACTCATCAGGCATGAAAAGGACTGGTCAGCTGGGGGGAGAGAGATGCTGATGAAGAGGGAGCTAATTAAATCAGGTGGACACGGGAGAGTGTGTTGGCAACTCTTGACTGGAGGGGGGATGGGAAGATAGAGAGAGAGGGAAGCTGGCAAAATTGGCACGAAACGAGAGACTGAAAGGGCTGACTCAATAGGGGGAGAGCAAGTGGGAGAAGGGAGTAAGATGTATGTAAACTTACACGTGACAGACCGATTGGAATGGTAAATGTTCACTTGAAGCTTCATAAAGATTAATTAAAAAAAAAAAAAAAGAAAACCACAAAGCTCTACTACAAGAAATTCAAAAGGACATACTTAAGTGGAAAAACATACCCTGCTCATGGATAGGAAGACTTAACATAGTAAAAATGTCTATTCTACCAAAAGCCATCTATACATACAATGCACTTCCGATCCAAATTCCAATCTCATTTTTTAAGGTGATAGAGCAACAAATCACCAACTTCATATGGAAGGGAAAGAAGCCTCGGATAAGCAAAGCATTACTGAAAAAGAGGAAGAAAGTGGGAGGCCTCACTCTACCTAATTTCAGAACCTATTATACAGCCACAGTAGTCAAAACAGCCTGGTATTGGTACAACAACAGGCACATAGACCAGTGGAACAGAATTGAGAACCCAGATATAAATCCATCCACATATGAGCAGCTGATATTTGACAAAGGCCCAGTGTCAGTTCATTGGGGAAAGGATAGTCTTTTTAACAAATGGTGCTGGCATAACTGGATATCCATTTGCAAAGAAATGAAACAGGACCCATACCTCACACCATGCACAAAAACTAACTCCAAGTGGTTCAAAGACCTAAACATAAAGACTAAAACGATAAAGATCATGGAAGAAAAAATAGGGACAACCTTAGGAGCCCTAATACAAGGCATAAACAGAATACAAAACATTACCAAAAGTGACGAAGAGAAACCAGATAACTGGGAGCTCCTAAAAATCAAACACCTATGCTCATCTAAAGACTTCACCAAAAGAGTAAAAAGACCACCTACAGACTGGGAAAGAATTTCCAGCTATGACGTCTCCGACCAGCGCCTGATCTCTAAAATCTATAGGATTCTGTCAAAACTCAACCACAAAAAGACAAACAAGCCAATCAAGAAGTGGGCAAAGGATATGAACACACACTTCGCTAAAGAAGATATTCAGGCAGCTGACAGATACATGAGAAAATGCTCTCGATCATTAGCCATTAGAGAAATGTAAATTAAAACTACGATGAGATTCCATCTCACTCCAACAAGGCTGGCAATAATCCAAAAAACACCAAATAATAAATGTTGGAGAGGCTGCGGAGAGATTGGAATTCTCATACACTGCTGGTGGGAATGTAAAATGGTACAACCACTTTGGAAATCTATCTGGCGTTATCTTAAACAGTTAGAAATAGAACTACCATACAACCCAGAAATCCCACTCCTCGGAATATACCCTAGAGACACAAGAGCCTTCACACAAACAGATATCTGCACACCCATGTTTATGGCAGCTCTGTTTACAATAGCAAAAAGCTGGAAGCAACCAAGGTGTCCATCAACGGATGAATGGGTAAATAAATTGTGGTATATTCACACAATGGAATACTACGCATCGATAAAGAACAGTGACGAATACTGTGAAACATTTCATACCATGGAGGAACCTGGAAGGCATTATGCTGAGCGAAATCAGTCAGAGGCAAAAGGACAAATATTGTATAAGACCGCTCTTATAAGATCTTGAGAAATAGTACAAACTGAGAAGAACACATACTTTTGTGGTTACGGGGGGGGAGGGAGGGATGAAGGGAGGGAGGGAGGGAGGGAGGGAGAGGGTTTTTTTTTACTGATTAATTAGCAGATAAGAACTGCTTTAGGTGAAGGGAAGGACAACACTCAATACATGGAAGGTCAGCTCAGTTCGACTGGACCAAAAGCAAAGAAGTTTCCGGGATAAAATGAATGCTTCAAAGGTCAGCGGAGCAAGGGCGGGGGTTTGGGAACCATGGTTTAAGGGGAATTCTAAGTCAATTGGCAAAATAATTCAATTATGAAAACATTCTGCATCCCACTTTGAAATGTGGCGTCTGGGGTCTTAAATGCTAACAAGCGGCCATCTGAGCTGCATCAATTGGTCTCAACCCACCTGGAGCAAGGGAGAATGAAGAACACCAAGGTCACACGACAACTAGGAGCCCAAGAGACAGAAAGGGCCACATGAACCAGAGACCTACATCATCCTGAGACCAGAAGAACTAGTTGGTGCCCGGCCACAATCGATGACTGCCCTGACAGGGAGCACAACAGAGAACTCCTGAGAGACCAGGAGATCAGTGGGATGCAGACCCCAAATTCTCATAAAAAGACCATACTTAATGGTCTGACTGAGACCAGAGGAATCCCGGAGGCAATGCTCCCCAGACCTTCTGATGGCACACGACAGGAACCATCCCCGAAGACAACTCATCAGGCATGAAAAGGACTGGTCAGCTGGGGGGAGAGAGATGCTGATGAAGAGGGAGCTAATTAAATCAGGTGGACACGGGAGAGTGTGTTGGCAACTCTTGACTGGAGGGGGGATGGGAAGATAGAGAGAGAGGGAAGCTGGCAAAATTGGCACGAAACGAGAGACTGAAAGGGCTGACTCAATAGGGGGAGAGCAAGTGGGAGAAGGGAGTAAGATGTATGTAAACTTACACGTGACAGACCGATTGGAATGGTAAATGTTCACTTGAAGCTTCATAAAGATTAATTAAAAAAAAAAAAAAGAAAACCACAAAGCTCTACTACAAGAAATTCAAAAGGACATACTTAAGTGGAAAAACATACCCTGCTCATGGATAGGAAGACTTAACATAGTAAAAATGTCTATTCTACCAAAAGCCATCTATACATACAATGCACTTCCGATCCAAATTCCAATCTCATTTTTTAAGGTGATAGAGCAACAAATCACCAACTTCATATGGAAGGGAAAGAAGCCTCGGATAAGCAAAGCATTACTGAAAAAGAGGAAGAAAGTGGGAGGCCTCACTCTACCTAATTTCAGAACCTATTATACAGCCACAGTAGTCAAAACAGCCTGGTATTGGTACAACAACAGGCACATAGACCAGTGGAACAGAATTGAGAACCCAGATATAAATCCATCCACATATGAGCAGCTGATATTTGACAAAGGCCCAGTGTCAGTTCATTGGGGAAAGGATAGTCTTTTTAACAAATGGTGCTGGCATAACTGGATATCCATTTGCAAAGAAATGAAACAGGACCCATACCTCACACCATGCACAAAAACTAACTCCAAGTGGTTCAAAGACCTAAACATAAAGACTAAAACGATAAAGATCATGGAAGAAAAAATAGGGACAACCTTAGGAGCCCTAATACAAGGCATAAACAGAATACAAAACATTACCAAAAGTGACGAAGAGAAACCAGATAACTGGGAGCTCCTAAAAATCAAACACCTATGCTCATCTAAAGACTTCACCAAAAGAGTAAAAAGACCACCTACAGACTGGGAAAGAATTTCCAGCTATGACGTCTCCGACCAGCGCCTGATCTCTAAAATCTATAGGATTCTGTCAAAACTCAACCACAAAAAGACAAACAAGCCAATCAAGAAGTGGGCAAAGGATATGAACACACACTTCGCTAAAGAAGATATTCAGGCAGCTGACAGATACATGAGAAAATGCTCTCGATCATTAGCCATTAGAGAAATGTAAATTAAAACTACGATGAGATTCCATCTCACTCCAACAAGGCTGGCAATAATCCAAAAAACACCAAATAATAAATGTTGGAGAGGCTGCGGAGAGATTGGAATTCTCATACACTGCTGGTGGGAATGTAAAATGGTACAACCACTTTGGAAATCTATCTGGCGTTATCTTAAACAGTTAGAAATAGAACTACCATACAACCCAGAAATCCCACTCCTCGGAATATACCCTAGAGACACAAGAGCCTTCACACAAACAGATATCTGCACACCCATGTTTATGGCAGCTCTGTTTACAATAGCAAAAAGCTGGAAGCAACCAAGGTGTCCATCAACGGATGAATGGGTAAATAAATTGTGGTATATTCACACAATGGAATACTACGCATCGATAAAGAACAGTGACGAATACTGTGAAACATTTCATACCATGGAGGAACCTGGAAGGCATTATGCTGAGCGAAATCAGTCAGAGGCAAAAGGACAAATATTGTATAAGACCGCTCTTATAAGATCTTGAGAAATAGTACAAACTGAGAAGAACACATACTTTTGTGGTTACGGGGGGGGAGGGAGGGATGAAGGGAGGGAGGGAGGGAGGGAGGGAGAGGGTTTTTTTTACTGATTAATTAGCAGATAAGAACTGCTTTAGGTGAAGGGAAGGACAACACTCAATACATGGAAGGTCAGCTCAGTTCGACTGGACCAAAAGCAAAGAAGTTTCCGGGATAAAATGAATGCTTCAAAGGTCAGCGGAGCAAGGGCGGGGGTTTGGGAACCATGGTTTAAGGGGAATTCTAAGTCAATTGGCAAAATAATTCAATTATGAAAACATTCTGCATCCCACTTTGAAATGTGGCGTCTGGGGTCTTAAATGCTAACAAGCGGCCATCTGAGCTGCATCAATTGGTCTCAACCCACCTGGAGCAAGGGAGAATGAAGAACACCAAGGTCACACGACAACTAGGAGCCCAAGAGACAGAAAGGGCCACATGAACCAGAGACCTACATCATCCTGAGACCAGAAGAACTAGTTGGTGCCCGGCCACAATCGATGACTGCCCTGACAGGGAGCACAACAGAGAACTCCTGAGAGACCAGGAGATCAGTGGGATGCAGACCCCAAATTCTCATAAAAAGACCATACTTAATGGTCTGACTGAGACCAGAGGAATCCCGGAGGCAATGCTCCCCAGACCTTCTGATGGCACACGACAGGAACCATCCCCGAAGACAACTCATCAGGCATGAAAAGGACTGGTCAGCTGGGGGGAGAGAGATGCTGATGAAGAGGGAGCTAATTAAATCAGGTGGACACGGGAGAGTGTGTTGGCAACTCTTGACTGGAGGGGGGATGGGAAGATAGAGAGAGAGGGAAGCTGGCAAAATTGGCACGAAACGAGAGACTGAAAGGGCTGACTCAATAGGGGGAGAGCAAGTGGGAGAAGGGAGTAAGATGTATGTAAACTTACACGTGACAGACCGATTGGAATGGTAAATGTTCACTTGAAGCTTCATAAAGATTAATTAAAAAAAAAAAAAAAGAAAACCACAAAGCTCTACTACAAGAAATTCAAAAGGACATACTTAAGTGGAAAAACATACCCTGCTCATGGATAGGAAGACTTAACATAGTAAAAATGTCTATTCTACCAAAAGCCATCTATACATACAATGCACTTCCGATCCAAATTCCAATCTCATTTTTTAAGGTGATAGAGCAACAAATCACCAACTTCATATGGAAGGGAAAGAAGCCTCGGATAAGCAAAGCATTACTGAAAAAGAGGAAGAAAGTGGGAGGCCTCACTCTACCTAATTTCAGAACCTATTATACAGCCACAGTAGTCAAAACAGCCTGGTATTGGTACAACAACAGGCACATAGACCAGTGGAACAGAATTGAGAACCCAGATATAAATCCATCCACATATGAGCAGCTGATATTTGACAAAGGCCCAGTGTCAGTTCATTGGGGAAAGGATAGTCTTTTTAACAAATGGTGCTGGCATAACTGGATATCCATTTGCAAAGAAATGAAACAGGACCCATACCTCACACCATGCACAAAAACTAACTCCAAGTGGTTCAAAGACCTAAACATAAAGACTAAAACGATAAAGATCATGGAAGAAAAAATAGGGACAACCTTAGGAGCCCTAATACAAGGCATAAACAGAATACAAAACATTACCAAAAGTGACGAAGAGAAACCAGATAACTGGGAGCTCCTAAAAATCAAACACCTATGCTCATCTAAAGACTTCACCAAAAGAGTAAAAAGACCACCTACAGACTGGGAAAGAATTTCCAGCTATGACGTCTCTGACCAGCGCCTGATCTCTAAAATCTATAGGATTCTGTCAAAACTCAACCACAAAAAGACAAACAAGCCAATCAAGAAGTGGGCAAAGGATATGAACACACACTTCGCTAAAGAAGATATTCAGGCAGCTGACAGATACATGAGAAAATGCTCTCGATCATTAGCCATTAGAGAAATGTAAATTAAAACTACGATGAGATTCCATCTCACTCCAACAAGGCTGGCAATAATCCAAAAAACACCAAATAATAAATGTTGGAGAGGCTGCGGAGAGATTGGAATTCTCATACACTGCTGGTGGGAATGTAAAATGGTACAACCACTTTGGAAATCTATCTGGCGTTATCTTAAACAGTTAGAAATAGAACTACCATACAACCCAGAAATCCCACTCCTCGGAATATACCCTAGAGACACAAGAGCCTTCACACAAACAGATATCTGCACACCCATGTTTATGGCAGCTCTGTTTACAATAGCAAAAAGCTGGAAGCAACCAAGGTGTCCATCAACGGATGAATGGGTAAATAAATTGTGGTATATTCACACAATGGAATACTACACATCGATAAAGAACAGTGACGAATACTGTGAAACATTTCATACCATGGAGGAACCTGGAAGGCATTATGCTGAGCGAAATCAGTCAGAGGCAAAAGGACAAATATTGTATAAGACCGCTCTTATAAGATCTTGAGAAATAGTACAAACTGAGAAGAACACATACTTTTGTGGTTACGGGGGGGGGAGGGAGGGAGGAAGGGAGGGAGGGAGGGAGGGAGGGAGAGGGTTTTTTTTACTGATTAATTAGCAGATAAGAACTGCTTTAGGTGAAGGGAAGGACAACACTCAATACATGGAAGGTCAGCTCAGTTCGACTGGACCAAAAGCAAAGAAGTTTCCGGGATAAAATGAATGCTTCAAAGGTCAGCGGAGCAAGGGTGGGGGTTTGGGAACCATGGTTTAAGGGGAATTCTAAGTCAATTGGCAAAATAATTCAATTATGAAAACATTCGGCATCCCACTTTGAAATGTGGCGTCTGGGGTCTTAAATGCTAACAAGCGGCCATCTGAGCTGCATCAATTGGTCTCAACCCACCTGGAGCAAGGGAGAATGAAGAACACCAAGGTCACACGACAACTAGGAGCCCAAGAGACAGAAAGGGCCACATGAACCAGAGACCTACATCATCCTGAGACCAGAAGAACTAGTTGGTGCCCGGCCACAATCGATGACTGCCCTGACAGGGAGCACAACAGAGAACTCCTGAGAGACCAGGAGATCAGTGGGATGCAGACCCCAAATTCTCATAAAAAGACCATACTTAATGGTCTGACTGAGACCAGAGGAATCCCGGAGGCAATGCTCCCCAGACCTTCTGATGGCACACGACAGGAACCATCCCCGAAGACAACTCATCAGGCATGAAAAGGACTGGTCAGCTGGGGGGAGAGAGATGCTGATGAAGAGGGAGCTAATTAAATCAGGTGGACACGGGAGAGTGTGTTGGCAACTCTTGACTGGAGGGGGGATGGGAAGATAGAGAGAGAGGGAAGCTGGCAAAATTGGCACGAAACGAGAGACTGAAAGGGCTGACTCAATAGGGGGAGAGCAAGTGGGAGAAGGGAGTAAGATGTATGTAAACTTACACGTGACAGACCGATTGGAATGGTAAATGTTCACTTGAAGCTTCATAAAGATTAATTAAAAAAAAAAAAAAAGAAAACCACAAAGCTCTACTACAAGAAATTCAAAAGGACATACTTAAGTGGAAAAACATACCCTGCTCATGGATAGGAAGACTTAACATAGTAAAAATGTCTATTCTACCAAAAGCCATCTATACATACAATGCACTTCCGATCCAAATTCCAATCTCATTTTTTAAGGTGATAGAGCAACAAATCACCAACTTCATATGGAAGGGAAAGAAGCCTCGGATAAGCAAAGCATTACTGAAAAAGAGGAAGAAAGTGGGAGGCCTCACTCTACCTAATTTCAGAACCTATTATACAGCCACAGTAGTCAAAACAGCCTGGTATTGGTACAACAACAGGCACATAGACCAGTGGAACAGAATTGAGAACCCAGATATAAATCCATCCACATATGAGCAGCTGATATTTGACAAAGGCCCAGTGTCAGTTCATTGGGGAAAGGATAGTCTTTTTAACAAATGGTGCTGGCATAACTGGATATCCATTTGCAAAGAAATGAAACAGGACCCATACCTCACACCATGCACAAAAACTAACTCCAAGTGGTTCAAAGACCTAAACATAAAGACTAAAACGATAAAGATCATGGAAGAAAAAATAGGGACAACCTTAGGAGCCCTAATACAAGGCATAAACAGAATACAAAACATTACCAAAAGTGACGAAGAGAAACCAGATAACTGGGAGCTCCTAAAAATCAAACACCTATGCTCATCTAAAGACTTCACCAAAAGAGTAAAAAGACCACCTACAGACTGGGAAAGAATTTCCAGCTATGACGTCTCTGACCAGCGCCTGATCTCTAAAATCTATAGGATTCTGTCAAAACTCAACCACAAAAAGACAAACAAGCCAATCAAGAAGTGGGCAAAGGATATGAACACACACTTCGCTAAAGAAGATATTCAGGCAGCTGACAGATACATGAGAAAATGCTCTCGATCATTAGCCATTAGAGAAATGTAAATTAAAACTACGATGAGATTCCATCTCACTCCAACAAGGCTGGCAATAATCCAAAAAACACCAACTAATAAATGTTGGAGAGGCTGCGGAGAGATTGGAATTCTCATACACTGCTGGTGGGAATGTAAAATGGTACAACCACTTTGGAAATCTATCTGGCGTTATCTTAAACAGTTAGAAATAGAACTACCATACAACCCAGAAATCCCACTCCTCGGAATATACCCTAGAGACACAAGAGCCTTCACACAAACAGATATCTGCACACCCATGTTTATGGCAGCTCTGTTTACAATAGCAAAAAGCTGGAAGCAACCAAGGTGTCCATCAACGGATGAATGGGTAAATAAATTGTGGTATATTCACACAATGGAATACTACGCATCGATAAAGAACAGTGACGAATACTGTGAAACATTTCATACCATGGAGGAACCTGGAAGGCATTATGCTGAGCGAAATCAGTCAGAGGCAAAAGGACAAATATTGTATAAGACCGCTCTTATAAGATCTTGAGAAATAGTACAAACTGAGAAGAACACATACTTTTGTGGTTACGGGGGGGGAGGGAGGGAGGAAGGGAGGGAGGGAGGGAGGGAGAGGGTTTTTTTTACTGATTAATTAGCAGATAAGAACTGCTTTAGGTGAAGGGAAGGACAACACTCAATACATGGAAGGTCAGCTCAGTTCGACTGGACCAAAAGCAAAGAAGTTTCCGGGATAAAATGAATGCTTCAAAGGTCAGCGGAGCAAGGGCGGGGGTTTGGGAACCATGGTTTAAGGGGAATTCTAAGTCAATTGGCAAAATAATTCAATTATGAAAACATTCGGCATCCCACTTTGAAATGTGGCGTCTGGGGTCTTAAATGCTAACAAGCGGCCATCTGAGCTGCATCAATTGGTCTCAACCCACCTGGAGCAAGGGAGAATGAAGAACACCAAGGTCACACGACAACTAGGAGCCCAAGAGACAGAAAGGGCCACATGAACCAGAGACCTACATCATCCTGAGACCAGAAGAACTAGTTGGTGCCCGGCCACAATCGATGACTGCCCTGACAGGGAGCACAACAGAGAACTCCTGAGAGACCAGGAGATCAGTGGGATGCAGACCCCAAATTCTCATAAAAAGACCATACTTAATGGTCTGACTGAGACCAGAGGAATCCCGGAGGCAATGCTCCCCAGACCTTCTGATGGCACACGACAGGAACCATCCCCGAAGACAACTCATCAGGCATGAAAAGGACTGGTCAGCTGGGGGGAGAGAGATGCTGATGAAGAGGGAGCTAATTAAATCAGGTGGACACGGGAGAGTGTGTTGGCAACTCTTGACTGGAGGGGGGATGGGAAGATAGAGAGAGAGGGAAGCTGGCAAAATTGGCACGAAACGAGAGACTGAAAGGGCTGACTCAATAGGGGGAGAGCAAGTGGGAGAAGGGAGTAAGATGTATGTAAACTTACACGTGACAGACCGATTGGAATGGTAAATGTTCACTTGAAGCTTCATAAAGATTAATTAAAAAAAAAAAAAAAGAAAACCACAAAGCTCTACTACAAGAAATTCAAAAGGACATACTTAAGTGGAAAAACATACCCTGCTCATGGATAGGAAGACTTAACATAGTAAAAATGTCTATTCTACCAAAAGCCATCTATACATACAATGCACTTCCGATCCAAATTCCAATCTCATTTTTTAAGGTGATAGAGCAACAAATCACCAACTTCATATGGAAGGGAAAGAAGCCTCGGATAAGCAAAGCATTACTGAAAAAGAGGAAGAAAGTGGGAGGCCTCACTCTACCTAATTTCAGAACCTATTATACAGCCACAGTAGTCAAAACAGCCTGGTATTGGTACAACAACAGGCACATAGACCAGTGGAACAGAATTGAGAACCCAGATATAAATCCATCCACATATGAGCAGCTGATATTTGACAAAGGCCCAGTGTCAGTTCATTGGGGAAAGGATAGTCTTTTTAACAAATGGTGCTGGCATAACTGGATATCCATTTGCAAAGAAATGAAACAGGACCCATACCTCACACCATGCACAAAAACTAACTCCAAGTGGTTCAAAGACCTAAACATAAAGACTAAAACGATAAAGATCATGGAAGAAAAAATAGGGACAACCTTAGGAGCCCTAATACAAGGCATAAACAGAATACAAAACATTACCAAAAGTGACGAAGAGAAACCAGATAACTGGGAGCTCCTAAAAATCAAACACCTATGCTCATCTAAAGACTTCACCAAAAGAGTAAAAAGACCACCTACAGACTGGGAAAGAATTTCCAGCTATGACGTCTCCGACCAGCGCCTGATCTCTAAAATCTATAGGATTCTGTCAAAACTCAACCACAAAAAGACAAACAAGCCAATCAAGAAGTGGGCAAAGGATATGAACACACACTTCGCTAAAGAAGATATTCAGGCAGCTGACAGATACATGAGAAAATGCTCTCGATCATTAGCCATTAGAGAAATGTAAATTAAAACTACGATGAGATTCCATCTCACTCCAACAAGGCTGGCAATAATCCAAAAAACACCAAATAATAAATGTTGGAGAGGCTGCGGAGAGATTGGAATTCTCATACACTGCTGGTGGGAATGTAAAATGGTACAACCACTTTGGAAATCTATCTGGCGTTATCTTAAACAGTTAGAAATAGAACTACCATACAACCCAGAAATCCCACTCCTCGGAATATACCCTAGAGACACAAGAGCCTTCACACAAACAGATATCTGCACACCCATGTTTATGGCAGCTCTGTTTACAATAGCAAAAAGCTGGAAGCAACCAAGGTGTCCATCAACGGATGAATGGGTAAATAAATTGTGGTATATTCACACAATGGAATACTACGCATCGATAAAGAACAGTGACGAATACTGTGAAACATTTCATACCATGGAGGAACCTGGAAGGCATTATGCTGAGCGAAATCAGTCAGAGGCAAAAGGACAAATATTGTATAAGACCGCTCTTATAAGATCTTGAGAAATAGTACAAACTGAGAAGAACACATACTTTTGTGGTTACGGGGGGGAGGGAGGGAGGAAGGGAGGGAGGGAGGGAGGGAGGGAGAGGGTTTTTTTTACTGATTAATTAGCAGATAAGAACTGCTTTAGGTGAAGGGAAGGACAACACTCAATACATGGAAGGTCAGCTCAGTTCGACTGGACCAAAAGCAAAGAAGTTTCCGGGATAAAATGAATGCTTCAAAGGTCAGCGGAGCAAGGGTGGGGGTTTGGGAACCATGGTTTAAGGGGAATTCTAAGTCAATTGGCAAAATAATTCAATTATGAAAACATTCGGCATCCCACTTTGAAATGTGGCGTCTGGGGTCTTAAATGCTAACAAGCGGCCATCTGAGCTGCATCAATTGGTCTCAACCCACCTGGAGCAAGGGAGAATGAAGAACACCAAGGTCACACGACAACTAGGAGCCCAAGAGACAGAAAGGGCCACATGAACCAGAGACCTACATCATCCTGAGACCAGAAGAACTAGTTGGTGCCCGGCCACAATCGATGACTGCCCTGACAGGGAGCACAACAGAGAACTCCTGAGAGACCAGGAGATCAGTGGGATGCAGACCCCAAATTCTCATAAAAAGACCATACTTAATGGTCTGACTGAGACCAGAGGAATCCCGGAGGCAATGCTCCCCAGACCTTCTGATGGCACACGACAGGAACCATCCCCGAAGACAACTCATCAGGCATGAAAAGGACTGGTCAGCTGGGGGGAGAGAGATGCTGATGAAGAGGGAGCTAATTAAATCAGGTGGACACGGGAGAGTGTGTTGGCAACTCTTGACTGGAGGGGGGATGGGAAGATAGAGAGAGAGGGAAGCTGGCAAAATTGGCACGAAACGAGAGACTGAAAGGGCTGACTCAATAGGGGGAGAGCAAGTGGGAGAAGGGAGTAAGATGTATGTAAACTTACACGTGACAGACCGATTGGAATGGTAAATGTTCACTTGAAGCTTCATAAAGATTAATTAAAAAAAAAAAAAAAGAAAACCACAAAGCTCTACTACAAGAAATTCAAAAGGACATACTTAAGTGGAAAAACATACCCTGCTCATGGATAGGAAGACTTAACATAGTAAAAATGTCTATTCTACCAAAAGCCATCTATACATACAATGCACTTCCGATCCAAATTCCAATCTCATTTTTTAAGGTGATAGAGCAACAAATCACCAACTTCATATGGAAGGGAAAGAAGCCTCGGATAAGCAAAGCATTACTGAAAAAGAGGAAGAAAGTGGGAGGCCTCACTCTACCTAATTTCAGAACCTATTATACAGCCACAGTAGTCAAAACAGCCTGGTATTGGTACAACAACAGGCACATAGACCAGTGGAACAGAATTGAGAACCCAGATATAAATCCATCCACATATGAGCAGCTGATATTTGACAAAGGCCCAGTGTCAGTTCATTGGGGAAAGGATAGTCTTTTTAACAAATGGTGCTGGCATAACTGGATATCCATTTGCAAAGAAATGAAACAGGACCCATACCTCACACCATGCACAAAAACTAACTCCAAGTGGTTCAAAGACCTAAACATAAAGACTAAAACGATAAAGATCATGGAAGAAAAAATAGGGACAACCTTAGGAGCCCTAATACAAGGCATAAACAGAATACAAAACATTACCAAAAGTGACGAAGAGAAACCAGATAACTGGGAGCTCCTAAAAATCAAACACCTATGCTCATCTAAAGACTTCACCAAAAGAGTAAAAAGACCACCTACAGACTGGGAAAGAATTTCCAGCTATGACGTCTCTGACCAGCGCCTGATCTCTAAAATCTATAGGATTCTGTCAAAACTCAACCACAAAAAGACAAACAAGCCAATCAAGAAGTGGGCAAAGGATATGAACACACACTTCGCTAAAGAAGATATTCAGGCAGCTGACAGATACATGAGAAAATGCTCTCGATCATTAGCCATTAGAGAAATGTAAATTAAAACTACGATGAGATTCCATCTCACTCCAACAAGGCTGGCAATAATCCAAAAAACACCAACTAATAAATGTTGGAGAGGCTGCGGAGAGATTGGAATTCTCATACACTGCTGGTGGGAATGTAAAATGGTACAACCACTTTGGAAATCTATCTGGCGTTATCTTAAACAGTTAGAAATAGAACTACCATACAACCCAGAAATCCCACTCCTCGGAATATACCCTAGAGACACAAGAGCCTTCACACAAACAGATATCTGCACACCCATGTTTATGGCAGCTCTGTTTACAATAGCAAAAAGCTGGAAGCAACCAAGGTGTCCATCAACGGATGAATGGGTAAATAAATTGTGGTATATTCACACAATGGAATACTACGCATCGATAAAGAACAGTGACGAATACTGTGAAACATTTCATACCATGGAGGAACCTGGAAGGCATTATGCTGAGCGAAATCAGTCAGAGGCAAAAGGACAAATATTGTATAAGACCGCTCTTATAAGATCTTGAGAAATAGTACAAACTGAGAAGAACACATACTTTTGTGGTTACGGGGGGGGAGGGAGGGAGGAAGGGAGGGAGGGAGGGAGGGAGAGGGTTTTTTTTACTGATTAATTAGCAGATAAGAACTGCTTTAGGTGAAGGGAAGGACAACACTCAATACATGGAAGGTCAGCTCAGTTCGACTGGACCAAAAGCAAAGAAGTTTCCGGGATAAAATGAATGCTTCAAAGGTCAGCGGAGCAAGGGCGGGGGTTTGGGAACCATGGTTTAAGGGGAATTCTAAGTCAATTGGCAAAATAATTCAATTATGAAAACATTCGGCATCCCACTTTGAAATGTGGCGTCTGGGGTCTTAAATGCTAACAAGCGGCCATCTGAGCTGCATCAATTGGTCTCAACCCACCTGGAGCAAGGGAGAATGAAGAACACCAAGGTCACACGACAACTAGGAGCCCAAGAGACAGAAAGGGCCACATGAACCAGAGACCTACATCATCCTGAGACCAGAAGAACTAGTTGGTGCCCGGCCACAATCGATGACTGCCCTGACAGGGAGCACAACAGAGAACTCCTGAGAGACCAGGAGATCAGTGGGATGCAGACCCCAAATTCTCATAAAAAGACCATACTTAATGGTCTGACTGAGACCAGAGGAATCCCGGAGGCAATGCTCCCCAGACCTTCTGATGGCACACGACAGGAACCATCCCCGAAGACAACTCATCAGGCATGAAAAGGACTGGTCAGCTGGGGGGAGAGAGATGCTGATGAAGAGGGAGCTAATTAAATCAGGTGGACACGGGAGAGTGTGTTGGCAACTCTTGACTGGAGGGGGGATGGGAAGATAGAGAGAGAGGGAAGCTGGCAAAATTGGCACGAAACGAGAGACTGAAAGGGCTGACTCAATAGGGGGAGAGCAAGTGGGAGAAGGGAGTAAGATGTATGTAAACTTACACGTGACAGACCGATTGGAATGGTAAATGTTCACTTGAAGCTTCATAAAGATTAATTAAAAAAAAAAAAAAAGAAAACCACAAAGCTCTACTACAAGAAATTCAAAAGGACATACTTAAGTGGAAAAACATACCCTGCTCATGGATAGGAAGACTTAACATAGTAAAAATGTCTATTCTACCAAAAGCCATCTATACATACAATGCACTTCCGATCCAAATTCCAATCTCATTTTTTAAGGTGATAGAGCAACAAATCACCAACTTCATATGGAAGGGAAAGAAGCCTCGGATAAGCAAAGCATTACTGAAAAAGAGGAAGAAAGTGGGAGGCCTCACTCTACCTAATTTCAGAACCTATTATACAGCCACAGTAGTCAAAACAGCCTGGTATTGGTACAACAACAGGCACATAGACCAGTGGAACAGAATTGAGAACCCAGATATAAATCCATCCACATATGAGCAGCTGATATTTGACAAAGGCCCAGTGTCAGTTCATTGGGGAAAGGATAGTCTTTTTAACAAATGGTGCTGGCATAACTGGATATCCATTTGCAAAGAAATGAAACAGGACCCATACCTCACACCATGCACAAAAACTAACTCCAAGTGGTTCAAAGACCTAAACATAAAGACTAAAACGATAAAGATCATGGAAGAAAAAATAGGGACAACCTTAGGAGCCCTAATACAAGGCATAAACAGAATACAAAACATTACCAAAAGTGACGAAGAGAAACCAGATAACTGGGAGCTCCTAAAAATCAAACACCTATGCTCATCTAAAGACTTCACCAAAAGAGTAAAAAGACCACCTACAGACTGGGAAAGAATTTCCAGCTATGACGTCTCCGACCAGCGCCTGATCTCTAAAATCTATAGGATTCTGTCAAAACTCAACCACAAAAAGACAAACAAGCCAATCAAGAAGTGGGCAAAGGATATGAACACACACTTCGCTAAAGAAGATATTCAGGCAGCTGACAGATACATGAGAAAATGCTCTCGATCATTAGCCATTAGAGAAATGTAAATTAAAACTACGATGAGATTCCATCTCACTCCAACAAGGCTGGCAATAATCCAAAAAACACCAAATAATAAATGTTGGAGAGGCTGCGGAGAGATTGGAATTCTCATACACTGCTGGTGGGAATGTAAAATGGTACAACCACTTTGGAAATCTATCTGGCGTTATCTTAAACAGTTAGAAATAGAACTACCATACAACCCAGAAATCCCACTCCTCGGAATATACCCTAGAGACACAAGAGCCTTCACACAAACAGATATCTGCACACCCATGTTTATGGCAGCTCTGTTTACAATAGCAAAAAGCTGGAAGCAACCAAGGTGTCCATCAACGGATGAATGGGTAAATAAATTGTGGTATATTCACACAATGGAATACTACGCATCGATAAAGAACAGTGACGAATACTGTGAAACATTTCATACCATGGAGGAACCTGGAAGGCATTATGCTGAGCGAAATCAGTCAGAGGCAAAAGGACAAATATTGTATAAGACCGCTCTTATAAGATCTTGAGAAATAGTACAAACTGAGAAGAACACATACTTTTGTGGTTACGGGGGGGAGGGAGGGAGGAAGGGAGGGAGGGAGGGAGGGAGGGAGAGGGTTTTTTTTACTGATTAATTAGCAGATAAGAACTGCTTTAGGTGAAGGGAAGGACAACACTCAATACATGGAAGGTCAGCTCAGTTCGACTGGACCAAAAGCAAAGAAGTTTCCGGGATAAAATGAATGCTTCAAAGGTCAGCGGAGCAAGGGCGGGGGTTTGGGAACCATGGTTTAAGGGGAATTCTAAGTCAATTGGCAAAATAATTCAATTATGAAAACATTCTGCATCCCACTTTGAAATGTGGCGTCTGGGGTCTTAAATGCTAACAAGCGGCCATCTGAGCTGCATCAATTGGTCTCAACCCACCTGGAGCAAGGGAGAATGAAGAACACCAAGGTCACACGACAACTAGGAGCCCAAGAGACAGAAAGGGCCACATGAACCAGAGACCTACATCATCCTGAGACCAGAAGAACTAGTTGGTGCCCGGCCACAATCGATGACTGCCCTGACAGGGAGCACAACAGAGAACTCCTGAGAGACCAGGAGATCAGTGGGATGCAGACCCCAAATTCTCATAAAAAGACCATACTTAATGGTCTGACTGAGACCAGAGGAATCCCGGAGGCAATGCTCCCCAGACCTTCTGATGGCACACGACAGGAACCATCCCCGAAGACAACTCATCAGGCATGAAAAGGACTGGTCAGCTGGGGGGAGAGAGATGCTGATGAAGAGGGAGCTAATTAAATCAGGTGGACACGGGAGAGTGTGTTGGCAACTCTTGACTGGAGGGGGGATGGGAAGATAGAGAGAGAGGGAAGCTGGCAAAATTGGCACGAAACGAGAGACTGAAAGGGCTGACTCAATAGGGGGAGAGCAAGTGGGAGAAGGGAGTAAGATGTATGTAAACTTACACGTGACAGACCGATTGGAATGGTAAATGTTCACTTGAAGCTTCATAAAGATTAATTAAAAAAAAAAAAAAAGAAAACCACAAAGCTCTACTACAAGAAATTCAAAAGGACATACTTAAGTGGAAAAACATACCCTGCTCATGGATAGGAAGACTTAACATAGTAAAAATGTCTATTCTACCAAAAGCCATCTATACATACAATGCACTTCCGATCCAAATTCCAATCTCATTTTTTAAGGTGATAGAGCAACAAATCACCAACTTCATATGGAAGGGAAAGAAGCCTCGGATAAGCAAAGCATTACTGAAAAAGAGGAAGAAAGTGGGAGGCCTCACTCTACCTAATTTCAGAACCTATTATACAGCCACAGTAGTCAAAACAGCCTGGTATTGGTACAACAACAGGCACATAGACCAGTGGAACAGAATTGAGAACCCAGATATAAATCCATCCACATATGAGCAGCTGATATTTGACAAAGGCCCAGTGTCAGTTCATTGGGGAAAGGATAGTCTTTTTAACAAATGGTGCTGGCATAACTGGATATCCATTTGCAAAGAAATGAAACAGGACCCATACCTCACACCATGCACAAAAACTAACTCCAAGTGGTTCAAAGACCTAAACATAAAGACTAAAACGATAAAGATCATGGAAGAAAAAATAGGGACAACCTTAGGAGCCCTAATACAAGGCATAAACAGAATACAAAACATTACCAAAAGTGACGAAGAGAAACCAGATAACTGGGAGCTCCTAAAAATCAAACACCTATGCTCATCTAAAGACTTCACCAAAAGAGTAAAAAGACCACCTACAGACTGGGAAAGAATTTCCAGCTATGACGTCTCCGACCAGCGCCTGATCTCTAAAATCTATAGGATTCTGTCAAAACTCAACCACAAAAAGACAAACAAGCCAATCAAGAAGTGGGCAAAGGATATGAACACACACTTCGCTAAAGAAGATATTCAGGCAGCTGACAGATACATGAGAAAATGCTCTCGATCATTAGCCATTAGAGAAATGTAAATTAAAACTACGATGAGATTCCATCTCACTCCAACAAGGCTGGCAATAATCCAAAAAACACCAAATAATAAATGTTGGAGAGGCTGCGGAGAGATTGGAATTCTCATACACTGCTGGTGGGAATGTAAAATGGTACAACCACTTTGGAAATCTATCTGGCGTTATCTTAAACAGTTAGAAATAGAACTACCATACAACCCAGAAATCCCACTCCTCGGAATATACCCTAGAGACACAAGAGCCTTCACACAAACAGATATCTGCACACCCATGTTTATGGCAGCTCTGTTTACAATAGCAAAAAGCTGGAAGCAACCAAGGTGTCCATCAACGGATGAATGGGTAAATAAATTGTGGTATATTCACACAATGGAATACTACGCATCGATAAAGAACAGTGACGAATACTGTGAAACATTTCATACCATGGAGGAACCTGGAAGGCATTATGCTGAGCGAAATCAGTCAGAGGCAAAAGGACAAATATTGTATAAGACCGCTCTTATAAGATCTTGAGAAATAGTACAAACTGAGAAGAACACATACTTTTGTGGTTACGGGGGGGAGGGAGGGAGGAAGGGAGGGAGGGAGGGAGGGAGGGAGAGGGTTTTTTTTACTGATTAATTAGCAGATAAGAACTGCTTTAGGTGAAGGGAAGGACAACACTCAATACATGGAAGGTCAGCTCAGTTCGACTGGACCAAAAGCAAAGAAGTTTCCGGGATAAAATGAATGCTTCAAAGGTCAGCGGAGCAAGGGCGGGGGTTTGGGAACCATGGTTTAAGGGGAATTCTAAGTCAATTGGCAAAATAATTCAATTATGAAAACATTCTGCATCCCACTTTGAAATGTGGCGTCTGGGGTCTTAAATGCTAACAAGCGGCCATCTGAGCTGCATCAATTGGTCTCAACCCACCTGGAGCAAGGGAGAATGAAGAACACCAAGGTCACACGACAACTAGGAGCCCAAGAGACAGAAAGGGCCACATGAACCAGAGACCTACATCATCCTGAGACCAGAAGAACTAGTTGGTGCCCGGCCACAATCGATGACTGCCCTGACAGGGAGCACAACAGAGAACTCCTGAGAGACCAGGAGATCAGTGGGATGCAGACCCCAAATTCTCATAAAAAGACCATACTTAATGGTCTGACTGAGACCAGAGGAATCCCGGAGGCAATGCTCCCCAGACCTTCTGATGGCACACGACAGGAACCATCCCCGAAGACAACTCATCAGGCATGAAAAGGACTGGTCAGCTGGGGGGAGAGAGATGCTGATGAAGAGGGAGCTAATTAAATCAGGTGGACACGGGAGAGTGTGTTGGCAACTCTTGACTGGAGGGGGGATGGGAAGATAGAGAGAGAGGGAAGCTGGCAAAATTGGCACGAAACGAGAGACTGAAAGGGCTGACTCAATAGGGGGAGAGCAAGTGGGAGAAGGGAGTAAGATGTATGTAAACTTACACGTGACAGACCGATTGGAATGGTAAATGTTCACTTGAAGCTTCATAAAGATTAATTAAAAAAAAAAAAAAAGAAAACCACAAAGCTCTACTACAAGAAATTCAAAAGGACATACTTAAGTGGAAAAACATACCCTGCTCATGGATAGGAAGACTTAACATAGTAAAAATGTCTATTCTACCAAAAGCCATCTATACATACAATGCACTTCCGATCCAAATTCCAATCTCATTTTTTAAGGTGATAGAGCAACAAATCACCAACTTCATATGGAAGGGAAAGAAGCCTCGGATAAGCAAAGCATTACTGAAAAAGAGGAAGAAAGTGGGAGGCCTCACTCTACCTAATTTCAGAACCTATTATACAGCCACAGTAGTCAAAACAGCCTGGTATTGGTACAACAACAGGCACATAGACCAGTGGAACAGAATTGAGAACCCAGATATAAATCCATCCACATATGAGCAGCTGATATTTGACAAAGGCCCAGTGTCAGTTCATTGGGGAAAGGATAGTCTTTTTAACAAATGGTGCTGGCATAACTGGATATCCATTTGCAAAGAAATGAAACAGGACCCATACCTCACACCATGCACAAAAACTAACTCCAAGTGGTTCAAAGACCTAAACATAAAGACTAAAACGATAAAGATCATGGAAGAAAAAATAGGGACAACCTTAGGAGCCCTAATACAAGGCATAAACAGAATACAAAACATTACCAAAAGTGACGAAGAGAAACCAGATAACTGGGAGCTCCTAAAAATCAAACACCTATGCTCATCTAAAGACTTCACCAAAAGAGTAAAAAGACCACCTACAGACTGGGAAAGAATTTCCAGCTATGACGTCTCTGACCAGCGCCTGATCTCTAAAATCTATAGGATTCTGTCAAAACTCAACCACAAAAAGACAAACAAGCCAATCAAGAAGTGGGCAAAGGATATGAACACACACTTCGCTAAAGAAGATATTCAGGCAGCTGACAGATACATGAGAAAATGCTCTCGATCATTAGCCATTAGAGAAATGTAAATTAAAACTACGATGAGATTCCATCTCACTCCAACAAGGCTGGCAATAATCCAAAAAACACCAAATAATAAATGTTGGAGAGGCTGCGGAGAGATTGGAATTCTCATACACTGCTGGTGGGAATGTAAAATGGTACAACCACTTTGGAAATCTATCTGGCGTTATCTTAAACAGTTAGAAATAGAACTACCATACAACCCAGAAATCCCACTCCTCGGAATATACCCTAGAGACACAAGAGCCTTCACACAAACAGATATCTGCACACCCATGTTTATGGCAGCTCTGTTTACAATAGCAAAAAGCTGGAAGCAACCAAGGTGTCCATCAACGGATGAATGGGTAAATAAATTGTGGTATATTCACACAATGGAATACTACGCATCGATAAAGAACAGTGACGAATACTGTGAAACATTTCATACCATGGAGGAACCTGGAAGGCATTATGCTGAGCGAAATCAGTCAGAGGCAAAAGGACAAATATTGTATAAGACCGCTCTTATAAGATCTTGAGAAATAGTACAAACTGAGAAGAACACATACTTTTGTGGTTACGGGGGGGGAGGGAGGGAGGAAGGGAGGGAGGGAGGGAGGGAGAGGGTTTTTTTTACTGATTAATTAGCAGATAAGAACTGCTTTAGGTGAAGGGAAGGACAACACTCAATACATGGAAGGTCAGCTCAGTTCGACTGGACCAAAAGCAAAGAAGTTTCCGGGATAAAATGAATGCTTCAAAGGTCAGCGGAGCAAGGGCGGGGGTTTGGGAACCATGGTTTAAGGGGAATTCTAAGTCAATTGGCAAAATAATTCAATTATGAAAACATTCGGCATCCCACTTTGAAATGTGGCGTCTGGGGTCTTAAATGCTAACAAGCGGCCATCTGAGCTGCATCAATTGGTCTCAACCCACCTGGAGCAAGGGAGAATGAAGAACACCAAGGTCACACGACAACTAGGAGCCCAAGAGACAGAAAGGGCCACATGAACCAGAGACCTACATCATCCTGAGACCAGAAGAACTAGTTGGTGCCCGGCCACAATCGATGACTGCCCTGACAGGGAGCACAACAGAGAACTCCTGAGAGACCAGGAGATCAGTGGGATGCAGACCCCAAATTCTCATAAAAAGACCATACTTAATGGTCTGACTGAGACCAGAGGAATCCCGGAGGCAATGCTCCCCAGACCTTCTGATGGCACACGACAGGAACCATCCCCGAAGACAACTCATCAGGCATGAAAAGGACTGGTCAGCTGGGGGGAGAGAGATGCTGATGAAGAGGGAGCTAATTAAATCAGGTGGACACGGGAGAGTGTGTTGGCAACTCTTGACTGGAGGGGGGATGGGAAGATAGAGAGAGAGGGAAGCTGGCAAAATTGGCACGAAACGAGAGACTGAAAGGGCTGACTCAATAGGGGGAGAGCAAGTGGGAGAAGGGAGTAAGATGTATGTAAACTTACACGTGACAGACCGATTGGAATGGTAAATGTTCACTTGAAGCTTCATAAAGATTAATTAAAAAAAAAAAAAAAGAAAACCACAAAGCTCTACTACAAGAAATTCAAAAGGACATACTTAAGTGGAAAAACATACCCTGCTCATGGATAGGAAGACTTAACATAGTAAAAATGTCTATTCTACCAAAAGCCATCTATACATACAATGCACTTCCGATCCAAATTCCAATCTCATTTTTTAAGGTGATAGAGCAACAAATCACCAACTTCATATGGAAGGGAAAGAAGCCTCGGATAAGCAAAGCATTACTGAAAAAGAGGAAGAAAGTGGGAGGCCTCACTCTACCTAATTTCAGAACCTATTATACAGCCACAGTAGTCAAAACAGCCTGGTATTGGTACAACAACAGGCACATAGACCAGTGGAACAGAATTGAGAACCCAGATATAAATCCATCCACATATGAGCAGCTGATATTTGACAAAGGCCCAGTGTCAGTTCATTGGGGAAAGGATAGTCTTTTTAACAAATGGTGCTGGCATAACTGGATATCCATTTGCAAAGAAATGAAACAGGACCCATACCTCACACCATGCACAAAAACTAACTCCAAGTGGTTCAAAGACCTAAACATAAAGACTAAAACGATAAAGATCATGGAAGAAAAAATAGGGACAACCTTAGGAGCCCTAATACAAGGCATAAACAGAATACAAAACATTACCAAAAGTGACGAAGAGAAACCAGATAACTGGGAGCTCCTAAAAATCAAACACCTATGCTCATCTAAAGACTTCACCAAAAGAGTAAAAAGACCACCTACAGACTGGGAAAGAATTTCCAGCTATGACGTCTCCGACCAGCGCCTGATCTCTAAAATCTATAGGATTCTGTCAAAACTCAACCACAAAAAGACAAACAAGCCAATCAAGAAGTGGGCAAAGGATATGAACACACACTTCGCTAAAGAAGATATTCAGGCAGCTGACAGATACATGAGAAAATGCTCTCGATCATTAGCCATTAGAGAAATGTAAATTAAAACTACGATGAGATTCCATCTCACTCCAACAAGGCTGGCAATAATCCAAAAAACACCAAATAATAAATGTTGGAGAGGCTGCGGAGAGATTGGAATTCTCATACACTGCTGGTGGGAATGTAAAATGGTACAACCACTTTGGAAATCTATCTGGCGTTATCTTAAACAGTTAGAAATAGAACTACCATACAACCCAGAAATCCCACTCCTCGGAATATACCCTAGAGACACAAGAGCCTTCACACAAACAGATATCTGCACACCCATGTTTATGGCAGCTCTGTTTACAATAGCAAAAAGCTGGAAGCAACCAAGGTGTCCATCAACGGATGAATGGGTAAATAAATTGTGGTATATTCACACAATGGAATACTACGCATCGATAAAGAACAGTGACGAATACTGTGAAACATTTCATACCATGGAGGAACCTGGAAGGCATTATGCTGAGCGAAATCAGTCAGAGGCAAAAGGACAAATATTGTATAAGACCGCTCTTATAAGATCTTGAGAAATAGTACAAACTGAGAAGAACACATACTTTTGTGGTTACGGGGGGGGAGGGAGGGAGGAAGGGAGGGAGGGAGGGAGGGAGAGGGTTTTTTTTACTGATTAATTAGCAGATAAGAACTGCTTTAGGTGAAGGGAAGGACAACACTCAATACATGGAAGGTCAGCTCAGTTCGACTGGACCAAAAGCAAAGAAGTTTCCGGGATAAAATGAATGCTTCAAAGGTCAGCGGAGCAAGGGCGGGGGTTTGGGAACCATGGTTTAAGGGGAATTCTAAGTCAATTGGCAAAATAATTCAATTATGAAAACATTCGGCATCCCACTTTGAAATGTGGCGTCTGGGGTCTTAAATGCTAACAAGCGGCCATCTGAGCTGCATCAATTGGTCTCAACCCACCTGGAGCAAGGGAGAATGAAGAACACCAAGGTCACACGACAACTAGGAGCCCAAGAGACAGAAAGGGCCACATGAACCAGAGACCTACATCATCCTGAGACCAGAAGAACTAGTTGGTGCCCGGCCACAATCGATGACTGCCCTGACAGGGAGCACAACAGAGAACTCCTGAGAGACCAGGAGATCAGTGGGATGCAGACCCCAAATTCTCATAAAAAGACCATACTTAATGGTCTGACTGAGACCAGAGGAATCCCGGAGGCAATGCTCCCCAGACCTTCTGATGGCACACGACAGGAACCATCCCCGAAGACAACTCATCAGGCATGAAAAGGACTGGTCAGCTGGGGGGAGAGAGATGCTGATGAAGAGGGAGCTAATTAAATCAGGTGGACACGGGAGAGTGTGTTGGCAACTCTTGACTGGAGGGGGGATGGGAAGATAGAGAGAGAGGGAAGCTGGCAAAATTGGCACGAAACGAGAGACTGAAAGGGCTGACTCAATAGGGGGAGAGCAAGTGGGAGAAGGGAGTAAGATGTATGTAAACTTACACGTGACAGACCGATTGGAATGGTAAATGTTCACTTGAAGCTTCATAAAGATTAATTAAAAAAAAAAAAAAAGAAAACCACAAAGCTCTACTACAAGAAATTCAAAAGGACATACTTAAGTGGAAAAACATACCCTGCTCATGGATAGGAAGACTTAACATAGTAAAAATGTCTATTCTACCAAAAGCCATCTATACATACAATGCACTTCCGATCCAAATTCCAATCTCATTTTTTAAGGTGATAGAGCAACAAATCACCAACTTCATATGGAAGGGAAAGAAGCCTCGGATAAGCAAAGCATTACTGAAAAAGAGGAAGAAAGTGGGAGGCCTCACTCTACCTAATTTCAGAACCTATTATACAGCCACAGTAGTCAAAACAGCCTGGTATTGGTACAACAACAGGCACATAGACCAGTGGAACAGAATTGAGAACCCAGATATAAATCCATCCACATATGAGCAGCTGATATTTGACAAAGGCCCAGTGTCAGTTCATTGGGGAAAGGATAGTCTTTTTAACAAATGGTGCTGGCATAACTGGATATCCATTTGCAAAGAAATGAAACAGGACCCATACCTCACACCATGCACAAAAACTAACTCCAAGTGGTTCAAAGACCTAAACATAAAGACTAAAACGATAAAGATCATGGAAGAAAAAATAGGGACAACCTTAGGAGCCCTAATACAAGGCATAAACAGAATACAAAACATTACCAAAAGTGACGAAGAGAAACCAGATAACTGGGAGCTCCTAAAAATCAAACACCTATGCTCATCTAAAGACTTCACCAAAAGAGTAAAAAGACCACCTACAGACTGGGAAAGAATTTCCAGCTATGACGTCTCCGACCAGCGCCTGATCTCTAAAATCTATAGGATTCTGTCAAAACTCAACCACAAAAAGACAAACAACCCAATCAAGAAGTGGGCAAAGGATATGAACACACACTTCGCTAAAGAAGATATTCAGGCAGCTGACAGATACATGAGAAAATGCTCTCGATCATTAGCCATTAGAGAAATGCAAATTAAAACTACGATGAGATTCCATCTCACTCCAACAAGGCTGGCAATAATCCAAAAAACACCAAATAATAAATGTTGGAGAGGCTGCGGAGAGATTGGAACTCTTACACACTGCTGGTGGGAACGTAAAATGGTACAACCACTTTGGAAATCTATCTGGCGTTATCTTAAACAGTTAGAAATAGAACTACCATACAACCCAGAAATCCCACTCCTCGGAATATACCCTAGAGACACAAGAGCCTTCACACAAACAGATATCTGCACACCCATGTTTATGGCAGCTCTGTTTACAATAGCAAAAAGCTGGAAGCAACCAAGGTGTCCATCAACGGATGAATGGGTAAATAAATTGTGGTATATTCACACAATGGAATACTACGCATCGATAAAGAACAGTGACGAATACTGTGAAACATTTCATACCATGGAGGAACCTGGAAGGCATTATGCTGAGCGAAATCAGTCAGAGGCAAAAGGACAAATATTGTATAAGACCGCTCTTATAAGATCTTGAGAAATAGTACAAACTGAGAAGAACACATACTTTTGTGGTTACGGGGGGGGGAGGGAGAGAGGAAGGGAGGGACGGAGGGAGGGAGGGAGAGGGTTTTTTTTACTGATTAATTAGCAGATAAGAACTGCTTTAGGTGAAGGGAAGGACAACACTCAATACATGGAAGGTCAGCTCAGTTCGACTGGACCAAAAGCAAAGAAGTTTCCGGGATAAAATGAATGCTTCAAAGGTCAGCGGAGCAAGGGCGGGGGTTTGGGAACCATGGTTTAAGGGGAATTCTAAGTCAATTGGCAAAATAATTCAATTATGAAAACATTCGGCATCCCACTTTGAAATGTGGCGTCTGGGGTCTTAAATGCTAACAAGCGGCCATCTGAGATGCATCAATTGGTCTCAACCCACCTGGAGCAAAGGAGAATGAAGAACACCAAGGTCACACGACAACTAGGAGCCCAAGAGACAGAAAGGGCCACATGAACCAGAGACCTACATCATCCTGAGACCAGAAGAACTAGTTGGTGCCCGGCCACAATCGATGACTGCCCTGACAGGGAGCACAACAGAGAACTCCTGAGAGACCAGGAGATCAGTGGGATGCAGACCCCAAATTCTCATAAAAAGACCATACTTAATGGTCTGACTGAGACCAGAGGAATCCCGGAGGCAACGCTCCCCAGACCTTCTGATGGCACAGGACAGGAACCATCCCCGAAGACAACTCATCAGGCATGAAAAGGACTGGTCAGCTGGGGGGAGAGAGATGCTGATGAAGAGGGAGCTAATTAAATCAGGTGGACACGGGAGAGTGTGTTGGCAACTCTTGACTGGAGGGGGGATGGGAAGATAGAGAGAGAGGGAAGCTGGCAAAATTGGCACGAAACGAGAGACTGAAAGGGCTGACTCAATAGGGGGAGAGCAAGTGGGAGAAGGGAGTAAGATGTATGTAAACTTACACGTGACAGACCGATTGGAATGGTAAATGTTCACTTGAAGCTTCATAAAGATTAATTAAAAAAAAAAAAAAGAAAACCACAAAGCTCTACTACAAGAAATTCAAAAGGACATACTTAAGTGGAAAAACATACCCTGCTCATGGATAGGAAGACTTAACATAGTAAAAATGTCTATTCTACCAAAAGCCATCTATACATACAATGCACTTCCGATCCAAATTCCAATCTCATTTTTTAAGGTGATAGAGCAACAAATCACCAACTTCATATGGAAGGGAAAGAAGCCTCGGATAAGCAAAGCATTACTGAAAAAGAGGAAGAAAGTGGGAGGCCTCACTCTACCTAATTTCAGAACCTATTATACAGCCACAGTAGTCAAAACAGCCTGGTATTGGTACAACAACAGGCACATAGACCAGTGGAACAGAATTGAGAACCCAGATATAAATCCATCCACATATGAGCAGCTGATATTTGACAAAGGCCCAGTGTCAGTTCATTGGGGAAAGGATAGTCTTTTTAACAAATGGTGCTGGCATAACTGGATATCCATTTGCAAAGAAATGAAACAGGACCCATACCTCACACCATGCACAAAAACTAACTCCAAGTGGTTCAAAGACCTAAACATAAAGACTAAAACGATAAAGATCATGGAAGAAAAAATAGGGACAACCTTAGGAGCCCTAATACAAGGCATAAACAGAATACAAAACATTACCAAAAGTGACGAAGAGAAACCAGATAACTGGGAGCTCCTAAAAATCAAACACCTATGCTCATCTAAAGACTTCACCAAAAGAGTAAAAAGACCACCTACAGACTGGGAAAGAATTTCCAGCTATGACGTCTCCGACCAGCGCCTGATCTCTAAAATCTATAGGATTCTGTCAAAACTCAACCACAAAAAGACAAACAACCCAATCAAGAAGTGGGCAAAGGATATGAACACACACTTCGCTAAAGAAGATATTCAGGCAGCTGACAGATACATGAGAAAATGCTCTCGATCATTAGCCATTAGAGAAATGCAAATTAAAACTACGATGAGATTCCATCTCACTCCAACAAGGCTGGCAATAATCCAAAAAACACCAAATAATAAATGTTGGAGAGGCTGCGGAGAGATTGGAACTCTTACACACTGCTGGTGGGAACGTAAAATGGTACAACCACTTTGGAAATCTATCTGGCGTTATCTTAAACAGTTAGAAATAGAACTACCATACAACCCAGAAATCCCACTCCTCGGAATATACCCTAGAGACACAAGAGCCTTCACACAAACAGATATCTGCACACCCATGTTTATGGCAGCTCTGTTTACAATAGCAAAAAGCTGGAAGCAACCAAGGTGTCCATCAACGGATGAATGGGTAAATAAATTGTGGTATATTCACACAATGGAATACTACGCATCGATAAAGAACAGTGACGAATACTGTGAAACATTTCATACCATGGAGGAACCTGGAAGGCATTATGCTGAGCGAAATCAGTCAGAGGCAAAAGGACAAATATTGTATAAGACCGCTCTTATAAGATCTTGAGAAATAGTACAAACTGAGAAGAACACATACTTTTGTGGTTACGGGGGGGGAGGGAGAGAGGAAGGGAGGGACGGAGGGAGGGAGGGAGAGGGTTTTTTTTACTGATTAATTAGCAGATAAGAACTGCTTTAGGTGAAGGGAAGGACAACACTCAATACATGGAAGGTCAGCTCAGTTCGACTGGACCAAAAGCAAAGAAGTTTCCGGGATAAAATGAATGCTTCAAAGGTCAGCGGAGCAAGGGCGGGGGTTTGGGAACCATGGTTTAAGGGGAATTCTAAGTCAATTGGCAAAATAATTCAATTATGAAAACATTCTGCATCCCACTTTGAAATGTGGCGTCTGGGGTCTTAAATGCTAACAAGCGGCCATCTGAGATGCATCAATTGGTCTCAACCCACCTGGAGCAAAGGAGAATGAAGAACACCAAAGTCACACGACAACTAGGAGCCCAAGAGACAGAAAGGGCCACATGAACCAGAGACCTACATCATCCTGAGACCAGAAGAACTAGTTGGTGCCCGGCCACAATCGATGACTGCCCTGACAGGGAGCACAACAGAGAACTCCTGAGAGACCAGGAGATCAGTGGGATGCAGACCCCAAATTCTCATAAAAAGACCATACTTAATGGTCTGACTGAGACCAGAGGAATCCCGGAGGCAACGCTCCCCAGACCTTCTGATGGCACAGGACAGGAACCATCCCCGAAGACAACTCATCAGGCATGAAAAGGACTGGTCAGCTGGGGGGAGAGAGATGCTGATGAAGAGGGAGCTAATTAAATCAGGTGGACACGGGAGAGTGTGTTGGCAACTCTTGACTGGAGGGGGGATGGGAAGATAGAGAGAGAGGGAAGCTGGCAAAATTGGCACGAAACGAGAGACTGAAAGGGCTGACTCAATAGGGGGAGAGCAAGTGGGAGAAGGGAGTAAGATGTATGTAAACTTACACGTGACAGACCGATTGGAATGGTAAATGTTCACTTGAAGCTTCATAAAGATTAATTAAAAAAAAAAAAAAAGAAAACCACAAAGCTCTACTACAAGAAATTCAAAAGGACATACTTAAGTGGAAAAACATACCCTGCTCATGGATAGGAAGACTTAACATAGTAAAAATGTCTATTCTACCAAAAGCCATCTATACATACAATGCACTTCCGATCCAAATTCCAATCTCATTTTTTAAGGTGATAGAGCAACAAATCACCAACTTCATATGGAAGGGAAAGAAGCCTCGGATAAGCAAAGCATTACTGAAAAAGAGGAAGAAAGTGGGAGGCCTCACTCTACCTAATTTCAGAACCTATTATACAGCCACAGTAGTCAAAACAGCCTGGTATTGGTACAACAACAGGCACATAGACCAGTGGAACAGAATTGAGAACCCAGATATAAATCCATCCACATATGAGCAGCTGATATTTGACAAAGGCCCAGTGTCAGTTCATTGGGGAAAGGATAGTCTTTTTAACAAATGGTGCTGGCATAACTGGATATCCATTTGCAAAGAAATGAAACAGGACCCATACCTCACACCATGCACAAAAACTAACTCCAAGTGGTTCAAAGACCTAAACATAAAGACTAAAACGATAAAGATCATGGAAGAAAAAATAGGGACAACCTTAGGAGCCCTAATACAAGGCATAAACAGAATACAAAACATTACCAAAAGTGACGAAGAGAAACCAGATAACTGGGAGCTCCTAAAAATCAAACACCTATGCTCATCTAAAGACTTCACCAAAAGAGTAAAAAGACCACCTACAGACTGGGAAAGAATTTCCAGCTATGACGTCTCCGACCAGCGCCTGATCTCTAAAATCTATAGGATTCTGTCAAAACTCAACCACAAAAAGACAAACAACCCAATCAAGAAGTGGGCAAAGGATATGAACACACACTTCGCTAAAGAAGATATTCAGGCAGCTGACAGATACATGAGAAAATGCTCTCGATCATTAGCCATTAGAGAAATGCAAATTAAAACTACGATGAGATTCCATCTCACTCCAACAAGGCTGGCAATAATCCAAAAAACACCAAATAATAAATGTTGGAGAGGCTGCGGAGAGATTGGAACTCTTACACACTGCTGGTGGGAACGTAAAATGGTACAACCACTTTGGAAATCTATCTGGCGTTATCTTAAACAGTTAGAAATAGAACTACCATACAACCCAGAAATCCCACTCCTCGGAATATACCCTAGAGACACAAGAGCCTTCACACAAACAGATATCTGCACACCCATGTTTATGGCAGCTCTGTTTACAATAGCAAAAAGCTGGAAGCAACCAAGGTGTCCATCAACGGATGAATGGGTAAATAAATTGTGGTATATTCACACAATGGAATACTACGCATCGATAAAGAACAGTGACGAATACTGTGAAACATTTCATACCATGGAGGAACCTGGAAGGCATTATGCTGAGCGAAATCAGTCAGAGGCAAAAGGACAAATATTGTATAAGACCGCTCTTATAAGATCTTGAGAAATAGTACAAACTGAGAAGAACACATACTTTTGTGGTTACGAGGGGGGGGAGGGAGGGAGGGAGAGGGTTTTTTTACTGATTAATTAGCAGATAAGAACTGCTTTAGGTGAAGGGAAGGACAACACTCAATACATGGAAGGTCAGCTCAATTCGACTGGACCAAAAGCAAAGAAGTTTCCGGGATAAAATGAATGCTTCAAAGGTCAGTGGAGCAAGGGCGGGGGTTTGGGAACCATGGTTTAAGGGGAATTCTAAGTCAATTGGCAAAATAATTCAATTATGAAAACATTCTGCATCCCACTTTGAAATGTGGCGTCTGGGGTCTTAAATGCTAACAAGCGGCCATCTGAGATGCATCAATTGGTCTCAACCCACCTGGAGCAAAGGAGAATGAAGAACACCAAGGTCACACGACAACTAGGAGCCCAAGAGACAGAAAGGGCCACATGAACCAGAGACCTACATCATCCTGAGACCAGAAGAACTAGTTGGTGCCCGGCCACAATCGATGACTGCCCTGACAGAGAGCACAATAGAGAACTCCTGAGAGACCAGGAGATCAGTGGGATGCAGACCCCAAATTCTCATAAAAAGACCATACTTAATGGTCTGACTGAGACCAGAGGAATCCCGGAGGCAATGCTCCCCAGACCTTCTGATGGCACACGACAGGAACCATCCCCGAAGACAACTCATCAGGCGTGAAAAGGACTGGTCAGCTGGGGGGAGAGAGATGCTGATGAAGAGGGAGCTAATTAAATCAGGTGGACACGGGAGAGTGTGTTGGCAACTCTTGACTGGAGGGGGGATGGGAAGAGAGAGAGAGAGGGAAGCTGGCAAAATTGGCACGAAACGAGAGACTGAAAGGGCTGACTCAATAGGGGGAGAGCAAGTGGGAGAAGGGAGTAAGATGTATGTAAACTTACACGTGACAGACCGATTGGAATGGTAAATGTTCACTTGAAGCTTCATAAAAATTAATTAAAAAAAAAAAAAAGAAAGAAAACTACAAAGCTCTACTACAAGAAATTCAAAAGGACATACTTAAGTGGAAAAACATACCCTGCTCATGGATAGGAAGACTTAACATAGTAAAAATGTCTATTCTACCAAAAGCCATCTATACATACAATGCACTTCCGATCCAAATTCCAATCTCATTTTTTAAGGTGATAGAGCAACAAATCACCAACTTCCTATGGAAGGGAAAGAAGCCTCGGATAAGCAAAGCATTACTGAAAAAGAAGAAGAAAGTGGGAGGCCTCACTCTACCTAATTTCAGAACCTATTATACAGCCACAGTAGTCAAAACAGCCTGGTATTGGTACAACAACAGGCACATAGACCAGTGGAACAGAATTGGGAACCCAGATATAAATCCATCCACATATGAGCAGCTGATATTTGACAAAGGCCCAGTGTCAGTTCATTGGGGAAAGGATAGTCTTTTTAACAAATGGTGCTGGCATAACTGGATATCCATTTGCAAAGAAATGAAACAGGACCCATACCTCACACCATGCACAAAAACTAACTCCAAGTGGTTCAAAGACCTAAACATAAAGACTAAAACGATAAAGATCATGGAAGAAAAAATAGGGACAACCTTAGGAGCCCTAATACAAGGCATAAACAGAATACAAAACATTACCAAAAGTGACGAAGAGAAACCAGATAACTGGGAGCTCCTAAAAATCAAACACCTATGCTCATCTAAAGACTTCACCAAAAGAGTAAAAAGACCACCTACAGACTGGGAAAGAATTTCCAGCTATGACGTCTCCGACCAGCGCCTGATCTCTAAAATCTATAGGATTCTGTCAAAACTCAACCACAAAAAGACAAACAAGCCAATCAAGAAGTGGGCAAAGGATATGAACACACACTTCGCTAAAGAAGACATTCAGGCAGCTGACAGATACATGAGAAAATGCTCTCGATCATTAGCCATTAGAGAAATGCAAATTAAAACTACGATGAGATTCCATCTCACTCCAACAAGGCTGGCAATAATCCAAAAAACACCAAATAATAAATGTTGGAGAGGCTGCGGAGAGATTGGAACTCTTAAACACTGCTGGTGGGAACGTAAAATGGTACAACCACTTTGGAAATCTAGCTGGCGTTATCTTAAACAGTTAGAAATAGAACTACCATACAACCCAGAAATCCCACTCCTCGGAATATACCCTAGAGACACAAGAGCCTTCACACAAACAGATATCTGCACACCCATGTTTATGGCAGCTCTGTTTACAATAGCAAAAAGCTGGAAGCAACCAAGGTGTCCATCAACGGATGAATGGGTAAATAAATTGTGGTATATTCACACAATGGAATACTACGCATCGATAAAGAACAGTGACGAATACTGTGAAACATTTCATAACATGGAGGAACCTGGAAGGCATTATGCTGAGCGAAATCAGTCAGAGGC
Organism: Elephas maximus indicus; assembly: GCF_024166365.1. NCBI lineage: Eukaryota > Metazoa > Chordata > Mammalia > Proboscidea > Elephantidae > Elephas > Elephas maximus. The sequence continues at coordinate 170,470,290 of NC_064846.1, forward strand.
AAAAGGACAAATATTGTATAAGACCGCTCTTATACGATCTTGAGAAATAGTACAAACTGAGAAGAACACATACTTTTGTGGTTACGAGGGGGGGGAGGGAGGGAGGGAGGGAGGGAGAGGGTTTTTTTACTGATTAATTAGCAGATAAGAACTGCTTTAGGTGAAGGGAAGGACAACACTCAATACATGGAAGGTCAGCTCAATTCGACTGGACCAAAAGCAAAGAAGTTTCCGGGATAAAATGAATGCTTCAAAGGTCAGCGGAGCAAGGTCGGGGGTTTGGGAACCATGGTTTAAGGGGAATTCTAAGTCAATTGGCAAAATAATTCAATTATGAAAACATTCTGCATCCCACTTTGAAATGTGGCGTCTGGGGTCTTAAATGCTAACAAGCGGCCATCTGAGATGCATCAATTGGTCTCAACCCACCTGGAGCAAAGGAGAATGAAGAACACCAAGGTCACACGACAACTAGGAGCCCAAGAGACAGAAAGGGCCACATGAACCAGAGACCTACATCATCCTGAGACCAGAAGAACTAGTTGGTGCCCGGCCACAATCGATGACTGCCCTGACAGGGAGCACAACAGAGAACTCCTGAGAGACCAGGAGATCAGTGGGATGCAGACCCCAAATTCTCATAAAAAGACCATACTTAATGGTCTGACTGAGACCAGAGGAATCCCGGAGGCAATGCTCCCCAGACCTTCTGATGGCACACGACAGGAACCATCCCCGAAGACAACTCATCAGGCATGAAAAGGACTGGTCAGCTGGGGGGAGAGAGATGCTGATGAAGAGGGAGCTAATTAAATCAGGTGGACACGGGAGAGTGTGTTGGCAACTCTTGACTGGAGGGGGGATGGGAAGAGAGAGAGAGAGGGAAGCTGGCAAAATTGGCACGAAACGAGAGACTGAAAGGGCTGACTCAATAGGGGGAGAGCAAGTGGGAGAAGGGAGTAAGATGTATGTAAACTTACATGTGACAGACCGATTGGAATGGTAAATGTTCACTTGAAGCTTCATAAAAATTAATTAAAAAAAAAAAGAAAGAAAGAAAACTACAAAGCTCTACTACAAGAAATTCAAAAGGACATACTTAAGTGGAAAAACATACCCTGCTCATGGATAGGAAGACTTAACATAGTAAAAATGTCTATTCTACCAAAAGCCATCTATACATACAATGCACTTCCGATCCAAATTCCAATCTCATTTTTTAAGGTGATAGAGCAACAAATCACCAACTTCCTATGGAAGGGAAAGAAGCCTCGGATAAGCAAAGCATTACTGAAAAAGAAGAAGAAAGTGGGAGGCCTCACTCTACCTAATTTCAGAACCTATTATACAGCCACAGTAGTCAAAACAGCCTGGTATTGGTACAACAACAGGCACATAGACCAGTGGAACAGAATTGGGAACCCAGATATAAATCCATCCACATATGAGCAGCTGATATTTGACAAAGGCCCAGTGTCAGTTTATTGGGGAAAGGATAGTCTTTTTAACAAACGGTGCTGGCATAACTGGATATCCATTTGCAAAGAAATGAAACAGGACCCATACCTCACACCATGCACAAAAACTAACTCCAAGTGGTTCAAAGACCTAAACATAAAGACTAAAACGATAAAGATCATGGAAGAAAAAATAGGGACAACCTTAGGAGCCCTAATACAAGGCATAAACAGAATACAAAACATTACCAAAAGTGACGAAGAGAAACCAGATAACTGGGAGCTCCTAAAAATCAAACACCTATGCTCATCTAAAGACTTCACCAAAAGAGTAAAAAGACCACCTACAGACTGGGAAAGAATTTCCAGCTATGACGTCTCCGACCAGCGCCTGATCTCTAAAATCTATAGGATTCTGTCAAAACTCAACCACAAAAAGACAAACAAGCCAATCAAGAAGTGGGCAAAGGATATGAACACACACTTCGCTAAAGAAGACATTCAGGCAGCTGACAGATACATGAGAAAATGCTCTCGATCATTAGCCATTAGAGAAATGCAAATTAAAACTACGATGAGATTCCATCTCACTCCAACAAGGCTGGCAATAATCCAAAAAACACCAAATAATAAATGTTGGAGAGGCTGCGGAGAGATTGGAACTCTTAAACACTGCTGGTGGGAACGTAAAATGGTACAACCACTTTGGAAATCTAGCTGGCGTTATCTTAAACAGTTAGAAATAGAACTACCATACAACCCAGAAATCCCACTCCTCGGAATATACCCTAGAGACACAAGAGCCTTCACACAAACAGATATCTGCACACCCATGTTTATGGCAGCTCTGTTTACAATAGCAAAAAGCTGGAAGCAACCAAGGTGTCCATCAACGGATGAATGGGTAAATAAATTGTGGTATATTCACACAATGGAATACTACGCATCGATAAAGAACAGTGACGAATACTGTGAAACATTTCATAACATGGAGGAACCTGGAAGGCATTATGCTGAGCGAAATCAGTCAGAGGCAAAAGGACAAATATTGTATAAGACCGCTCTTATACGATCTTGAGAAATAGTACAAACTGAGAAGAACACATACTTTTGTGGTTACG